>NW_026251963.1:0-600000 GCF_025201335.1 Gilbertella persicaria | reverse complement strand
GTCAGCGCTCCGCAGCATTGTATCGGGTTTAGTGAGCGCGCCTTTCTGATATTTATATAAAGCACTTGGTATTGAACTTATTATCTCGCAATAAACAACATCTCTTTTCCAAAAAAAAAAAACATGTCTATGATTAAAGTGGTCGTTATTACCAATACGCATGAACCGGTAGAATTTAAATTTCTTCTTGAGAAATTAAATTGGGATTCTCTTGTCCAATTCATTCAATGCTCTACTTCTTCTATTGATCCTCCTCTTGTTCTTTATTACAAGTGGAAGTCAGATACTGAATCCTTGGAGAATCAGCAGCAGCTGGCTCAACTGTTGCAAGATTTGGGACCTGTTTCTTTATTACGTTTCTATACGAGCCCTGGTGAGGTTTTATTACCTGTTTCTACACCTCCTGTGTCTGCTACTTTTGCCCGTTTAGGTGAACTAGTTGAGGTTCATAAAAATACAATTGAGTCTAGTCGAAGCCTCGTACGTTGGATTGGTATCTTTGCTTCTGCCATTGCTTTTCATGGCCAAGATAAGGAGTTTGAGGATGAGTTTCGTGTACTCGAGACATTGATCCAAACAAAATCTCAAAAGCAATCAGGTACTGTTCATGATGCTGAAGAAGATATGGTTGTTGTCTCTGATACAGAAGAAGTGACCGATCCAGAAGATAAACTGCTTGAGTTGCTGATGTCGCTTGATTTATCGGGTAGCCGTTGCCGTGGACGTAAATTTGGCCGTGGTCGTCATTCGAAGCGTGGGGGTTCTCCTCCTTTTCATTCTTTTGGTCCAGGAAGACACGAAGATCATTCTCCTCCCCATGGCCCCCATCATGGTGGTCCTCCTTCCCATGGTCCTCCCCATGGTCCTCCCCATGGTCCTCCCCATGGTGCCTATCCTCCTGGTCCTCCTCATGATGCTTATCCCCATCATGATGGCGGTCATCCTCCTTCCTTTGGTGGTCCTCGCTCTCATGGTTTTCCTCCAATGTTTGGTAGATTTGGTTGGTGTGATCGCTTTGATGCTCCATCTGAAGGCGCAGATAGGTTTGAAGGTCGTGGATTCCCATTTTTTGATGCTGATCAAGAAGGTAGAAGTCATCATCGACGAGGCCCTCGTTTTGATTCAATGAGTGAAGGAAAAAAGTATGGCAAGCATCACCGTCATCATCATCACCCTTACTCTTCTTCAGAAGAAGGCACTAGTGAAGAAAATCCTGAAGAAACTGTTGTTTGCTTATCCAAAAAAGACTTGAAGCACCTTGGTCGTCGTCACCGCCATCATGATCGTCGTCCCCATTAATGAAATATACTTTCGTATTATTGTTAGTATTATTATTATTATTACTATTATCTGAATAAACCCATAAAATATATAAACAAGTTATGACGAGATTTTTCGTATTTGTTATGCATTATGGAGTGATTTTTTTTAGTGTTACTTGAGCATGCTTGATTTAATATGCAGACATAAACAAGTTAAATCATACCATATGTACATTTTGCAGTTAAACATTTTAGCCAACTATAGGAATTTATAAAGGGAAAACCAGGGGCTGAGTTAGATCAACTGAAGCGGGAATATCCGGTAATATTACCTTATAAAATAGAGATTTTTTCAATTTCGTTTTTTCTTTATTCTTTTTTTTTTATTCATTATGGCCTCTACTTCTTCCTGTAATAACTCGGTCTTTCAAGGGTGGAATCACTTTGAAGATAGTCTACCAAGTTTTTATGAACAAGATATACTTCAATTACAACCACAAACCTTCCGAATCAAAAACTATTCCTTCAATGATGAATATAATGATGACTCGGATCCATTGTATGAAGCAGCATTATTGAATTCTAATCTCTTAGCTGCATTTAGCCCTAAACAACATGAAGCAACCAGTCGTTTGCATCAAATTCTTCAACATATTAATCCCAATGCCAGTTTGAATTACCCTTCCAATTAAATTTGACAGTTGGTGTAACACAAAAGGAGGGCCTCTCCGAATATGCCGGTTCTGATACCCTGATCTTTTGTCCAATTCGGATTTGAACGACAGTGAATAGATAGACAGAAAAAAAAATATCGGAAATCAAATCCTTAGGTGTGAATGTCAAAGGTGCTTATGTTTATGTAGCGTCAACACAATAGTTCACCCCCTTCTCCCCCCCCCTCTTCTCTCTCCTCTTTTTATCAAACAAGATTAAACGTCAAATAAAGTATTTCCCCTTTTTTTCTCTTTCTCCTTTTTCTCTCTCTTTTTTTTTCTTTAGATATCATGATTTTTAAAATAACACTAATATTACTATTCATTACTTATATTTGTGCTTTGAATTTTGGTGACTTGTGTGATCCAAGTCCAATTTATTCGTGAGTAACCAAGGGAAAAAAGAACACTTTTTGGTTAATGATTCAATAGAACAAGTTGGCAATACGATGATTCATGTGCAAGTGTCTACTTATTCTGTGACTCTAGTCTCAACAATACTTGTAATTATGTGACATGCTCTAACAGTGACTATATTCAAGGGTAAGCAATTTTTTTCTTAATCTTGAATTAACGGTATAACAAGTTGGAATGAAGTACAATACAAGTTCCCTAGTCGATGCAACAATCAAATGTATTGCCCAGACAATGGTTCTCGTTGTACTCCACTTGTGCCTGTAGGAGGTCATTGTGAATTGGTAAGCATCATGACTAGTTTAAGATAATTGATTTCTATAGCAAAGAGATGATGAATGCGCTGGAAAAGATGCTATCTGTCTCAATTCTACTTGCTTTGTGAAGGGATCACCTTTAGGAGGTAATTGTGGCTCAGATAGGTATACGACAACCACCAACACCATGAGCTGAGTTTTAATCAAATCTAATATAGAACTGACTATGTATCATATGATGCAAAGGGGTTTGCAGTCCAGCAAATCATTATTCGCGACAACTGTACAGAAGGTACATGGTGTAGTGACACAAGCCATACATGTACTTCCTCTTTGCCATTAGGGGCAACATGTTGGCAAGACCGAGAATGTCTCTCAGAGACCTGTAGTGATGAAGGCAAATGCATTACTGGTCCAGATGTCTTTCATACCATTGCAAACTGGTTATGGATTGTTCTCGGATGTGCTGTCTTGGTGTTTGTACTGACCATTCTAGGCATGTTATGGCTTCTGCATCGGTACCAGTCACGCAAAGAACATGAAAAAGTACTCAAATTTTTTGGGGATAATGATGAGTTCTTTAAAAAGTACAATAGCAGTACTGCCCAGTTATGCAGTAGTCGAGCTAGCGTGGTCTATTTGACTACACCAGACTACAATGAATCTACTGCGTTGACTACAAGACCCTCAAGTTGGAGACAATCTACAAAATAATAATAATAAATCTTCTGACTTTTAAGCGTATGTGCTGATCTCTTTTTTGTCCATATATACCCCGCTTTCTCTTTCTCTCTTTCTTTTTTTCTTTTTTTCTTCTTCTTCTCCTTTTCTTAGGATTGTTCACACATACACACATTTGTTTTCTCTATGCTGCCTCAATTTGGATTTATTGTTGCTCAAGCAGGCGCCGATTATTATTCCCCACCTCCACCTCCAGTCCACAGTAGTGTTTCAACTCAGCCAAATAATCATTCTTTGGCTCCCTTATTAAACAATACGTTACGTACAGGCAGTAGCTCATCTAGTCATGACTATTACAAGTACAACAGCCCTCCTCCACCCAGCCCGTTCTATTCGCGACAACCCTCTCCCTCATCTCAACCACTCTTGCCCCCACCTTCCTTTCTTCCCAACATGATAAAATATCAACCGGTCCTTCCTAGTCTAATGGATCAACACAAAAAAAAAGATTGGTTTGAAAAACCTAAGAAATATGAACAAGAACCTCTTGACACAAGACAAGACTACCATGATCTAATGACTTGCTTGGATAATGAGTTTTGGGAACAAGCGGACGAGTAAATTTTGGCACGTGCACACACGATGACAAGCATTGACATTTTTTTTTTTTATATAGAATTTATCAAGAGAAATTAATGAACTTACAGAATGAACTTGTATTGCTTCAGAAAGGTAAAAAAAAAGAATAAAAAAAAATGGCAGGCACACATGGCTTAAAGAGGGAGTTGAATTAGGCACACATTCAGTATTTAAAGAACTCATTGCTGACTATGAATTACAACGAGAGAAATCAATTCAACAGGCAGAATGTTTCATGAAATATCAAATTTCATTTATTGAACAATATTTCGATCAAGACTTGAGTGCATTAGAAGATGAATATGAGGTAAGTGGTTGATTGCTCTACAAATGCTTATTCTGGTTAGAATGAACGAAAACATTTACAAGACACGCTCATGACTTCAATTGAAGACAAAAGAAAGCAAATTAAAGAAGATGGTAAATAACAAACACTCAAAATATTTATATTGACTGATTATTTAGAAAATGAAGATGGTGATCATAAAAACAAAACAAAACGTACACTAAGAAAAAGAGCACCAGACAACAATAATTCATTAAGAAATGAACCACTATCTAAAAGAAGATTAGGTAACAAAAAGTGTATATAATTATAGCACAAATAACTCATCATCAATTGAATGATTAGTTCGACCAAGTACACTTTATAATATTCATACAATATCACCCTTAGAAGATGAAGAATTAGAAAATGAATTCTTGTATATGAAGGTAAAGAAAAAGAAAAAAGCATTTTGTTTCTTATACTCTTGTATTAGAAATTAGCCATAGCTCCAGCAACAACAACAACAACAACAAATAAATTGTTCTCCCGTTAATGTGTAACAATAACAATATGGTTTAATAAAAAAAAACAATACTTAGGCACCTAAAAGTGGTGTACGTTCACTTGGGGGTATTGAGGAGGAAGATTTAGAGGAATCTATCTTTTGACAGATATCAAATTTACAAATAGGACACTAAATAGAGATACACATTAAATAAAGCCACAAAAAAAAAGAGAGTTAGACTTACGAATTTCTTGTGTGACGTTAACCAAGCATCTACACATTTAGCATGAAATTCATGTTTGCAAGGCAATGTTCGTAACTTGTCTCCTTCAAGGTAATCTTCAAGACATATAGCACACTCTACATGTTCAGTATCTACAATCTTTTCTCGTTTGAAAGTATAGGTGGGTAATTTAGATACAAAATTGGTAGGTGCAATATCATTCTTTCTACGCTGTCTTTGTCTTATTTGCCATGTAAAGTAGATAAAGAGCATCATGACAGCAGGAGACAGTACGACAACAAGCAACATGTCTAAAAGAGGCCTATAGGATATGAATAAACCCTTCCTCCCTTATTTGTTTATATATAGTTTATGCTTTACCATGTCAGTAAATCATCGCCTGATAATCTTACAGGTATAGAGGTATGGTTATGATTGTCAAATAGCTGTAAAAGCAGTTTGTATTGATGTTGTGCTACAAATAAACTTGGAATATGTACATCAGACGTATCACCTGGTTCATTAGCCTAGCCAATCGAGAAAAAAAAAGAGTTTTACCTGGAGCATACATTGTTACCCAACCATTAAAGTTTCTATCACCTACAATAACAGCAATAGCACCACTTTCTTGCATAGCTTTCACTTTTTGTATAAAAGAACATTGTCCTCTCTCGACCAATGCAATCCAGTCTTGTTTACGTGTGTATTTGATGGGTTCACAACCATATAAACTATCTGCAAGTGGTGATAAATGACCAGTAATACCAATATCACCATCTATTCTTGGTCCAAAAGCCGCTATGCGATCCACCAGTGTATCATTGGTTTCCTAAGATGATAAGCTCAGGTTTTTTTTTGTATTTATTTTAACGCTTACAACAATAGTGATAGTTGCTTGACACTGTAAACAAAAGAGAAAGAGGAAAAAAACAACTATTGCTTTCATAGGTCTTTCTTGATTTATTTAGAGAGAAAAGAGAGAGAAAAAAAGAAAAAAGAAAAAAGATAAAAAATCACACACATATGCACACGCATGTTAAAAATCTGCTGATAAAAGCTGGTATATGCAGCCATTTTGTTTTTCAACCAATCTTGGTACGGCTAAATCATTCTAAAATGGTGATTAGAGCATGCTTATCACATTGTGAATTACCAGAGCATAATCCTGTAAAAATACGAGTTGTTTGTCTTTATATTGCCACAGTGGTTTGTTGTCGTTTGGTCTTCTTATCTGATAAACAGTGGCATCGCTGATCTTTTGCTTTTCAACACCCAACACTATTTGATGTTTAGTCGCTCATGAAATCATTCTCATAGTTACCACATCCAGAATACTTGTTGACCAAATGACCTTCATGATAGCACCATAATTGGTGCTTTTCATCTCTTTTTGGGCGCAATTCTACCCGTGTCAAAGGCTATAGCTCAAATCAATTTGTTGTCATCAACTTAAATTCCTTATCACCTGCATTGTCATATTTGCAACTGTTAAAACTTGATTTTGTCGAGTTGGACACTGAATATAAAACCAACCCACAGGAAACTCATCCAAGTTGGCCATGATACTAGTTTCGATAGTTTAGAGAAAAATAAAGAAAAAAATTTTTTTAATCTGTAAATAAATGGTATCTATTCTTTATGAAAGTGCTGCTAATGTCTTTTTAGATGCTTCAATCTTGTCAATGGCACTGTAATGCTCTCCTAATATGGTTGCATAAATATAACATGTACGCACGTCAAATGAAATCATACCTTTCTTTTCTGCTTCTGCCTGTTCTTTCAAATAAAATCGTCGGTCCCATTCAATGGCTGCTTGTTGTATAAAAATCACTGTGCCTGATACACGCAAAATACTAAAACTGCATGCCATATTGCCAATTTGCTTTATAAAGAAGATGGTGGACAGGTACATGTCTGTATAATCTCGGGGCACTCGAAGAATACCAATACGTGTGATTGAATTATACCATTTCACTGTTTAAATGAGTACTTGTTATCCACTATTATCACGCTTACCTGTCACATTCCCTTGACCTTTGCCAAAGTGTCCATAATTGAGTTCGATTGCTTGGAAAATGGTTTTGCTTATCATGGCGTCAGTTAGTTCGAGTTGTGTCTTGGGATAGACTACTTTGCCATGCTCGAGAACTGGATCCTCTACGAGTTGGAATAGAACCCAACGATTTTTAAAACGAACCATGAAAGAAGAAGAAAAAAAAACAAAGGCAAGTGACTGGATTTTTGCAAGTGTGACAGTGAGCCTCTCATGCATAAATGGCCTATATGGCTGGTGTTACAAAGGAAAGCGATTTAAAGTTTCCCAATGAGAACAGATGAGATCGAAAAACTATATAAAGGCAAGCACCATTTCAAGTATCTGTCTCTTTAAGAAAAATGGTTTGCTAAACAATTGATTCAACTGCTTGTTCTTTTCGGTTGTACTATTCTTGTTCTTGCTGACCGAGGAAATTATACAATCTCAGGTCTAGGTAAAAGAAAACAAGAGATCCTTGATGCTGGTGGTACCATTTGGGATTTGGCTATTGGTATGTAAGAAACTAATACTTTGACTGCCGACTATACGTATGGCGATGGCAAATCTTCTGATTCTGCCAACTTTGGCATTTTTAAGCAAAACTGGTTCATGCTTCGTACTTCTACTTTGCTATTTAAGAGGTACACTACTGCTCAATACAATGATGGTGCTATCTTGAACACGAATTTGACCCAAGATATCAAGACTAGACATGAATCTGAAAGCTACTATGGTACGGATGTATGGTTTGCTGGTCACCGTAATGGTGAATCTAGTGTGAATGATCCTGATACGCAAGATATTGCAAACTATAGAGCGGGCGTTGCTTGGATCCATGATCAACTTGCGAAAGATGAGAAATACCTAACGGACAATACTCGTTTTTGGTACAGTGTTGTACCCATTTAATATATTATTTTTTTTTTTTGCTAATTTATATCAAGTGCCCCTTTGATAACCTTCTTTTTGCCTGCCTGTTTGCCTTTATTACGGGAGTTTCTTTTTTTTTTTCTTGAAATAATATGAATAGTTCAAAATAAAGCAAGAATACCTTAGTTCTAAAGAATTAATTATCACATTATTCAGTGCATTCTATGGTTAAATACTTCATTTGATGTATGCTATTCAAGGACATAAAGACACTAATTGACTTATCCATATAGTCTTGATATACAGTTAAACTTTGCTTTGATTGATATACAATAGCAGTCTGCTACCGAAATATCTTGAACAACGCACACTGTATATTTAGATTATATTTGTAGACTGTGTCTCATGTGCTATACAAAAAAAAAAAAAAAAAAAAAAAAAAAAAATTATTAAAGGTATATTACTGTCAACTTAAAACACATCAAAATGGTTTGTTTATTGTTTCATACAGGTTGTTTAGATAATACAACTTCTCCTTGTTTTTCATTCGATCAATGATATCCATATTCATTCAAAACTGCTTCTATCCATGTCAGTCTATGTATCTCCATCAAACTACACTCCAACTATTTAGGTGTTTAAAAGAAGGGCAAAGAATTGATGATTCAAATGCGTTTAGAGGGATTTTCACTAAGTATCCATGATGTTGATATGTTGTGTCATTTATTTGAAAAGTTTTGAATGAATATGGATATCATTGATCGAATGAAAAACAAGGAGAAGTTGTATTATCTAAACAACCTGTATGAAACAATAAACAAACCATTTTGATGTGTTTTAAGTTGACAGTAATATACCTTTAATAATTTTTTTTTTTTTTTTTTTTTTTTTTTTTTTGTATAGCACATGAGACACAGTCTACAAATATAATCTAAATATACAGTGTGCGTTGTTCAAGATATTTCGGTAGCAGACTGCTATTGTATATCAATCAAAGCAAAGTTTAACTGTATATCAAGACTATATGGATAAGTCAATTAGTGTCTTTATGTCCTTGAATAGCATACATCAAATGAAGTATTTAACCATAGAATGCACTGAATAATGTGATAATTAATTCTTTAGAACTAAGGTATTCTTGCTTTATTTTGAACTATTCATATTATTTCAAGAAAAAAAAAAAGAAACTCCCGTAATAAAGGCAAATAGGCAGGCAAAAAGAATGTTATCAAAGGGGCACTTTATTGAAGTCATTTGAACACACATTGCTCCGTAGTTCTTTAAAAGTTGCAGAAAGGCTTGAGGCAAATTCACTCCCAACGAGACTTTTCTTACTTGCATCTTGTAAAAGCGACCAGACAAATGCACTTAGATATAGACTTTGCAGTTAATTCAAGACCAAAAGATGGAGACAAGAGAGCATGATAGTGTTGTTCGATAGAGGCAAGTAAAATTATCAATATTTTGCTAAGGAAAAACAAAAATACATGTAAGTAAAGAGGCTACGTTTTGTGTTTTTTTTTTCAAATTCTTATCTTTTTAGTTAACTAGAGATATCAATGCAGGTGTTGCTTAAGATCAAAACTGCTTATGCTTGTTTGCGCCTATCTGAAGGCAACGAAACGCATATGCTATGCCGTTTCACCGCAACAGCAGTTAGGGTTTGTCGTGGCCAAGGCAAGCCCCCAATCTCCCAAGCAGTAAGCTATGAGGCTGAAACATTCAGAGACCTTGAAATGATGCCTTCGGTCAAAGATTGCTCTTTTCCACCTTTTTATCGCCGGTGCCCCACGTTCTTACTAGGAATATCTTTAAGCACAATTAAAAAAAAAAAAAAGAAAAAGAAAAAGAAAAAAGACACTGACTCGGTTTTATTGTCATTGTGTTCTGTGCTGAGTTCAATTTACTCAAAACCTGTTTCTGCGTGTGTCTTGTGTTTTGTGTTTTATGTATTAGCTCTTGTGATCATCCTCATGTAACAAACAACAGCCTCTTACTTTTACCTTTTACAAATTTTATCTCTTTTATCAATTATCACTATAACTATCTTACAATACCAACATCTTGGTTAGTATCTCTTACTCAATTCTAGAATTATCTTTCTTAGTTGGTAAATAAAATTTGATTAAAACTCGTTAGGGGTGAATTTGTCTCAAGCCTTTCTGCAACTTTTAAAGAACTACGGAGCAATGTGTGTTCAAATGATTTCAATTAAATATTGTTTTGTACCTAAAATTTTCATCAAATGATTAGGTAAAATCAGAATAATGCTAAAAAAAAAAAAGTCGTGTCAATATTAGAGATGCAGAAAAATATCTTGGGATACACTTTGTTTAACGTGAAAACCAATAGGTTTCTCCATAAACATTGATACATGTATCGCTTTTGCCAAGAAAGCAATGAAATGAAATAAGACTATCCAAAAAAAGAGGAAAACGCTTTTTTTTTTTTTTAAGAAAAGGGTTGCTAACATTTGAGCGAAGCTAAATTGTATTTCTGAACTAATCTCTATAGAAATTAATCAATTTAGCAAATGAAGAAGACATGTGATATTTCTCCCGTCTTCCCCTCCCTTTTTTTCCCTTTAATCCTTATTTCCTCGATCAGAAAGACAAAAATACATGTACTGTCAAACTGAAAAAAGATTAGTTTTGTGTCCAGTTCTTTAGGTATATCAATTCACGATACAAACTATTTTAAGATCGAAATAATTCATAGAAAGTAAGAAAAAACTATTGTGCTCCTGCTTAAAACAATGATTATACTAGCTGCAACAGTACAGAAGAAAGCAGAAAGAAAGAGAGATTTGAGATGAATTTGATACATTGATTTGATCAACGAACCACCAAAAGAACAGACAAGTACGCATGATTTTAGAGTTACAAGTGGGTGTATAAAGCTTGTTTTTATACACATAACTTACTCTAAATACCTTCAAATCATGTTTATTAACATCCATGATGCATTTAGAGTTGATTTGGACCAAAAGAAGCTTTCTATCTTTTACCATTTCAATCTCAGCGTACAGCCATTTTGTGTGCATGATGCTACTCAAGGCGCACAAACTCGACGAGACTAGATGATTGCATTTCTGTGAACTTCAAAAAGAATATAGCCGAATCAAATAATGCAAGAATTTGTGTGCGTTTGTCATAGAAATAAAAATCAAAGACTTTGGATTGAGCTGTATTGTCTCGAAATTTCATTCTTTGATAAGCTCTATTTTGAAATGTATGGTGCGTCTTTTCTTTTTTTTTTTTTTAATTCATCATATTTCTATTTTCATGAAAAAAGGCCATTTGATAATTTGAGCAAGAAGTCTTATTTTAGCCGTCATCTCTTATGAAGTGATTGAGCTGTGACTTTTAAAAGATCATGTCTCAAATTTTTTTTCTTCAATGCCCAAACAAAAAAAGTCTTTCTTTTGTGTATAAAAACTTGTCAATATGAAGGACACCACTCTCCCTGAAAACGTCGAACTCTTACGTACCCGTGTTGTTGTCGAAAAAGACAGAGTGTATAGCGTAAGCAACTCAACTGTTTGTATACAGGGCACGTCAAACTAACCTCTTTCTAGGTCAGTGGAAGTGACTATCCCAACCAATATCCTGGTATTAGTAACGCTTTTGACCTTGAAGAATTCAAAAAGGTATACAGTATAGTGGCATAAAATCAAGACTGACATGTTGCATTGATAGAATTTCAAAGTAAAGATCCAAAGATTATCCAAACACAGTGTTGAATTTGACTTGATTGGTATTGATGCTTCTATTGCCAATGCTTTTCGTCGTATTATGATCGCTGAGGTAAGCCGAGGCGATAGAAAAAAAAAGAGGCATGTCTTTAACTGTTTTTTTTAGGTCCCCACCATGGCCATTGAAAAAGTATATGTGATGAACAATACTTCTATTATCCAAGATGAAGTAGTTGCCCATCGTTTAGGTTTAATTCCTATCAAAGCCGATCCTCTTGAATTCGATTACATGACTGAAGATGGTGGTCCTACTGACCTTAATACACTTGTCTTTAAATTGAAAAAGAAGTGTGAATTGAACCCTGAAGCTGATGCTGATGAAACTGACCCCAAGAAGAAATACATCAACAGTTATGGTATGATATAAACCATGTTTTTTTTATAGACTCATGTTTTTTTTCTTGTATAGTCTATTCGAGTGACTTGATTTGGGAACCCAAGGGTAACCAAGAAGAGAAGTTTGCCAATAATCCACCTAGACCTGTTCACGACGATATTGTAATTGCCAAATTGAGACCTGGACAAGAAATGGAAATGGAATTACATTGTCAAAAGGGTGTTGGTAAAGAACATGCCAAATGGTCTCCTGTTGCCACAGCATCTTATCGTCTTTTACCCGAAATTACCATCTTGGAACCTATTACAGGTGAAGATGCTGAGGATTTCAAGAAATGTTTTGTTGATGGTGTTGTTCAAGTTGTCATGGAAAATGGTGTAAAGACTGCCAAGGTAGTCAATCCTCGTAAAGATACAGTCAGTAGAGAAGTTTTACGACATGAAAAGTTCAATGGCAAGGTTCGCTTGACCCGTGTTCGTGATCATTTTATCTGTAAGTTATCATCGATGTGTGTGTTATTTGATGAACTCATTTTTGTATTAGTCAATGTGGAAACTTCTGGTATTATTCCTGCTGAACAAATTTTCCTTTCAGCACTTGATGTATTTATGGATAAGATTAAAGATATTCAACCTCTCGTTGACCGTGTTGTTTCTAATGATGTCTAAACAAAGCCATCCTTACATATACACAAAAGAACGCATTCATTTACATATTCACCCCCACACTTTACATGTTTTATAGAGTCACGCAGAAAAAACTATTGGATGTCTTTTAATGATTTTCAAAATCAAATAAAAATTGCATGCTTTCCATCCTTGAATAAATTCCTCCAAAGCATAATAGATTCACACTGTGAACCGTGTAGAATAAAAGCTTAGATTGTTTACTTGACAAAAATAATATTTGATTTAGCCACTATTTGCTTCAATCACAATTTGGTATTGGTTGGTCATATTGTGTAGTAGTATGCATGTAATGAGGAGATGGAGTGGTATTTAGCTACCTCCTCGTATCCGTTTAAGCACTTTACATATACTGGTTCATATCTGTTACTAATTTATCTCTCTTCTATTCTCTGCTTTTCCTTATAAATCTTGATTCTAGGATTTAAGTTTTGCTTTTTTAATTTTTTTTTCAAAAACCGCTTGAAATACTTGTGAAGCGGAAGTTATTTGTTCGATCTATAAATTATTCAGAGCACTAATGGGATGCTAAACAGTATGTATTTTAAAGGATAATTGAAAAGAAGGCTTTTTTTTAGGTAATTATGACTATAGAAATCGGCCCAAATGGGCCGATCGGACTAATCTTTACTTGTTAATTGTTTTTGAATTGATCTTCTAGCCTTCACTGCATCAGCTAAACATTGAAAGACAGATTCAGTATCTTCCCAGCTAATACAAGCATCTGTAATAGAGACACCATATTTAAGGGCGCAGGGTCCATCTTCAGGGACATTTTGTTTGCCTTCATTCAAGTGACTTTCAATCATGACACCTACCAGAGCATCTTCACCACGAGCCACTTGATCTGCAATCACTTGTGCAACTTTGGGCTGGTTTTTGTGGTCCTTGTTTGAATTGCCGTGAGAGCAATCAACCATGATAGATGCAGACAATCCTTCTTTGGTAAGCAACTTCTTGGCCTCTTGAACATACTCAGCATCATAATTGGGGCCCTTATTACTACCACGCAAGATAACATGACAATCAGGGTTTCCAGACGTATGAGTGATGGACACAACACCAGCACTGGTCAAGCCCAAGAAGTGATGAGGAGCAGCAGCAGCACCAATACCATCAATAGCAATTTTCAGATTACCATCAGTTCCGTTCTTGAAGCCAACAGGGAAAGAGACACCAGAAGCAAGTTCACGATGAAGTTGAGATTCAGTCGTACGAGCACCAATAGCACCCCAAGAGATCAAATCAGCCATGTATTGAGGTGAAATAGTATCAAGCAACTCAACAGAGACAGGCATACCCATATGCGTAAGTTCATTCAACAATCCTCGACCGATCCGAAGGCCCTTATTGATATCGAAACTAGTGATGATGACATTGTAAATAAACAAAATATCAAATAAATAAACTTGCCTTCCGTCAATATCTGGGTCATTGATCAGACCCTTCCAGCCTACAGTTGTTCTAGGCTTTTCAAAATAAGCTCTCATGATAATCACAAGTTCATTCTTGTATTGTTCTTTAGCTTTCAAAAGCAAACGAGCTATCGACTGAGTCAATAAACAGTCGCTCCTAATCAACTTACCATATTCCTTAGCTGCAATCGTGTCATGTATAGAACAAGGGCCTACGATAAGAAACAAACGATCATCTTTTTTATGAATAATGTCTGAAATTTGCTTTCTCGCTTCCAAGACAGTGGCCTTGGATGCACCAGACTAGAATATAAATGAGTAACAGACATGATATAAGTATAGTTACAAGAGGAAATTCTTCTTTCACATAATTGGGGGTCAATAAGGCATTATAGCCTGTAATACGAAGATCGTCCATTAAGTCCTTTGTCATTTTATGATATGAAAAAGAAAGAAAGAAACATAAAACATGGTTACCTATTTATAACAGTGGTTGTTTGTATCTGAAAGTATTTCCGTATACACAAATAAATCTAATTGACAACTACAAAAAAAAATAATCTTTTTTATTCTAAGAAAATGATATCTACGCCTGATTTATCCCATATCCAAAAACAGGACTATGGGCGTGTTTATGAGCCTGCAGGTATTTATCTTGAATCATACTTATAAATAGAAACTGACATGTCTCAGAGGATACGTTTCTATTGTTAGACGCACTTGAAGAAGATCAAGATCTGATTCAGTCAATCAAGCCACGCATTTGCTTAGAGATTGGGTAAAGTCGATAAGATCATGATGTATTGATTGACTTTTGTCTAGATCTGGATCAGGTTGTGTGACAACTTTACTTGCCAAGATAGTAGGGGACTCAAACGCATGTAAGCATGAATGTAGAATAGACATCCTTTGATACAGCCTATTAGTGTTCCTTACGACCGATATTAACGAGTTTGCATGCCAAACAACCAAGCAAACAGGACTACAGAATGCAGTCAAGCATATTGAGCCCATATGTACATCCTTAGTAGATGGTCTATTGTCACGCTTAAGAAATCAAATAGACATTCTTTGTTTCAATCCTCCTTATGTTGTCACTACACATGAAGAAGTAGGCAGCAAAGGCATTGAAGCAGCATGGGCAGGAGGAATTGATGGAAGAGAAGTGATTGATGAACTGTTACCTTATGTCAAGCACTTGTTGTCACCAAAAGGCATATTTTATCTGCTTTTGATTAATGAAAACAAACCTGAACAAGTTGTGGAAATCATGCAAAAAGACTACCAAATGAAGGCAAAGATTGTGTCTCAACGTCGAGCTGGTAGAGAAAGACAGTTTATTGTAAAAATAGAACACACTAATCTTGAGATGCATTGATCAAGAGTTGTGTGTTTCTGATCAAGGCATTGTATAGATATCTAAAGAGAGAATAAATAAAAGCATCATGTATTATTCCACTACTTACTTTGTCCATTCAGTAACACCATGTTGAATACCTCGAAAGAACCCAAACTGTCGAGGGCTCCTTGCATTCACAACGCCTCTTGTTCTATACCACTTCCAAGCTGTACTACATAAACTCCATGTAAAACCACTGACAAATGGTACAATGATTTGATCCTTAATCACAGCAGACCAAACAATCATCAAAGGAGACGCGCCCTTTTCTTGTAAATGCAGTACACTCTTTTCAAATTGTTTTTCAAAACGCATATCGGGTACAGTAGGTGCTTTAGGAGTTCTTGCTGTCACTGAGAAGTCATCATCGTCGTCATCAGTAGCTAATGCTACATTATCAATATCAGGTTGTAATAACTCTGTTTGTCTTCTTTGAAGTTCAACAAGGCGTGCAAGTTCCTCATTGCTATAGTCACTAGAAGAAAATAATACGCTTTCTGGTTCTGTCATAAGTATAAAGAAGCGTATATATATATATATATATATTTGGAATTTTTTGTTTTGTTTGTTACGCGTAAAAAAAAATGAAATTTTGATTGGTTAGCATAACAATACAAGCAAACTTAAATGTCATGAAGCCTTTGTTTATTGAATAATACAGATAAAATGATACGGGATTCCATATACAATCTTCTTATTTTCTCAAGTCAGCAACACGGACAGCAACCGCATTACGGTGAGCTTCAAGGCCTTCAATTTCGGCCAAACGCATCACAGTATCAGCCAATTTATCCATACCTTCAGCAGTGACTTCTTGAGAAGTAATGTGCTTGACAAAACCATTGGTATTGACACCAGAGTACATACGAGAATAACCGTAGGTAGGCAAAGTGTGGTTAGTACCTGAAGCATAGTCACCGAAACTTTCAGGTGAGTATTGACCTACAAAGACACTACCGGCATTGTCTACAAGGGGTAAGACAGAAGAAGCGTTTTCAAGGTGCAAGATCAAGTGCTCAGGAGCATATTCGTTGGAGAACTGCATGGCTTCTTCCAAGTTCTTCATGCTTAAGCTGTATGAGTGAGGAATACTCTTGCGAACAATATCACAACGAGGCAAAGCAAGTGCTTGCTTGTGTACTTCTTCTTCAATGCTGTGAAGGTGTTCTGGTGATAAATCAACAGCTAAGAGGACCACTTGAGAATCAGGGCCGTGTTCAGCTTGTGATAAAAGATCAGCAGCAACATAGACTGGATTACTAGACTTGTCAGCAATCACAAGCACTTCAGAGGGGCCTGCAGGCATATCAATGGATACCAAACAAGATGTGTCGTTTTGAGCGACCATCTTAGCAGCTGTGACATACTGGTTACCAGGACCAAAGATCTTGTCAACCTTAGGCACAGTTTCAGTACCATAAGCCATGGCAGCAACAGCTTGAGCACCACCAGCCTTGACGACGTGAGAGGCACCCACTTTATGAGCCACATACAGCACTTCAGGCACAACAGAACCATCAGGACGAGGAGGTGTGGCAATCACAATTTCTTTACAACCAGCTACTTTAGCAGGAATACCCAACATCAATGTTGTGGAGGGCAAGACAGCAGAACCACCAGGAACATATAAACCTACACGTTCTATAGGACGACTGAATCTTGAACAAACCACACCAGGCATGGTCTCAACCACTAACATTTCCTTGTCCAGTTGTGCATCGTGGAATTTATAAATGTTGTCATATGCCTGATCAATAGCAGTCTTGGTGATAGGATCCAATTCCATCAAGGCAGGATCAAAAGGTGCTTTGACTGTCACTTGGTCGAGTTCAACACGGTCGAATTGACGAGTGAAATTTTGAATGGCAGCATCACCGCCTTGACGCACTTGTTGCATGATAGGCTTCACACGGTTGATGATTTCGGTAGAATCAATGATGGGACGCAATAAGAGTTCAGCACGCTTTTCAGCAGAGATGTCTTCCAAGTTGAACTTCATCATTTCAATGCGACCTTCATTCATGGCTGTAGTGTTGACAGGTGCAGAGGGAGCTACTGGAGCAGCAGCATTGCCCTCGTCTTTTTGTTCCCACTTGGGCTTAGCATGACCAGGACGACGAGTGACCTTACGGGCCTTCTTGTTCAAGTTTTTTTCAATATCAGCTAAAGAAACACCAGCACTGACACACTTGGTCAATGCAAAATAAATCAAATCAGCAGCTTCCCAAGCAACTTCTTCTTTATCTGTGGCATCGCACAACTCTTCTGCTTCTTCCATGATCTTGGCACGCAACAATTTGGCATCACCAAACAAACGAGCTGTGTAAGAACCAGCAGGTGCATGGTTCTTGCGGTCTTTAAGTGTCTTTTCTAAAGCAGTTATACCACTGTCAGCACCGAAACAGGTACGCGTATTCAAGTGACAGAAACCTTAGATGGAGTTAGTTGGGACCATGTATGCCTTTCTTTACCTGCACCGTGCTGTTCAACAACAAAACGTAAAGCGTCGCCATCGCAATCATAATCGATGTGCTTCAAGGTTTGCGTAGCACCAGAAGTCAAGCCCTTGTGCCAAAGACCACGGCCACGACTTTGATAGACACCTTGGCCGAGACGAATGGATTCAGCAACACTTTGCTTGCTAGAATAAACTAATCCCAAAGCCTTGTTGAATTCATCTACAACCATGGTTGTATAAAGGCCATCGGCACGGTCTGTCTTGGCGGTGGCCAAAAAGGCTTCGGCAATGTTGATTTTGGATACATCATCGACAGCGGTAGTTAAACGAGAAGCAGGCACAAGTACATCCAAGTGTTGAGCACCAAAAGAACCAATGGTTTCGAGAGAGACATTGTCCAATGCAACGACAACAGTACGTTCACCGCCATGGCTTAAAAGACACTTCTTAGTGGATTGAGCAAATGCACGAATGGTTTCTAAATCATTGGTGTTTTGAAGAAGGAAGGTGGATACAGGCAAACCTTCAAGTCCATCAAGAGAATTAGCTGAGACAGCAATACGGTCTTCAGCGACAATGCTGGATAATTCATCTTTGGCTTGAGCGTAGGTATCGAAATCGAAAATGACCTTGTAGACACCTACATCCCAGAGTTGAACAGCTTCTTCTACAGACTTGGCAGAGGCCCAATACAAAGTAGAGCCAGTTTGGTTGACAAGTGACTTGATTTGGTCAACACTGCCGTTACTAAGAATAACGGAGCTAAAGAATGACAATGAAGAATAAAGTGAAGCTTGTGAAGCGTCGGCCAAGTCAAGTGAAGGCACAAACATAATTAAAAAAAAAAAAAAAAAGTTTCTAAAGAGCGAAAAAAAAGAGTAGACAGGAGGGTAGAATAAAAAAAAATAGTTGACATGCTAACAGTCACGAAGATGTGTCATGTTTTGTCTGTTCGTGCGGTGTTTTCGATCTCGAGAAAAAAAAGGGAATCGATTGGATAACCAACAAAGCTTTGTCAGCGTTCGGAATTCCTCTCGGGTTGTGCAATATCAATACATCAAAATGACACAAAATTAACATGTGTCATCTCCTTGAAAAGAGGGAAGACTTGCTTTATATTCATTATTGTCTGTATGTGTTACATGGAAACTAAGGTAAGAACGCGTTTAACAATGAAAATGTCCGACGCGTATATAAAAATATTTTTCTTCTCTCCTCTTGTGTATCGTTATCCTCTTTTTTTTTCTTTTATAAAAACTATGGCAACTCTCAGTTCTTTTGGCTTCAAAAAAGGTGTCCAATGTAGCGCACCAATCGATAAAATCGAACACAGACATCCATTTATCAGTCCAGCCATGGCACCTATTCAAAAGAAACAGATACTGCCAAAACCATCAAACAAGAAGAGTATTAAACATTATTTCTTGCCCATACAACATAAGCCAGAAGAACAAGAACAAGAGGAAGAAGCTATTATTTGTGTTGTGCGCAAAAAACTACCTATTTCAACTATGTGGGACATGATCCAAGCTGAATGCGAGCAACAAGAGCTCCTTCTTGTGCCGTCCATTCATTCGAGTCGGCACAAACGAGCCCATAGTAATGTGGATAGCCAGCATGATAAAAACAAGAAGAAGAAAAGAACAGACCAAAGTGAGATGACGTCTATTATGCAGCGATTCTTACATATGTAATTTATTTATAATAAACATTTAAAATACAAAATCCCAGATTTCAATAGCAATGCATTCAAATGATCCAGCTGCAGATAATATAGGGTTATTGAAAGTAGCACAAGATTGGCTGTTGCCGTGCGTCAAGTCTGAATGCAGCCATAATCCAAAGCGACCTTGTCCCCCACCCATGGCAAAAAAATCATGATCTGAATAAATCATGTAATCATTCGCTGTTGTCCATGGATAAGTCTGGACTAGGTTTGTCTTTTTATCCTTCTTCCATAAGAAACTAAGGTTTGTGTAAGTAAAAAGATAGAGATTATTAGTATACTGACCATTCACCTGTGCCATAGCAGCAAGATTGAGAGCGAATACCTTCAGACAAGTAAGCACCAAATACCTAATATCTGTGTTAGGGTCTTCATTAGCATCGTTTGTTTTTACCTCATCATGATTGTCTTGAATGACCAATAAACATGGGCCATGAATCATTCGACATTGATAGTACAAAGTATTCAGACTTGCACCATGTTGATCCAAACTATAGACAAGTGACCATGTAGATGAAACAGATATTCTTGAAGGTAGCCATGATTGGATCTATCAAATACTTAATAAAACTTTCTCTTTGTTTATCTTTATTTTTCTACTTGCGCACGTTTTGAGCCAAGTCTTTTTCAAGACAGATAAATGTACTGGGTTGACGATTGACCAATTGAATCGTCATGCTTGGTAAAATGGGTAAAGACATACTACGCTTTTTAGTGTCTTGAGTACAATTGTATTTCTTTTTGATATCATGAAAACAAGTCATTGAATTCCTCTTCTTGCGAGTGATCATGACTGGGAAACGTTCATTTTGACTATAGAATTCAGTGCATTCAATATTAGAAGGCGTCAAAATAGACGAAGGGATGGGTGTGAATTTTATTGACATTGGAAAAAGAAAGAAAGAGATAAGAAACCACATTTTTCTTTTTTGGTCTTATTTATATAGGTTATAGCGTCATTGATCGCACAGACCCTTTAAAAGAAGTATCTTTGCTTGTTGCTCTGCCTCTTTTTTTTTTTATCAATGCATGAAAGGTCTAGAGAGTATATATGTTTATGACAATCTTATGTTTGTTTTGACCACTTTATGGATTTTTCCCACAGTTGACTTACTGCTGAAAACAAAAAATGTCAATCATCATGATGGCACTGAATTCAATATGAAAATAAAACGAAACACTTTCTTTTTATCTTCACAACATAAAATAGTTTATTCTTTTTGAAGACAACAACACCTACAAAAAAAAAAAAAAAAAAAAAAAAAAAAAAAAGAGAAGAAAAAAATAGCGCATTGTTATTTAATACATGTACATAAAAATAACAACTCCTGTACGATGTTTCATAATGATTATTTCATTTCAAGTACTTTAATCATGCCTTTACTATTTGCGGCCAAGATCTTGTTTGTACCATTCTTCCAGCAAACAGAACTGACAAAAATAGGCGACTCTTCCTCTTCTTCTTCTGCTTCCTCCTCTTCCTCATTGTTCTGTTCTATTTAGTATGCATAAAAAAAATATAAGGATAAGTTACCTTTGTTCCTATTCTAGGAAATTTAAATGTAGCTACTGGCAAAGTTGATCTCTTGTGATACGTATAAAGTCTATTTAATTCTGATCCACAAGAAATCCAATCTCCGTTTATTGACAAACCCACAAAGTTCTTTTCGTTCTGATGTCCTTGGAAAGTACGAACACAATGTCCGGATTCTTTATCCCAGAGTTTAAGTGTGCTATCTGTAGATCTAAAGAAAACAATCAGTCTTCAGTCGGTTCCGTGTGACTTACGCAGAGACAAATTCTTCATCATTGATCCATTTGACATAGGACACTGCTTTCTTGTGCCCCTTATAGACATAAACAGGACTAGAAGGGTATCTTAGATCATAACAAGTGACATGGTGGTCTAATTGTAAAGATAAGAGAAATATATATGTTGTGTCTCTCTTACCTGCACTACCTACAGCCAAATAGTGACTATTATTAGGCGCAAATTTAGCACAACAGACATTCCCCTTTTGTTCTAATGTATAGATTGACTTGTTTTGAGAGAGTGACCAGACTTTGACAGTCGTATCATCACTACCACTGGCTACCATGGTAGGATTGGAGTGACTGATATCTACACTCCATGCCCTACGCTTGTGTTCATCAAATGTCTGTGTCTTGCGTCCAGTCGTGACATCCCAGATATTGATAAATCCTTCATAATCAGATGAAGCCAATTGAGATTTGAGATAAGGAGACCAATTTAAGCAGCTAATTTTATGTCCACAAGCCATGACCCTTAATGGACAATGGATCTGATTTCGGTGTTGCATACTGTTAAAGTCGAACAGCTTGATTTCTTTTGTGACACCACCCACAGCAAAAAGCTCTTGATCTCGGTCAAATTCGATTGAAGAGACAATAGAAGAAGGTGATTTAGAACTATCTGTATAATACAATGTATCATAGGGTTCAAAATGGTCATAGCGTGTTAACTCATAAATTGTGCTGGATAAATCATACAATAGTTTGCGACCTATAGCTTATGAGGCATGGAATTGATTCATTCAACTTACGCTTCTGCATGGATTCATGGGTTGTCATCAGTGTAGCATGGTACATTTCTTTTAAATCATGAAATCGATCCTCCATACGCTTTAACATGGGATCTTGAGGATCAGACAAAGGCACATCTGTTTCTCTTTTGATGTCTACTATATCATCCACAATGATTTCCTATTCAATCTTATCAGTTTTCTATTTATCAGCCAAAATATCATTTACTGAGAATTTTCTTTTCCGAGAACCAGTACAAGTTGTATCTTCTTGATTTATCAATGATTTTAAGTCTGAAGTAATACAAGCATTTTCATAAATAAGATCATTGACAGCCTATATGCTTTGTTATAAAACGATAGGTTGAATTGCCTATTACCATCTTGTTCTTTTTCTCGAGTTGATTCAAGAATTCGCATAATAGATGTTGTTTGATAGTATCTTGATCCAATTCCATCTTTTTCTTTTGTTCTATAGCAGCCTGTAATATCTTTTCCAAGTCTAGATGTAGAATGAGTATAGACATAACATCATGAACACACCTTCAGAAGGCAATGAATCTGCAAGTGATTTAGCAATAGCTGAAGGATCTTGTCTATTATCTTGAATGATTTTTTCAACAGAATCTTTATGTGAATAAAAAGGAATGTTTTCTTTCAATGTACGCAAACGATAATCAGCAAGCTTATTCACTACCAAAGAAGTTATGTATCAGTCTATTATATATATCTATATATCTATATATCTATTTTACATTGAAAATTTGGGTATAAACCATTTCTAGTTAATTTGGATCTACAGATTGGACAATCGGATTGATTCTCTAGATGAAGTGTAATACACTCATGACTGCATATTAA
Organism: Gilbertella persicaria; assembly: GCF_025201335.1. Classification (NCBI taxonomy): domain Eukaryota; kingdom Fungi; phylum Mucoromycota; class Mucoromycetes; order Mucorales; family Choanephoraceae; genus Gilbertella; species Gilbertella persicaria. The sequence continues at coordinate 576,954 of NW_026251963.1, read as the reverse complement.
AAACTTCAGACAATGCTTATGACCTTACCAAAAAGAATGACCACAGTGAGTAGCATACACTTCTTTCATGATGTCTTGACAAATGGGACTAGAATGATGTATAAGAAAACAACAGGGATAATTTTATCCTATACCATGATAATTCTTCGTCTATTTTGTCTACTTGTTCTTTATGGCGTGGTTGATTGTTATTACGTGCACCCAGCAACGTCATGAACGTTGATATGGAGGACCAAGCCCGGTTATTACCTTCTGTTCTGCTCTCGTCACTGCTGTCTGAATGATTTGTCAGTTCGTCAGGTTCAGTTGGGTTGGTCTGTGACATAAAGAAAAAAGAAGAAAGAAAAAAGAAAAAGAAAAAAGAAAAAAAAAAGAAAAGAAAAAGGAGAGAAATACCAAAAAAAGCATTTTTTTATTTCCTTTTTTGATTTTAACTATATGCTTTAGCATAGACTTTTCTTTCTCTTTTTTCTCCATATCGCTTTTCTTATTTAAACCATTGTCAATGAAATAATGCAAATGGTACGATATATAACTATTTCAGTATAGATGTATAGATTAGAATCAAGACTCAACATTAATCTTGGTTCATTTGTTTGGACAAGAAGTATGCATGAAGAAAAACAAGACTTTGAATAGACCAAAGTGTATTCTCGTGATAGTCTATGGGTAGAGTAAAGTAAAAAAAAAATGCATTCTTTAGTATCAAAGTTACAGATGTATGGAATTTGCTTTTACTTCTAATTATTTTTTTGACGAATGAAGATTTACATTTACCTATAATACAATCTAAATCCGTACTAGGGAAACCGTGTTTATTACAGCGATTGGAACATATGAAGTCCTTTTGAACATTTCCAGGATTCCGTATTCACTCCAGGCAGAAATCATGATTTTTGCTGCACCAATGTCTCTTTGTCAAAATGTATGGCAAGTTGTACAGACAAATACACTATGGCCTTTGACATCATCCTAGTTTTGCAAGTGTTGCATATCTCAGAAGTGAGATATTCATGGATAGGAACAGCCAGAAGATCTCCAGCAGTTTCTCCAGCAGCTTCTCTTTTCTTAAAGCGCCTCCACAGAATTTTGACAGCACCACAACGTACGCCTTTCGGCTTTACCTCATCCTTGTTAAACATACCGTTTCCAAATACATCAAGGGAACTTTCAATTTGTCAACAAAGACAAACTTAAATGTCCTCATTTGTTTAACTTCGATTCGTCCAGAAAAAGATGACATTGTCTAATGTTAAAGTAAAATCCTGCATTAATTACGAGGGAAGATATTTTGGGTGGAGTTGCCTTTGTCGACTCTCCGAAGCATCATCGAAAGAATTGAGCAGACTGGCAGTCCTCTTCCTGCCAAACCAACTGTGAAGTCCTATAAGATTGATGAGAGGGCTGAGTTTCACACTATCAAAAACCCCAAGTCGATACTTCGACAAGAGTGGGAGAATCTCGACCAAGAATATGCTGCACGCTTGGTCGGAAGCATGAAAAGCCGATGCCAAGCGGTGGCTCCACCAAACACTAGTTCTTATAAATAATTCAGACTTTTATTCTGCAAGATTTATAGTGCTCATCATTTATGCTTCAAGGGACATATTCAGGGATGATAACCATCCAATTTTTTCTGTCTTCAGCAATTTATTTGAAAGCGAAATCTGTATGACTGGATAGATCAATAGAAAATAAACCTCAGACGAGCGGTGTTTCTATTTTTTCTTCTATCTTTTTTTTTTTTTTTTTTTTTTTTTTTTTTTTTTTTTTTTTTTTTTTTTTTTTAGAGGTTCTTTCTTTAGTTCTATAACTCATCTATACACACACTTACAATGACTCGCCTACAGAGACTATTGCTATCAAGTAGTATTTTACTTTTAGCTACTCTAGTTAAAGCACAGCTAGACAATCCTGTTGAAGAGGTAATCATAGCTCAGGCTTCTCCCCCCCCCTTTTTTTATATTTTTCATCTCATAACCGGGTTAGATTTTAGATGCCACAAATGAGCCACCTACTATGGATACACCTGCTATACTCGATGGACAAGATCTTATTGCATCAGCAGATGAGGCTGCCATTGTGGAGAAGTCATTTGTTATTTCACTCTTGATGATCATTGTCTCTGAAATTGGTGACAAGACTTTCTTGATTGCTGCCATCATGGCTATGAAACACTCTCGTCTTGTTGTCTTTGCTGCTGCTTTCTCTTCCCTCCTTATCATGTCAGTTCTTTCTGCTTTCTTGGGTCATGTTGTACCCAACTTGATCCCTAAGCAATATACAGATGTATGTGCTGCCCTTTTATTTTTGTGTTTTGGGTTACGTATGATATACGAAGCTTATTATATGGACGAAGCAGCTGGCAGTGAAGAAATGCAAGAAGTAGAAGAAGAACTCAAGACAGTAGAGGACCGTGAACATGCCAACAAATTAGAAGAATTGGAAGTAGGTGGTTTAGAAAACGCTGCTCATACACCTACCTCCAAGACAGAAAAGGCTAAAGAAGGATTGATGAATTTGATGCAACTTGTATTTTCACCTGTATTTGTTCAGACATTTGTCTTGACTTTCTTGGGTGAATGGGGAGACCGTTCTCAAATTTCTACTATTGCTTTGGCTGCTGCTAACGTATGTTGTATTTGTTTGTTTGTTTATGTCTAATTTTGTATTAGAATGTGTATTATGTCACTGCTGGTGTTGTCTTTGGCCATGGTATGTGTACTGCATTAGCTGTCATTGGTGGTCGTATGTTGGCCTCCAAGATTTCAGTCAGAACAGGTATGTATAAAGAAAATAAAAGAAAAGAGAGAGAAAAGAGAGCATTGATGTTTTCTCTAGTTACATTTGCTGGTGCTGTTCTTTTCCTTATCTTTGGTGTGTTTTATGGTTTGAATGCATACAAGAGCCTTATTCTTCAAGAATAAATTTCGTACCCGATTTTATTTATCTATCTGTGTAACTTTTTTTTTCTGCGGGAAATAGCTGGTAAAATAATGGGCTGTGTTATTTGGCTTTAAAAGCCACATGGATCAACAAACATTACTTGATCTTTCTCACAATGACACACTGTAATGGCCTGCCATCTTCTGTCTTTTTTATTTCATTTACTATGATTTCCATATGATGCATGTCTCCAAACACACGTTCTATTTCACCTAATTGTAATCGTTGGCTTAGTTTTGGCTGCTTATATATCATCCATTCTTCATGATAGAATTGTGACAAGACAAAGCATCCACCTGGGCTCAACAAGTGTGGCACTTTTTGCCAAAATGCTCTTGACATGAACCGAATATTCAATATTAAATCATACGTATGGATCGGTTGTGGTTCTGATGTCCATTTCCATTGACCACAGTGCTCGAATTTGACTTGAGCCATCTGTATGCGATCCTGAATACCCATCGACTGAACCAATTGAGTCATGCGTTGAATAGCTCCTGGTTGTGAATCAAACCCAGTGGCTTGCCATGAAGGTCGAGTAGACACTAACCAACCGATATCTCTTCCTGCTCCTGATCCTAGGTCCAGACATCGCCATGGTTTCTGTTTCTGAAGGCCTGATTCAATTTGCTCTATCTGTTCTTGTAAAAAGGGAGAAGGTTGGAAAAGAACCCATGGTCGTGGTTTATCTTGAGTAGCGAGTTGTTGATGGATCAATGCTTGCCAGTCAAGTGTATCCTCCGAGAAAACAAAAGGACAGGTCCATCCACGCTGCAATAACCAGTCTGAAGCATGAGGTATTTCAGCAGGCTCGAGTACAGCCATAGGGATATGTTTAGGAGGGAGTTCTGCTTGTCTTTGTGTGAGTTTCGAAAAGGGTATATTGGTGGAAGGTACCAAGTGACACTTGTGATATTGGACAGGTGAGCGTAAATCAAGACATAAGTGAGGTAACTGAGAAGCTTTCCAGGCATGTAACCTGTTCATTTTAAAAAAAGAAAAAAAAAAAAAGAAAAAAAAGTGGCTTGTGCATAATGAAATTCATGCTTGTCATTCTCACACTCATATTGCATTTATCAAATGGAAAAATGAGCATGTTGCAGGAAAAGATTGCGCCATATATCAAAATTGAATCAATGAACAAGGAAAATGACACAATTGTCTTTCTATCTGCATAAGTTGTACATGCTTATAAATTGCTTCTCTCTCTGTTAATTTCTTAAATTTTCTTTTTCTTTCTTATTTATTTATTTTATTCAATATGTCTCTTCGTCTTGGTTCTATTGCTCCTGATTTTGAAGCTGAAACGACAAAAGGTAAAATCAAATTCCATGATTTTATTGGTGACCACTGGACTGTTCTCTTTTCCCACCCTGCTGATTTCAGTAAGTTATATCTCTTGTGAATTATTGATCACTTATGTACTCTATAGCTCCTGTCTGTACCACTGAACTTGGTCTTGTAGCTGCCCTTCAAGACGAGTGGGAGGCTCGCCATGTCAAAGTGATTGGTCTGTCTGCCAATGGCCTTGACGAACACGAAAAATGGATTGCTGATATTAATGAAATCTCTCGTGTGAAGCTTGATTTCCCTATCATTGCTGATGCAGATCGTAAGGTTTCTACTCTTTATGACATGTTGGACCATCAAGTAAGAAAGCAGTGGTGGTTATATACATACTCATCTCATATTAGGATGCTACCAATGTAGACACAAAGGGTATCCCATTTACCATTCGTTCTGTCTTTATTATTGATCCTAAAAAGACAATTCGTTTAATCTTGACTTATCCCGCTTCAACAGGTCGTAATTTTGACGAAATTTTACGTGTGATTGACTCCTTACAACTGGGTGATAAACATCGTATTACTACACCTGGTAATTGGAAAAAGGGTGACGATGTGATTGTTCATCCTTCTGTATCAACCGAGGAAGCACAGAAAATCTTTCCCAAGGGTGTTAAAGTGATTAAGCCTTATTTACGTCTTACACCTTCTCCTTTTTAAGACTAAAACCTTTCAAAATAAACAAATCATCTGATTGGCCATGTAGAATTAACTTTTTTTTCTTTTTGCATATAAAACTAGCCTTTACGTCAAAGTTATGTTAATCTTTTTTTTTTCTCTTTTTTATTATATATATATACATATCAATCATGGACATTGGACAACTCAAGAATCCTTTTTCTAAAAAGTCAACTGAAGAATCTTCTGGTTTATTCAAGATCGGTGATTATGACTCCAAATCAAGCAACTCTCAAGACAGTAAACAACCCGGTCTAGTCAAACAAACTGCACAAACAGTGAAAAATGGAGCACAATCCACTGTAGATAAAGCCACTAGAAATCAATAAAATCTCTTTTTATTATTATTTCTCTTTTGTTGTTTCTTCTTTAGCAGCAGCTTTTTTAGCTTCATCAATATCTTGTTTCTTGGCAAGTTTAAAGACAGCCAAGAACAAGCCAACAATGAGAGCAGTAGAAAGAATGAAGCTAGGGGATGTAAAACTAATTTAAATGAGTAAAATAGACGTAATCATGATAAATATATACGTTACTTGACAAGTTGGTCAGATTTGTTGGAATCAGCATGCATGAATGCATCTTTGTTAAATTGTTTCCCTTTTTTAATGTCCAACAGTTCGACTTCAAATACAAGTGTGGCTCCACCGGGAATAACATTACCAGCACCACGGTCACCATAACCTTCAAGATATGAGTACGTTTACTGACAGATACCAAAAAAAAAAAAAAAAAAAAAAAAAAAAAAAAAAAAACTTACCGAAGCTAGGAGGAATCACAAGCTTACGCTTTTCACCAATACACATACTACAGTGCTATAATTAGCCCTCATTGTGTTTGATGGTTTTTTTTTTACTACTTACTTTAATAAACCTTGATCCCAACCTTTGATTACTTGACCTTGACCAAGTGTAAAGACGAAAGGTTGATTACGATCCAAACTACTATCAAACTTGTCTCCAGTATCAAAAAGTGTACCCGTATAATGCATAGATAACTCATCACTAAAAAAAATGGATTAGAGTCCTTTCTTTTTTTTTTTTTTTGGTACACTTTACCCATTATTTGATTTTATTTTGCATTCTTCAGCAGGAATACGCTTTTTGATACCTTTTATGTATGGATTAAGTATCATTTATGTTTTCCTAGAGAATTATTTACCAACTTGTAATTGAGTAGGAGGTTCTTTCAAGGCCATAGTAGAAGCTACAGCACTTAACAATAAGAGGAAGGCAGAACGCATAGTCAAGATATACAAAAGAGAAAAGAAAGAAAGAAAGAAAGAGAATGCGCGGTGATTCCTTTTTGTACAAAAATCTTCTAGATACGCGATGGAGTATGATTGGATAACAAATTCATGGACAAAGCTTAAAAAAGAAGAATGTATCTTAAAGGACAAGCAATATCATATCCTAAGTCCAAAGCGATCTTTATTAAAGACAAGCCTTTTTATCGTTTCTGTTCAAAGACTTTCATATCAACCAAGGTTGTGCACAAAGAAGAAAGGAGCAGTTGTTATAATTACAATCTATCTAACATAGATATTATAAATATATATATTTACATACAACATTAATGAATACTACTATGACTATTACGATCTAGTTCTGGTGCACTATTTTGTGTATAACTTCTTTTGATAGTCAATTCAATAGAAGATACAGAAGAATGACCGTCTTCTTCTTTTCGTGTTCCAGAAGGCCAAGACGCCAATGAATGATGAGACGCAGACCGATTATCCGGATATACCTGCGACACTCTTCGATTCAGTGCTCGAGAAACATTGCGTGGACTTGAAACTACCATCATCTCTGGCAAGTCAAAATTAAATTGTGAGCGGGACCGATGTTTAGCAGCAGCCAATGTATCTTGATGTCGCATTTGTTCTAAATGAATCAGGGCTTCTGCAGCTGTGGCTGGATGATGTGCATCAGGTCGTTGATCAATCAGAGCACCGCTAAAGATCAATTGGATCTCTTCTAATGAACGGCCTCGGGTCTCTGGGTAATAGGCATGGACAACCATAGCCATGATAATACACCATACGCCGAAAAATAAATAGGTGCCCCACCAAATATTACGAAACATGATGGGCGAGACAAGCGAAACAAACAGATTGACGAGGTAACTACAGGAGGTAGTGACGCCCATAGCATTGGCTCGAATCATTTGAGGGTAAATTTCAGCGGGATAGATCCATCCAACAGGACCCCTAAAAAAATGGAATATCAATTATCCTGATCATGCAAGAGCTTTCACTTACCAACTCATAGCAAAAAAGACGAGGAAAATACACAGCAAGACCATGATAGCATAACCAGCATTTTGGTTGTCAATGGCACTAGTAACCTCTGTTGAAGTCACAGAGGGAGCATTGTGCATGCTGAGTAGTTGTTGATTAAAGATAGCAGACACAATCGTGATAGCTATCATACAAACAGCCATGGCCAATGCACCTACCACTAAGATACGACGACGATCACACTTGTCAATCTAAAAAACAGAGTGAATACATCCATCGCTTTATGGACAACACCTACATAGAACATAACAAAGATAGTAGCTACAAAATTAATCAAACCAGCAACACCATTACCCAATAAAGTAGACACAATTTCTCTTATTCCCACAGACTGAAGTATGTAGGGCAAATAAAACCTAATAAAATGAGCATATTTCGCTTTTGATATTGCTCTTCTTACAAGATGGCATTGATACCAGACAATTGAGTAAATGCATGCACTCCCATACCGAGCAATGTTCTTTTTCGATTGTTGTCAATCCCTTTCCGTAGTAGACTCATAAACCTTTGTTTATAGGCCATCTTGTCAAACGTCACATCCTGCACAATACCTGTAAATTCCATCTGTACATCTACATCACGCTCATTTCCCTGAGACCGTAATTGAGCCAGGATTTTGAGTGCTTCTGCATTTCGGTCTTTGTAGATCAACCAACGCGGACTTTCATAGATGAAATAGATGCCTACAAGTAAGATAAACCCAGCCACAAGTTGTAGAGCAACAGGTATTCGCCATGCTGAATCACTGTCAATCTTATAAGCACCATAGCCCACCCAAAATGCAATAAAAAACCCCATGGTAACAAAGATTTGATAAAAAGTAATTAAGCGACCTCTGTTTTGTGGTCTTGCAACTTCACTTTGATCTAGCTTTTTTGTTTAATCAACGACAGATCAAACTGGTGACTTACATAGAGGAACAAGCATACTGTAGATCCTACTCGTTGTTAATTGAGATACTATTGTACAAGATCTATACTTTACCCCACTGCAAATCCAGTAAGAATACGACCAATGAAAAAGGTGGTTTGACTTTGACCTGCAATTTCAATGACACAACCTATTTCATGAATAACAGACGCTACATAAAAAAAGTTTTTTCTGCCTAGTCCATCTGCCACAAATCCAGAAACCTAAATTTAAGTCAATCATTTTATTATTTTGGAAAAAAAAACTTACAAATGAGGCAACAAAGGAAGCAGCTAAAGAGACTGGTACAATAGCATATCCTGCTGGTGTATCGCTATACAAGTTATACCTTTTCAAAAAGGAGGGCATAACAGTGACAGTTGTAATTGTCCCACTGTCATAACTAAACATATAAAGCTCATTAAGTAATTTCTTTTGTTTCTTTTTTTTTTTTGGTATCTTACCCATACTAAAAAAAAAAAAAAAAAAAAAAAAAACGTCATCGCCAAAAAAAAAAAAAAAAAAAAAAAAAAAAAAGAGCATGAGTAATGAATAACGAAGAATAAAAAAGTACCATAAATCCACCAAGAGATACAAAACTAATAAAAAATTCAATAAAAAAAAGACAAGTCGAGATCTCTGTTTATTTGCTTACCAGCATAACGAATATAACTTGTATTGTGAATTGACTGGAATGCCCATCAACCTTGGTCGTTTTCTTTTGTCAGCTTGTTTGTAAGAAACAAACGAGTCTGCCAACAATTCTTTTTTAGACGACGTATGCAAAAAATTCGACGTGATATTGTAGATAAATAACCAGCTTATTCTTTTTCTTAAATAAAACTATATGGAAAGAAAAAGAAAAAGAAAAAATATGAAAAAAGAAACACTGAAACTGACACAGCTCGCATATATATATAATGCCGAAAACCACCCTATATTGGGCTTTTTATTGGTTAGTATTGAAACCAGCGCCAGCCTTTTTTATATAAATGGTTCATAAGCTATAAAGTATGATCAATGAAAGAAATAGAGAATCAAATATTACCTTAAGTCTTAAAACAGTGTTTTTTTCTACTCGGTATCGATCAGGAATAAGCCATTCTGGTGGACTTGTATCTCCTTCAAATAACTGTTGTTGTTGAATTCTGTATTCTTGCTGGGGTGTAGGATCAGTGGCTACCCAATTGTCCATCGTTTCTAAATAGTGTCTCAATTGTTCTCCTGCGTGGGTGACCATCATACACATCCCATCAACATCCAAAGGCCTGTCTGCAGCCACACACATAATCAACAGATCTTCTACATTGCCTGTCACTAGTGCTTCTCTTGCACATTCTTCAAATGAACCATCCAGATTCGACTCTAGATACAAACTTGTCACTTCAAACAGACTACCGAAAAACAAGGCAAAACGCATATGCTTCTTTCTGTTCTGCATTGGTTCAGCACAATGTTGACGCCAAACAAAGGTATAATCTCTTGGTAAAAAAGGTGCTAATGGATGTTTGGTACTTCTACGTCTATATTTCTGCCAGTCATGAATATTTCTTATTTCTCTTATTAGTTTTTTTTTATTACTTACTGGGTCATGTAATACACGAATAGAAGGTGTATGGAGATAAAGTGATCGTACTTGTAAACACAGGTTTGCATAATCATGTTCAAGCCCAGCTTTTAAATCGTCAGACAGGATACGTTGAATCACAAACTGCTGTACAATATCCAATAGTTCTGTGAACTTGTTACGGTGTTCAAACTTGGGCAATTGTCCTACTTGTTTACAAATCAACTGTAGTATCTTATTGGCAAATTCATGCCTTGTTTCTTTTGAGTGGCGTTCAGAGGGCGTGATAGCTTCATAGAGCCTTAGGAGAGACACTATCTTGTAGTGGAAATTATAGTGTTGTTGAATAAAATGTAATACAGTGCTTGAGATAGGTTTTATTTGAACAAGACTATCTAGATCTTGGTATTCGAGATCTAAAAAGACAGTCCAAAGCAGTTCGTTTGGTAATAAGTGAAGCATATTTTTTTTTTACTGTAAAGAACAATAATAATAATAAAAAAAAAAAAAGAGAGAAAGGCTGCATAAAACGTCACGCACTATTTAGTTGTCATACAGGTGTCAGTTGATGAATCGTTTCTTCTTTTTCCCTTTCTTTTTTTTTTCTTTACTTCTTGATCATGTCTTGTACACAAACAATTGAATTGGTTCAACTAAAGCAACGTCCTTTTCATAAACAAGGAACACATGAAGAAGACCTGCATGGCTCTAGTCAAGACCCCTTGGCATTAGAAAGGAAAAAGATGGCCGATGATTATATCAAGAATTTAAAAAAATCAAAATTACAGCAATTTTATCAAAATCAAAATGATTTGATCGACACGATGCTGACTGCACTTGATAAGCAAGATGCAGAAAAGGAACAACAGCAATTGTTCAAGGCAAGTGATTTTATTTCATCTATGATATTCATCATGTGAGTAGCTCAAGCTGGCTATCTACGGTTCTGTTGTAGCCAATATTGTGTTGTTTGTACTTCAATTGGTTGCTGCAGTCACATCTGGTTCGCTTTCTATTTTCTCTACTATGGCAGATGCATTTATGGACCTATTGAGCTCTGTAGTATTGATGTGGGCCACAAAGCAAGCATCAAAATCGAATTTACAAAAGTACCCTGCTGTATGCCCGTATGTAAATGATGGGTACAAGCTTATTTGTTTATTTAGGGTAAATCACGTATGGAAACGATAGGGATTATTATTTTTTCTTGTTTGATGTCTTGCGTTGCTTTGTTCTTGATAGTAAGTATTTTAATTTATCTAAATTGACTTGTAATATGTTCTAGATTGAAGCAAGTCAGAAATTAGCAGATAAGAGTCATTCCCCTGATCTCACGGTCATGGCTATTGCATTTGTATCTGCTGCACTAGGTTAGGCACACTACACATGTATATTCAGATCTCTTATTGAATTGTAGCTGTCAAGCTTATCCTATATGTCTATTGCAAGACATTGTCTAGTTTTAGCTCTGCCAAAATATTGGCTCAAGATCATCGTAATGATTTGCTTGTGAATGGTTTAGGTTTAACAACCGGTATTGTCGGAAGTCGGATAGCTCCCTGGGTCGATCCTGCTGGGTCTATCATTATTGCATTAATTATACTTCAAAGTTGGGTCATCACTCTTTTAGGTAAGTTAAACTTATCATTACTATTGCTTAACACAATACAGAACATATTCCTTTAGTCGTTGGCAAAAGTGCTGATACACAGTTCTTAAACCTGATTACCTATATTGGTAAGGTTCACCTGATGGAGACTCAAAATTTAACTTGTGTAAAAAAAAAAAAAAAAAAAAAAAAAAAAGCCTTAACGCATCCCGGCGTGGTACAAGTGGATAACTGTCTTGCATATTATGCTGGTAACAACTTGTTTGTTGAAGTTGATATTGTTTTACCTTCTACTATGGAACTGCGCGAATCTCATGACATTGGAGAAGCACTTCAAAATAAGCTTGAATCACTTCCTGATGTAGAGCGTGCATTTGTTCATGCTGACTACGAGACAATGCATAAAAGAGAGGTGGGTTCGTAAGAAAAAGAAATGGCTTATTCATATCGATATAGCATCAAAAGTCGCAATAAAAAAGATTTTGGAGAGGAGTTTATACTGTTGATTTAATCTAAATTTGGAGAAAATAAAAACGATGATGAATTAATGTGGGATCTACGCTTAATATGTCACGAGAAAAAAAAACAAAAAAAAAAAGGGAGGGCAAAAATTGACGTCGTTGTTGTGTTCCCTCCACTTCTATATATATAAAAAAGAAAAAGAAAAGATAGAAAAAAAAAGCCTTCTTTTCTTTTTCTTTTTCTTTATTCTATCTATGATGGACATTCAAAGTACCTATTTTTCTTTCCAGTATGACCAAATGAACAAAGAAGAAAGGTTTTTTATGGGTGCGTATAAATCATTTTAGGGTAAACATAGATAGATTAACAAATGTATATAGATAAAACGAAATTATCGTCCATTGTGTTGGCTCAATTATCCCTTGAACAATATATACCATTATTCCATCAAGCTGGCATTGATTTTGACAGTTTTGTGTCCATGACAGACCAAGATTTCATTTCAATAGGACTGAAAGAGCCTTCCGACCTTGATTTATTATCCAGTTGTGCAAAAGCACTCAAGGCACATATTGCAAAACAAACAAATGTTACAATTTCAGAAGAAGAAGAGGACCTTGTCAGCTTGAGATCTTCCAACAGTAGTAGTAGTGATACATTAGCAACACCATCATCTTCTACTTCGACAGAATCTATTTTACGAGCTATCCATGCTTATGACTCGTATTATTATCGTCATGAACCAACTGTGACACCAATGATTCAGAGAAACACATCCTCTGGTAGTCTTGTAGCCCCACCCGGAACAGTTATCCGTAGAAACAAACCTGGTAGCAGTAGTCGGCCCCTTTCAATGCCAATTCAGTTACCTTCTTATACACCACCACCCGATTATACTCTAAGTATCATGGGTAAACGTTTAGAAAGATGTCAATCGATGATTATTCCCCGAGAAGAAGAAGGAAAAGAAGAATTACCCGGATATACCTGTACTGTCTTTAAGATGGGCTATGTGCATGTGAAAAGAGAATTTGATGCACCTAATGTCAAGAGTAAATGGAGAACTTGGAGGTAAGAAACAGGATTGTGTTGATGTTATAGACTGATAACAATATATATATATACATATATATAGAAAACTTTATATAGAATTATGGGGTACAATGCTTCGTATTTACCGTACACAACCTTCTTCTTCCAAGAACAATATGGGCTATTATCGCTGGCCTTTTCGAGCACCTTATTACTATTATCAGAAATACTATTATACGCCTATTCTTACCGTTTCTTTAGCAGGTGCTGAAGCATCAAGGGCACTAGACTACTTTAGGCGACCTAATGTACTCAGATTGACGACACAACAAGGTCCACAATTCCTGATGAAGCTATCTTCTCATGTTGAGATGATATCATGGATTGAGCACCTTCAAGCAGGTAAACTATACTTTTTTTTTTGTTTTTGTTTACTTAATATGCAAGTAGCTATCAATATTTCATTGGATTTAGAACAACGTCCTATGCCCAAATTCATTACAATTCCTACTCGAGGCTTAGCTACGGGTGCCTTGGATCCAAGATCAATTGAACTTGAAAGGGCTCGTGAACAAAGAAGAAGAGATCAACGTGAAGTGTTGATTTAAGAAAAAAAAATTTTTTTTTCTATATCATTTTTAACATCATGATTACGTATTTATTTTATTTTGTACAGTTTATCGCCCCCCTCTCTCTTTTTATTTATTTTATCATATCGAATAATATTGTAACCTATTCTTATTGCAACACAAAAACTATATATATATATATATATATTTTATTAATTTATTTTTATATGTAAAAGTAAAAGAAGGAGAGGGGAACATGACTTTTTATATATATATATTTTCTCAAAAAACTTTTTTTTATAGCATTGACTTTTGAATAAAATAAAACAAAGTCTGCCTTCCAAGATAGATCAAGAATTTATTGTTATATTCAGTAAACAAAGATCTATTTTCTCTACAAATATATGTAAAAGACGTAAAGATCAAGCATTGAATGAAAAGCAGATCTTTTTCTTTTTTGGATATAAAAATATATTTTTTCGTATTAAAAAAAAAGCGCGTTCCTTTTTTTAAATCTCAATAATTTTTTTTTGTGAAAAAAAAAAAAACCCAAAAAAAATTCAAGCAAGTCAACTGATTGGCTCGTCAAAGGTATTCAAAGACCGCGCACGCGAATGAATTTTTCAATATAAAAAGGATGTATTTTTTTCAACTCTTGTTGATTTCTTTTCTCCCTCTCTCCTTTCGCTTTTTTTTAAATAACAACTCTCTTTTTTTTTAAGAATGACTGCCGCCGCTACTACCGCAAAGAAGGCTGCCTCTACCAAGAAAGCCGATCATCCTACTGTAAGATATTCATGACTTTACTCTATCCATTGACCGTTCTTTTTTCTTTTCTTTTTTCTAGTACGAAGTAATGATTAAAGGTAGGAAATAATCTCACAGAATATATAAATGGATTTTTTTTTACTCATACCGATATGTTCTATTAGATGCTATTGTTGCTTTGAAGGAAAGAAAGGGTTCTTCTAGACCTGCTATTAAGAAGTACATTTTGGCCAACTACAAGGTCTCTCCTGGTGCTCATTTCGATTCTCAAATTGCTGCTGCTATCAAGCGTGGTCGCACAAAGGAAGTCTTTTCTCTTCCTAAAGGTAATTGTTTATAAAAAGAGAGAGAGAGAAAGAGAGAGAAAGAGAAAGAGAAAGAGAGAGAATGAAAGATATTTATGATCTATATCGTTATTTTCTAGGTCTTTCCGGTACTGTTAAGTTGAACAAGACTGAACAAACTGAAAAGAAGCCTGCTGCTAAGAAGCCTGCCGCTACTAAGAAGGCTGCTGCCACCAAGAAGGCTCCTACCGTTAAGAAGCCTGCTGCTACCAAAAAGGCTCCTGCCACTAAGAAGGCTCCTGCTACTAAGAAGGCTGCTCAATCCACCACAACAACCACTACCACTGCTACCAAAAAGGCTCCTGCAGCTAAGAAAGCCACTCCCGCCAAGAAGGCTGCTGCTACTTCTGCTAAGAAGGCCCCTGCCACCAAGAAGGCTGCTGCTACTCCTGCTAAGAAGGCCCCTGCCACCAAGAAGGCTACCCCCAAACGAAAGGCCTCTACAACTGAAAAGGCTGGTGTTAAGGCTCCCAAGAAGAAGTCCCCTGCTACTAAGAAGGCTGCTCCTGCTGCTGCTGCTGCTAAGAAGGTCACTCCTGCTGCTACCAAGAAGGCTGCTGCCACTAAGAAAGCTCCTGCTACTAAGAAGGCTACTCCCAAGAGAAAAGCTACCAAGGCATAAATTTCCTCTCATCTGCATCTATGAAAATTTAACGTCTTTTTTTTTTCCTTAATTATTACCCCCTTTTTTTATTTAAATCTTCTCTTTTATCATTGTAACAAAAAGAAGCATGAAGAGAACATTTGTTAAACATGTACAGTCATCCGTTTTTTTTCTATATCCATTTCTCTATTTTTTTTTAATAAACACCAGACAAAATAAAAAATAGACACGTGTATTTTTTTTTTTTTGTAAAAAAAAATATATACAAAATTTTTTTGTATAGCAAACGCGCTCTCGCTAATTTTTTTTTGTTGATAAAAAAAAAAAGTGTAGATTTTTTCTTTCCAAAAAAAAAAAAAAATACGCTCTCCTGTTTTTTAGGTTATAAAAAAAAAAGAACTTGGTTTTATTTGAACCAAATATCAACAGAACCATTTTCTTCACCAAAATAAGCCTTTTCTGCCATATTGCAGAACAATCCAACTTCATAAACACCGGTCAACAATTTGAGTTCCTTTAACAATTCTTGAGGATTTTTGATCGTACCAAAGTGTGCATCAATCACAAAATTACCATTGTCTGTCACAACAGGACCTGCTTTATTGACAGCCTATATGACGTTAATGTTTGTTGATGTGTAAACAAAATTTTACCATACGAAGTTTAGCACTGATAGGCTTAACTGATAACTTGGTTTCAATAGTCTTCATGAGAGACCTATATGTCATGGGCACAACTTCAATTGGAACACCCTTTGTCCAACCTGTACCAAGCTTCTTGCTTTTCTTTCTGAAATCTAAATAAAGCGTTAATAAAAACTACAAAGATTCCTGTTTTTTTTTTTTTTTACCAGCAACAATCACAAACTTTTTGGCTGCTTCAGCAATCACTTTTTCTTGAAATTGACAAGCTCCACCTCCTTTGATTGCATTTAAATCTTCGTCCACTTCATCAGCACCATCAATGGTCACATCAATTTCAGGATGTTGTTCAATACTACCGAGTTGAAGACCACCTTCAAGAATCAAGATTTTTGATTGAAATGAAGTAGGAATATAGACAATGTGTTTTAATTCGGGACGTTGTAAGATACGTTCGACGACATAAACAACAGTTGAACCAGACCCAATACCAACTACTTTTTGATCAGCGTTGATGTATTCGTCTACAGCGCGATAAGCAGCTAACTTCTTTCCTTCTTCAATAGGATTTGACATGGTTAAAAGGAAAAATAAAAAAGAAAAAAAAAAGGAAAAAATAGGTTTTTTTTAAGGTTTCTTTTTTTTTTGCGGGGACATTTGAGAAAAAAAAAGATATAGGGCATTAGTAAGAATCCATAAGCATGACGTCTTTACTACTATTTATTTAAATTACTGTTATAACTAGCTAATGGCCCACTGCCGGTGGTATTTGAAGATGCTTTTGATAGATAAGGATAAGCAGTACGAGCAATAGCTTCTGAAGATAATCTACTTGATGTTGTCTTGAGATAATAGAGTTCATTAGGATGAATAAACTGTTGGGATTGAGATTGTGTATTGTACCGAAAGCGATCTAATAGTGATTTATTCTTGGTGTTTTCATAGTTTGGACTGGAAGAGATGAGCGGTAAATGAATTGTATTGTTATTGTTGTTACTAACAGTACGCTTCATCATGACAGGCGAAGACATTTTGTTACTATTGTTACTGTTTTCTGCTTCTTCGAGTGTCTCTTTGGTTGGTTCGGTTTCTTCTAGCACTGTCAAGCTAGTTGTGGTTGGTGATACAGATGAAGATAAAGTTGAACTCGAATCATTATTGTTGATAATCAATGGTGGCAAATGTATCATGTCATTCATGTTATGAGGTATATTTGATGTTAAATGATCTGTAGTTGTTGATAAGATATGTGCATTAAAAGCAGTTGTGTTCGTATTTGTTAGTGTGGGTGATAATTTTGTCTTTGTGGGTGAAATAACACAGACAATATAGAGCTGATCGAGTCCATGTGAATCAAACAAGTCGGCACCAAATCCACCACCAAGATAGAACCGACAATTCATTTCTTCAGTCTTGCTACTGTCTCGGCCATATCGAAACTTTAATGTCTGTTTAAGTGTCAATGAACCATTAGCAATATTAAGAAGGGGCTCAAGTGAGAATGAAAAGAACTTTTCAAATGAAGAACGAATATAGTTCGTTGGCTGTTTTGATTTCTGATGTTGAGCTGCATTATCTAGTAAGCAGCGATGAAGTCTTGATAATGTTTGTTGACTTTCACCTGGTATAAGAAAATCGTAAAGAGATCGATGTGAGAATTCTTGAGGATAGAGTTCCAAGTATTCTAGAGACTTGTCAGATACTCTAGCACAGCATAAGTCCATAGATAACAGAATCTGTAGATATTTAATATAAACTATTATGTGTGTATATGGTACTTACTGTCATAACATCATGAGAGGAAACTGTCATTACATCAGAGGATGTTGATAGCATTAGTTTATTGTTTTTTGATGTTCCAGTAGCAGTGGAAGTACTGTTATTGTTTGTTGGTCTGATTTTGTTATTGTTGGCATCCCGCATCATTTTAGGTCGACCTCTTTTTTTATGCTGAATGTCTCGACAAGTGTCAGCCTTGTCTGTAGCTACACAACGATTACAAGGTCTTGATACTATATGATGTTAGATTTGAGGGGAAAAAAAAGGGAGCTCTGATTTACCATCGCAAGCCAAATGTGCTTTCTTACAATTCACCTAATATTAAAAAAGAGAGAGTAAACATTTGTAGAAGAGTTTAGAAAAGAGAGATCACTTTACACATGCAGCAGA
Source organism: Gilbertella persicaria (assembly GCF_025201335.1). Classification (NCBI taxonomy): domain Eukaryota; kingdom Fungi; phylum Mucoromycota; class Mucoromycetes; order Mucorales; family Choanephoraceae; genus Gilbertella; species Gilbertella persicaria. The sequence goes on along the minus strand of NW_026251963.1, from coordinate 559,011 downwards.
TACATGCATCTTATTTGGTCTTTTTTTAGGAGGATTCAATTGCGGTGGTGGTGGTGGTGGTGGTGGTGATTGTTGAGCATAATCAACATACATCAAGGAAGGTAAAGTGTCTGGTTCAGTCATAGTATGGTTATTGTAGTCCATTTTTCTTTGAGAAAGGAAGAAAAGGAGAAATAAAAACAAGATGTACGAAAATTAAATTACGCTTATTTAAACATATTTTGGTTAGGAAAATATAGGAAATTTTTTATTTTCCTAAATGCCCGACTTTCAGCAATTATAAAAATGGAATCATTTCCTGATCTTTTTTTTTTTTATCTTTTGTTCTTTATTAAGAATTTATGAAGAATGTTTAAAGAAAAAACAAAAAAGAATGTCGGTGTTTTGAGCTCAAATATATATATTGCTTTATAAATTATCTTTTTTTTTTTTGTATTGACAGAACATGAATGTTCACAGAATCTTGTTACTGCTTACATAAAGTAAGAGCTTTCTAAAAATGTATATTATGACTAGTGTTTGTAGAGTACTGAAACCAAGAGATTAAATTGTTCAATCATATGGAGAAGAATTAGAGTTTATCTGATCCAATCAAAATCAGATGCTGTTTAAAAAACAGTTGTTGATCTAAAATCCGATAAATGACGTAGATTAAATATCCAATTCGAGTAATACGCAGAAATTGAACTGTATAAAGAACGTTGAGTATTCTTTTGTTCTTTGCTTTCTTTTCTTTTTATAAACAATGTCTGAACTCAATAGATCTCTCATCATAAGAAAATTGGACTCAAGGGTCACAGAAGATGTATTGAAATCAATATTTGATTTAATATCACCTACACTTTCTATCAAAATAGAAAAAGATCCTTCAAATGTAAGTAGTCTAATTAATATATACACACATACGTATATATATATATATTTATCTGGTAAACCCAGCATTCTTTTTCTCACACTTCCTCCACCTTGTATCACTATAATTCAAAAAGAAGCCAGTTAAATTGATTAATCTAATCGCATTGACCCATAAAATAACTCTTAATTAGACTGATTTAAACTGTGGTTTTGTTGAATTCCATGAACACCAAACAGCGGAACAAGCATATCATACGATGGATGGACGTATCATTCATGGTCAGGTAAGGATTTTCACAACATCTTTCTTCTTTTTTTTTTTTTTTTTTTTTTTTGGCTCATATCATGCTATATAGTCCATCTCTATAGAATGGAATCATACTGGACCATCTATTCACTCAAGACGTTCATCATCTAATAGTGATGAAATAATACTATCCAACATATCCTATGAAGAGCTGTTTGCAGAAACACCATTGTACCATACTTCTATCTGTATTAGCAATTTACCGAAAGAAACCATTCGTCAAGACGTTGCTCCTTATTTGCAACAATATGGGTTTGTGTCAGATATCCATATGTTGCCAAACAAACGAAGAGCAATTGTTCGACTCGACACACATGCGAATGCTGCCACGGCCATAATCGCTCTTCAAGACACTATGATTGCTGGAAACAAGGTTCGCTTACGATGGGCAAAAGAAGAAAGACAAGAACAAACGGATAGTCCAACGAGATCGTTCAATGTATTCTCGTCAGGCTACGAACATCCCAAAGAGCTTGTTAATCAAATCACAAATACGTATGAGAATCATACAACCACAAGACCACCTGCTCCTACTTTTGATGCCTCCATGGATACAGAAGAAGGACTTCACGGTTGGAATCAATACTATCAACAATATTATAGCGCAGGACATATCACAATTTAAGCATTTATTTATTTATTTTTTAATAACAACGATTCTTTGAAAAAACTTTTTTCTTAGGTTTCTATTCGTGCTACTAATATGAACGAAAAAGACAATTAAGGATATTTAAGTTTGTTCTGCATAAAGCTGTGTGATGACAACATATTCTTTGAATTCTAAAAGATTGTCATCTTTAAAGTGATTGTATTTGAACCTACAAAGGTATTTTATTGACAGACATATATGAAGAAACCTTGTCATTATATTTTCTTACTATTCATAAAATTCAATATGGCAAGTCTCTTTAAGTATTATAGACTGCTATATGCTTTTAATGTTCGTACAAACAATCCTTATCATTATTTTTAAGATGACAACGTCAAAAAAATAAATAAATAAATAAAGCGTGGAACGTGTATACGCAAGTGGCTCTTAAATTGATGGCCAACAGTGCTGTTTGAGTCAAATCTCTGTTGGTACAACACTTGACTTGAACATTGTCTTGATCGAAAAATACTTTTTTTTTTTGTAGTGTTATAGCAACTTGGAAATCCAAAACCTCGTATTAGCGTTGTTCAAAAAAAACGCATCGTAGTGGAGAGAAATCAATACGCCATGTTTTGCAATGATTAATACGACATCATACTCTGTTCTATATGTAGCCTTGTCGTGAAAGGTTAATGAGAAAATGACTTGAGACATACTATATTTGACAGCCCCTTTTACTTCTTTTGCTTGGCTATCAACACCATTTCATTGCACATTATTAGGTGTAGTACAAGATTCATGTATTGCAGAAGGTTTTCGAAAACAGCTGCTCCGCGCACGTCAAAAAGAAAGAATGATAAAGAGTGAGCGAGAGGAAAAGAAAAAGACACTTTTTTTTCTATATATTTATTAATACCTTATTGTGCATAAATGGACAAACGCTTGCAATGAATGACGAGTTTCTTGCTAAAGCGCCATTAACTTCTTTTTTTTTTATAATTCCGAATTGAGAAACTTTTAACCGAGCCAGCTTTTTTTTTCCCCTCTTAGTCGTTTGTGGTTAAAAAGTAGTCAAAAATCGATGGACTTATCTAACTTTAGTTTTGTTCATTCACTTGACATGCCAAGCTTTTATTAGATTTACCAAGACTAGGTGAAATAATATCCCTTATCCGACATACCGGAGTTCTCAAATTGAAGAAATAATTGGCTACCATTGTTCTTTTCAAATCCCTTGGTTTACATAGTTTCTGCTTTTTTTTTCTCTTTTTTTTTTTTTTTATTTATTTATTGCTCTTTATTTTGTTCTTTTTTTTCTTTCATTCGATGACTTCCATGCCACATAACACAAGCGATAACTCGAGTAATACCGAAGAACTCGCTGAAGGTTCTCGTAGTATCTTGTTATCAATTGCGTCTCAGCTAACAAAAGGCATGGATTTGGTAAGCTACATATATGCACGATAAACCGTGTTCATTAACCCTTAATTTAGCACAAAGTAACTCTACCTACTTTTGTGCTTGAGCCAAGAAGTATGCTTGAACGCATTACCGATTTTATGGCTCATCCAGAACTTATCTTGCCGTAAGTATCATCAAAACAAACAAACATGAATCTAATCAGCACAAGTATTCCTGAAATTGAAGACGATACACAACGGTTTATTGCTGTCGTCAAATGGTTCTTGGCAGGTTGGCATATTAAACCTAAGGTAAGAAAAACGATCTCTACCTATTAAATATTCATTCTTCATAAAGGGTGTAAAAAAACCTTACAATCCAGTGTTGGGCGAATTCTTTCGTTGCAAATATCAATATGAAGATGGAACCGAAGCGTATTATATAGCAGAACAAGTTTCACACCATCCTCCTTGTTCTGCTTATTTCTATACATGTCCTCAACACAAGGTGGTTATTACAGGTGACCTTCGTCCAAAGTCTCGGTTTTATGGCAACAGCGTAGCTTCTTTGATGCACGGCCAAATCAACTTTATCTTGCCTGGAAGACACAATGAGCGATACGAAGTAAAGATGCCCAACATGTATGCTAGAGGTGTATTGTAAGTAAAATTATCTAAAAGATATGCTGTTGATATCTTTTTTTTAAAAAAAAAAGGTTTGGTACAATGACATTAGAGCTTGGTGACGCTTCATCAGTTAGATGCGTCTCTAGTGATTTGATTTGCGAAATGGATTTCCAAACCAAGGGGTTCTTTTCTGGCCAATGCAATTCAGTTGTGGGTAAAATCAAACGTGAGTCAACACAAGAAATTCTTTATGAGGTTTCTGGTCAATGGTCAGGTGAATTGTTTATCAAGAAATATACAGCAGAGAAAAGTAGCAGTACGATTGGTGGCTTACTGGTATGCACATACTTGTTTAAATCTTCACGACTGACTTTTTTTTTTATAGTCTCTTAGAAGCAGCACAAATTCGCCCGAAAAAAAACCAGATGTATTGGTAGATGTGTCAGATCATGCTGTTTGTCCTCTACTTGTAGCTGAGAACCAAGAAGAAAAAGAATCACGACGCTTATGGGCTGGTTTAACAGAGGGCATTATGGAGAAAAACATGGATAAAGCAACAGATGAGAAGTTTAAAGTGGAAGACCGAGAGCGCGCATTAAGAAAGGAAAGAGAGACAAACAAGATCAAGTGGCAACCTCGATTCTTTGATGTAATTGATGGTGACAATTATAAATTTAAGGCCATGGACAAGTATGTATATATATATATATGTGTGTGTGGTTTTGTTTTATTTAACTAATTTTCTTTTTACTAGACTGGATTATGACCATCTTGACCAAGTAACAACGACAATGCAGGCATTATTTTAAACTGTGTACTTTTTGTTTTACTTGATAACCAATGTATTCTGCTGCTTTGATTTGTTCTTCTGTGGCACCCACCCTTTTTGCGCCCAATCTATGATCTTGAAGCTAACAATAAAAAAGTCAAAAGACAAAATCTGCTTTTTTTTTTATCTGATTTTGTTACCTGCTGCAATGTATCCATTTGAATCAAGCTGACGATGACTTCCAATTCTGTTTCGACAGGATTCAGCCAAGTCATGTCAGAGACAATGGAGCTATAGACATATTTTACAAAATACCATACATCTGAACTTGATGTCTCAATCAGTTGTTGCTTATCTTGAGAATTAGTACCATAAACTTGGTGAAAGAAATTCATGCCTCGTGTGTCCAATTCACTTGCGTTTTGGCTTAGAGCAAATGTTCTTAATAATGGCTTATATTCGGCTGGGAGGCTATCGTACATTATGATCTCGGCATTGATCACCTATAATTTTCAGTTGGCTATCAATTCTTAAGTGTTCAACAACAGTTACTCTCGGACCACCACAAAGCACAATGCTTTTAAAAATCCCATTTCGAGTATATTCAATCCATTGAATTTTCTGTTCCAGACTATCTAATTGGCTTAAATAGTGGTTCATGATCACGGGAATACCATGAGGATGGTTTGATGCTGCTAGTGCAACACACTATGCAAAATTTACTTTAGGATAATGGTACAACATCGAATTAGAGTACCAATAACATGGCTACAAGTGATGGTACAAGTGTTTCTACTTGCAAAAGACTCAATTCTTTATAGACAGTTGATTCCATTCTGTTTTTTTTGTAGTAAAATAAGAGAAAAAAAAAAAAGAGAGAGAGAGAAAAAGGACCGAGGGCTGCTTGTTTCCACCACAGGTCGGAAATGGAATTTCAACTGACTGCATTGATTATCAGTTTACCCCTTTTTTCTATTTTTTCATACTGTTTTCTTTTTGTTCTTCTTTCTTCTTTTTCTATACAATGTCCCAAGTACAGAAAAAAATCAAATCGTTATCTCCTTCTGTTTCTGCTTTTCAATTCCTTGTTCAACCGCAAAAAACTAACACAGTCGAGTTGACCCGATCGGCAACACCAGATGACTATTTCTCCTCTTCTTCTACTTCTACTAGTTCCTCAGATGCTCAAGACGAACAGGAAGATGAAAGTACTTTTATCTATAGACAAAAGCTCTATGTAATTACTCCAGAAACAAGACAAAAGCTATTGGCCATGGGTCAATTACCACTAGAGTCTGAATGGACTTTCTGGTATGACAAGTAAAGTATATCTCTTTTTCGTCTGTATGGAATATCTATAACTAACAGTTTAGATTTGTGCCTAATCTGTCAGCGACAGACTATGAAGCGAATTTGAAAATTATAGCGACCATATCAAGTGTGCAGGTTAGTTTCAAATTAGAATTAAATGCATGTATTGTACTCACACTTGATTTAGAAATTTTGGAGTATCTATAACAATATTGATGGACCCGAAAGACTTGGATTCAGGAGCAACTATCATTTTATGAAAAAAGGTATTAAGCCAATATGGTAAGAAATAATATATTGGAAATGCATTATGTTTATACAAACTAATAGGGAGGATCCACATAATGAATATGGCGGTTCATACCATTTCAAAATACCAAAACAATACACAAAGACTACCTGGCGAGATATACTAGTACTGCTTATAGGTGGGCAATTAGAGGATTCGATAAAGAACACTATTTATGGCGTATCTATATCTTCTCGTCAGCATGTGGATAATTATCAAATTTGGACTGCACAGAATAATACAACATTGAGTGACGAAGTTGTTAAATCAGCATTGAATGAGCTATTACAACCCACTGAAATTCAGTCTATATATTTCAAGAGTAAGTCTCTATTACGAAATATCATGATTAACTACTTTTTATAGTACACAAGACACATGCTGACTTTAGACCAAGTACACCTACTTTTTCAAAGACTCTCAAGTAAATTGAGAGCATATATATATTTTTTTGAATAAATTGCAATGAGACACCAATTTACAGACCGGAAAAGCACCTTATTCGTCTTTCATCCCTATAAACCTGTTTAACAAAAAAGTTGTAATTTTACCCTAAAAATACTCTTGTGATTAGACTGAGTACTGGATTTACAAAAAAAAAAAAAAAAAAAAAAGGAGTGCTGCTAAATAATTACTCAAGATTGTAGTACTGAGTAACTTGTTATTTATATACTGTTAAGCACGCTTGTCAAGAACTGCCATTAAGTCGTAATCTTTGATCCATTTTTTTTTTCTGTTTAGAAGAATTTGAGGTCAGAGACGATGCTTCAAGGCCCGCTTTGTCAAATAAATTTTCTGTCGCCCCTGTTACGATCTACTTGTTGTATACATCTATTACTATCATGAGCAGCTTGACCTCTATTGAAGCCAAACTTGAAGCAGAATCTAAAGCTTTCCAACTATTACAAAAAGGTGAAAGAGATACAGCTTGCATGAACGCGTTTTATGCTCATCATCTTGATAGAGCTCGCTCAAGTCATTGAAAACAGACAACGTTTAGAATCACAACAGCAAGAAAATGAGCTTGTCAACACTGTAAGTTGCATTTCTAATTTATCTTGGACTGAATGTTCTCTATAGGAATTTAAGCATCTTGATGAAGAAAGCAATATTTACAAATTAGTTGGTCCTGTCCTTGTCAAGCAAGATAAGGCTGAAGCAGCTACCAATGTCAAGAACAGATTGAACTTGATCTCGAGTGAAATGTAAATCAAAGCTATTTATAAGCTTCTTTTTTTGTTAACCTCTTTTTTCTTTTAATTAGTAAACGCGTCGAGACTCAACTTGCTGAATTGACACAAAAAGCAGAAACTAAAAAGCAAGAGGTAAGCATATCTATATATGTGTTCAAGCCTTAACATTGGTTTTAGATTGCTCAATTACAAATGCAATATCAACAATTGGCAGCAAACAAATAATAAAAAAGAAACCAGAGTTTATGTTGACATGTTCTTAACAACAAACACATTATCAATGTTTAGAGTAACTATTCTATCTTCCTCTTCCTCCTCTTGCTCTTCTTCAAAATGTTCCCAGTCATCATAGTCTCTTTTTTCATGTGCTTTGTTATCGAATTTACCACCTTTTGTGTTGACATGATGAAATCCTGGCATGAACTCGACTGTAATAGAAGAAGGCAAGTGCAATTCTTTCAAAATGACTTGTTTCCATTCAGATATTTCGGGCGTGTAGTTGGCTGTCAACTCCAATGTCTTTATGGCTAGTTGGCTGCCAACAAAGGGCGTGTTGCTCTTGAAATCAACATCAGGATAGCTGTCATAGTTAATGGGAACATTGACCTGTTTGGGTTCTTTTTCAGGTTGCTTTTTAGGCTCCTTTTCAGTTTCTTTTTCAGTTGATGACTTCTCTGCATAAAACAGAGTAGAGACATCGTGAATAGGGTACTTATGTGGGCTCATGTTATTGCCTTTATAATAAGGATCTGATTCAGCAAAAGTAATAAATGCACGGCCATAATGGTTGCTAGTTGTTTGTTCAGGTTCATCTTGTACGGGTTCTTCATAATAGACATGCTGCCAATTGTCTGCTTTAGGTCCCTTCAAATGATTTTTCTTTTTGTTCTTGTTCTTTTTCAGCAATGTTGTTGAAGGTTCAGTTATATTGAGTGTCTGCACTTCATCTATCATTTGTTCAACTGGTGCTTGTGTCTGGTGTTGCTCCTTGCTTGACACTTGTTCCTGATATTGCTCTTCGGTTGGCGCTTGTTCTTGATATTGTTCTTCATCTGATGCTTGCTCTTGGTATTGTTCTGTTCCTGACTGTCTATATAGTTGCTTCAGTAATCTACGGCGCTGGTTGCGCTTCTTTGTTTTTTGAGAGCCTTCGAAAGGTACACTCTGTACTTTAGATGTCTTTTGCTTTTCAACTTCTGCCATGGGCTTAGAACCTTGTTTTTTGTTCTTGTTATCTTTCTCTTCCTTTTCAATATCTTCTGTATTCTTTTTCTTTTCTTGGTCCTCCTTTTGCTTTCCCAACTTCTTGGTTTTTTTTTTCTTTTCTCGGTCTTCCCTTTTCTTTTCTAACTTTTTGCTTTCTTTTTTCTTTTTAACAACTTTCTCTGGCTTTTGATCTTTTGATTTTTTTTCTGGCTTTTGATCCTCTGATGTCTTTTTTGACTTTTGATCCTTAGGTTTCTTTTCTGTCTTTTTTGGCTCTTTTTCTTTTTTTATTTTCTTTTTAAGATGCGTATCTTCTTCTATAGCTATGTTGCGTGTTAAGGAGTGCAAAAGAATGCAGTTAACTTACAGCGCTTTCTTTTCTTGACTATATCAGTATTTTTAGGTTGATTTTGTTTGATCCTGCAAGAATGTGAATAAGAAAAATCCAAGGGAAAAAAAAGAGGAGTGTATTACGTGATAAGATCTCCATCGCGTAAAACTTCTTTTATCTTTGTTTGTGGCAATAATTGATAGCCCTCTAATAAGAGTTTCAAATTGGAAGGTATAGCTTCGAGTTCAAGCTTGTTTACTATTTGTTTTGCAAGTTGATGTATAGATTGATTTTCGAGGCTTTTCTCGATAGAAAACCAACAATGGTATTTATCTAAGGGATAGCTGGTTGCAATCTTGACTCTCATAACATTCACCAGACCAAGAAATAAAAAAACAAAAAAAGAGAGAGAATTTTCAACGTGGCTTTTTTTTCTTCTTTTCTTACCCGACAGTTGTATTAGAAAGCCCCCCAAAAAAGGAACCATGCCTATGCTTTCTCAACGATTATTAAAGAAATGGTTCACTAAATATTCCTTCAACTGTTGTCTTTGCTACTTTCCTCGAGATGAAATGCATATAACCTTAAGACAGAAATTCTTGAATAAAACATTCTTAATTGTCATTGGCGAATTGATTGTCATGCAAAGTTTTGTGTGCCCATTTTTTCCTCTTTTCCTTTTTTTTTTCTCCCTCCTTCTCTCACGTATTTTTTTTCCAAGAAATATCGCGTTATCATTTAAACGCACTTTTATTGACTTGACAAGGTAAGTGTAGCGTTAGTGACAATTAAGTTCAAAAAATATATGGATAGTATGGAAGTATGCAGACACCAAATACAATATAATGGTTTATGCGCCATTTGTGGCTCTTTATTGGACATGTAAAATGACCAACTCTAAGAAACTTTATCTTAATATGTTAATAGAAATCCAGAGGATCCAGCAGGAGTGACAAAAAGTTATGCAAACAGTAAATTTGATGTAGGATATGATACAGTGGGTTTGACTGTCAGCCGAGAAGTAAGTCATATTTGACATATGCTTTACTAACGTATAAACAGGAAGCAGAAAGATTAGAAGCAGAAAATGCTAAAAGACTACTTCAATCTCGGAAATTATCATTGATTCTCGACTTGGATCAAACGATATTACACGCATCGTGGGATCAAAATTTAACTAAATACAAAGATGCTGATATACGTCAATTTGTATTACCAAAAAGCGATATTGTATATTACATCAAATTAAGGTAAAAGAAAAAAAAGAAAAAAAAGGCATGGAAGCCAAGACTTTCAATAGACCTGGGTTAGAGCAATTTCTCAAACAAGTGGACGAGCTGTATGAACTTCATATTTATACGATGGGAACAAGAGATTACGCAGAAGCAGTAGCCAAAGAAATAGATCCAAATGGCTCTATTTTCAAGGAGAGAATTTTATCAAGAGATGAAAGCGGAAGTAAGGGAAAACAAGTAATTAAATCATCATTGACTCTATTTTCGTTAAGGTGTTACACAAAAGAAACTACAACGACTATTCCCGTGTGATACATCCATGGTAGTTGTGCTGGATGATCGTTCAGATGTTTGGAGTTTTGCACCTAATCTCATTCGTATAAAACCATGCAAGTACCTTTTAAACAAATACAGCAAGTATTAATTAGCTTTCTGTAGACGAATTTTTTGTGGGCACAGGGGATATTAATAACGTCAGTAATGGTGCTTCTAAAGAGAACATTACACAAGCGGTGGCTGGTAAAAAATAGAGCAAGAAATCTACACTAGGGAAAACAATTTACCTTATTGATTTATTACTATAATAGAAAAAAACGACGATCTCTTAAAAGATGATGATAGTGAGCTTATGACTATACTAGAGGTAGGTTTGGAAATGATAATAGACGCAAAAGCTGATTGTTTATATACAGATTCTTAAAGAGGTTCACCGAGAATTCTATTCTAGACCTATTCAAGATAAAGAAACAGATGTTACGCATATTATACCCAAGATGAAAAAGCGAGTTTTGGCCGAAATCAAGATTACCTTTTCAGATAAAATACTTTCTTCCCAACATATCAAGGATCCAAGTTTATCCTGGATTTGGCAAATGGCCACTTCTTTCGGAGCTACATGCTCAGTTGACTTAACTGGTAAAACTACCCATCTAATTGCTATTAATACAAGCAAGAGCAAAGTAAAAGCAGCAAGAGAATATGGCCATAATATCCATATTGTTACTCCTGCTTGGTTATTGGACAGTACAGCAAGATGGAAAACTCAGCCTGAAGAAAATTATGCATTGCCAGAGATAGATGTAGAACATCCAGAACAAATTTTACTTGATTTAGAATCCCTTAGTAGTGAAATGACTACACCACGAAAAGAAAAGGAAGAAGAGGAGGAGGAGGAGGAAGATTTGATAGAAAACATCAATTGGGATGAAGCTAACCGAGAAGTGGAAGAGTTTATTAACGAAAGTGGGATCGATGACGTCTGGGGAGACACAGACTCGGATACTGTAGATAGGTAAGGAGTATAAACAAAACAAACAAACACGCTAAAAAAAGAGTTAACAGTCCTTTACCTACACAACCAACATGGAAACGAAAGCGAGAGAGTGGCGGAGAAAGTGGCGGAGATGGGTCTGAAGATGATGAGACCACTTCCACTGGTGGTAGTCTGTTGGCAAGAAGAAGATTAAAGGCTTCTAGAAGAGGCAAATCTCATTTATCAAAAGTAACAACTGCACCGAGTTCACAATGCACAAGCGGGAATACATCTGACAATGAAGATAGTTCACTAGATGCCTTTGTGGGTATTCTCGATCGAGAATTGGAATAAATAAATTTAATAAAAAAAAACTATAAAAAGCCATGCTTTGAATTTTATTTTATTTTTTATTTTTCTTTTTCTTTTTCTTTTTTTTGAGAATAATATGCCAACAGGTGAAGAAAGAGAATCACTTGTCAATGGTGGCAGTGGTCATTTCGATTTGTCGCCTGAAGAATTAAGCAAACTATTTGACCCTAAAAATGATGAATTGCTTAAAAAATTAGGCGGTGTCAAAGGTCTCTGTAAACGTGTCAGAGTCGATCCCTCGGTGGGTTTGTCTGCTGACGAAGGTTCCAGCGACTCTTCTCAACAACCCTTTCAAGATCGCCAAGCTCACTTCGGTCGAAACGTGTTGCCAGAACCTCAAACAAAGGGCTTCTTTACATTATTATGGGCGGCTTACAACGACAAGACACTCATTATGCTAAGGTAACTTTATGACGTCAAATGCTCATCACGGCTTATCATTTTTATTTTTTCTTGTATATAGTATTGCTTCTATTGTTTCATTGGCTGTAGGGATATGGGAAGATTATTCGCCTCGTCATCCTGAAGACGAGCCTCGTGTAGGATGGTAACATATTACATTCTAGCCACAACCTGTTTAGTGACACATAACATTTTAGGGTTGAAGGCACTGCTATTCTTATTGCTGTCTTGGCAGTTGTACTCACAAATGCTATCAATGATTATCAAAAAGAAGCTCAATTTAAGAAACTTAATGCTAAAAAAGAGGACCGTACTGTCAAGGTGCTTCGAAGTGGTCGCGAAAAGCAAATCTCTGTTTATGACTTGAATGTAGGTGATATTTTGATGTTGGAACCCGGTGACATTATTCCTGTTGATGGATTGTATATCAAAGGTCATAACTTAGCGTGCGATGAATCTTCTGCTACAGGTGAATCAGACACCATGAAAAAGAAGCCTGATGGTGAAGGCGATTGCTTTATTTTATCAGGTTCAAAAGTGTTGGAAGGTGTAGGTCGTGCTGTTGTTCTTGCTGTGGGTGAGAACTCATTCTTTGGTAAGACAATGATGTCTATGCGTGATGATCAAGAACAAGGTACGCCTCTTCAGACGAAGCTTGATACATTGGCTGAACAAATTGCCAAGCTTGGTTTTGCTGCTGCCATTACCATGTTGGTTGCTCTTGTTATCAAGTACTTTGTTACTGCTGCTTTGGCTCCTGAATTCCCTCCTGCTAGTGATATTGCTGCTTCCATGATTTCAATTGTCATTCAAGCCATTACTATCATTGTTGTTGCTGTGCCAGAAGGGTTACCTATGGCTGTCACTATGGCTTTGGCTTTTGCTACTACACAAATGCTTAAAGACTCCAACTTGGTTCGTGTCTTAGCTGCTTGTGAGACCATGGGTAACGCTACTGCTATCTGTTCAGACAAGACAGGTACTCTTACTCAAAACAAGATGACGATTACTGAGGGCACTTTGGCTCAAGAGGAATTTGAATCACCTGAAAAATCAAAGGAATGGTCTGAAAAGGTTGACAAGAAGAATGTACTCTCTCTTATTTTTGAAGGTATTGCTTTGAACTCAACTGCTTTTGAAGGCAAAGATGAGAATGGAAAAGAAGACTTTGTTGGTTCTAAGACTGAATGCGCTTTATTGGCTTTCTCCAAGAACTTGGGTAGCAACTATGAAGATTTGCGTCATGATGCTACTGTCGCCAAAGTTTATCCATTTGCTTCCAAACGCAAGACCATGACCACTATCGTTGAAGTCAAGGAAAACTCTGCTCCATCCACTTCTCAATCAGATTATCGTATTCATGTCAAGGGCGCTTCTGAAATTGTCTTGGAAAGCTGCAAATATTACATGGATTCCAAGGGTGAGTCTCATAAACTCAACAAAGAAGCTCAAGTGAAGGTAAATGGTATCATTTCTTCTTACGCTGACAAGGCCTTGCGTACGATCGCTCTTGCTTATCGCGATATCTCTAAATCTGAATACAAAAAATATTCTGATGATGAACCTCCACTTGAGGAATTGACCTTAATAGGTATTGTTGGTATTATGGATCCTTTGCGTCCTGGTGTTGTTGAATCTGTTACTGCTTTCCGCGAAGCTGGTGTCTTTGTGCGTATGATTACTGGTGACAATTTGAATACTGCTAAGGCTATCGCTCGTAATGCTGGTATCTTGACTAAGGGTGGTGTTGCTATTACTGGTCCAGAACTCCGTAACATGTCTGTTGAAGAACAGCGCAATATTATTCCTCGTTTGCAAGTGTTAGCCCGCTCTTCGCCAACTGATAAAACAATTGTCGTTACTCGTCTTCAAGAACAAGACCAAGTAGTTGGTATGACTGGTGATGGTACAAATGACGGGCCTGCTCTCAAGATGGCTGATGTTGGCTTCTCTATGGGTATTGCTGGTACTGAAGTAGCTAAAGAAGCTTCAGATATTATTTTGATGGATGATAACTTTAACTCTATTTTGAAGGCCTTGATGTGGGGCCGTGCTGTAAACGATGGTGTTCGCAAGTTCTTGACTTTCCAATTGACTGTCAACATTGCTGCTGTCGTCTTGTCATTTATCTCTGCTATTGGTTCCGAAAACGCCGAAAGTATCTTAAGTGCTGTTCAATTACTTTGGGTCAATTTGATCATGGATACACTAGCTGCTCTTGCTTTGGCTACTGAACCTCCTACCCAAGATTTGTTATACCGTAAACCTATTTCCAAGTATGCTCACTTGATCAACTATCGTATGGCCAAGATGATTCTCGGTCAAGCCATTTTCCAAATCATTGTCAACCTGATTGTCATTTACTTGGGTCCTCGTATCTTCCATTTGGGTGACTCTGAATATGATGCCGAAGTTTTGCGTACTATGGTCTTTAACGTCTTTGTGTTCCTTCAAGTGTTCAACGAAATCAACTGTCGTCGCATCGATAACACCATTAATGTCTTCAAGGACATGTTTGATAACTGGATCTTTATTGCAGTCCAAGTCGCTGTTGTCGTTGGTCAATATTTGATTGTCACTTTTGGTGGTATTGCCTTCAAGACTGTTCCCTTATCCTTGAACCAATGGCTTATTACTGTCTTGATTGGTTCATTGTCTATTCCTGTTGGTACTGTTATCCGCTTGCTTCCTGACTGTGGCTGTGAAAACAAGTTCAATGAAGAGGCCAAGCCTTTAGCTAGTTATTCCCGCATGCATTGGGAAAGTGCTATCGGTGATGTTCGTGATGAATTGCGCGTCTATAGCCTCTTGCGTCGTAAGCGTGGAAGCAAATCTCGTGAAATCAACAAGCGTTCCAACACACAAGATTCTGAGTCTACAGCTTTCAATGCACACAATTCCAACTATGGTGCCATTGGTCATGAAAACCATCAAAAGAATCGCTTTGCAGATCTCGTAAAGAATGCAAAGAAGTTCAATCAACAAAACGCTCATGACAACAGTGATAATGACAACTAGAGTGTATCTATTGTATTTTATTCGTTTCGTTAAATAAATTGTATTTTACACTTATAACGATTTATTCAATATGTTGAGGTTAGTTTGACGTTCGTTGATGCAAGTTAATTAGGTGTAGCATATCTGTGTCAATAGCAATGTCTTTGGCTTGTTAGTTCTTGCTTATCTCTAGATATACTGCTAAAAAAATTGTTTTGTTTCCAGTTAATGAACGATAGAAAGTACAGTACCATCAAATTGCTTACTCAAACAAAATATCTTATCAAAAAGACACTTGATCGGCTAAATAAAAGAAAGCGACGAAAGTGTCAAAGTGTCAAAGTGCTATAAGACTTTATGATACATAACATATAGCAAATAGCATACATTACACGATAAAAAGTGTCATATATTTACAACGCCAATTTAATTGCTCACTTTACAATAAAAAAAATCCGTCCTAAAAGGCACTATGACTCAATCAAAACAATGTCATGTTGTATCAAAGGGTTCAATCACTAATGTACATTTATACACCTAATATAAAGTATACCTTTATTGTTACTGAATGTCTTTTAGGCTATATTGCCAATGGTAGAACTATGATATTCATAAATTATTGCTGCATTATATCATTTGCACCAAGGCATTTAATTTAGAGACATTGATTCCATAGACGGTCGTTGCTCAGTCTATTACAAGACAATGTCCCCGCATGGATCCTTATGATTGACCTATTTAGACTATGCTTTTTCCTTGAGAAAGAACAATAAGCTTGATATAGATATAATTTCATGCAAAACTCAAGTTAAATAAGGGCTTTTTAAAGAATGCACTCAACACCTCGACCAGACATAAAATCAAAGCAAAAAGTATTTTGTCATGCAATTTGTTATATCTTAATTTGATGGGTTTGTTCATTACTCTTGACATCCAAACATTTTTTCATCAGCTCTAAATACACTTTATCGAAAAAAAATACTAGATTATAGAAATTCGAAGATAAGATTATTCAAGCACTTCTTATACTGAAATCCTCCAGAATAGATCACTTACAGAAGAAAAACCTAAAAACCATTGGCATTTTCATTACGGCCCTTTTGCAAGTCTACTAGAGATTTGTCTTTGACATCATTTCCTTTAATACCTATTTCTCCTTATAATAAAAAAAGTATTGTTTTACAGCTGCTTGCAGATAAAAAGCAAGTTCGCAAAAGACTGTAATCCTTCTTTCACTTTTCTCTACTCACAGCAGTGGCCTGCCTTTGCTTTTATTCTATTTGTTTATTTGATACATATTAGTTTAATATCCATATCTATATAGTTAACATACATATTTTGTGACTAATAAATAACTTTTGATTCCATTTGGCACATTGCACACCTAATATGCTTTTGATCCTCAGTTTATGCCTTTTCCGAGCATCAGACTTATTGTACGATCTTCAATCATAGCCTGAATTCTTCTCAAATAGGCTTTCAACATAAACTACCTTTCTTTTTTGAATAAATTTGGCAAACAATTTAATAGCACTAGCGGCGGATTGGCAGCCCGCTGCAAGCGCGAGTGTTATTTAAAGTAAACCGTTATTTCTGCCTTCCTTTTTGAGTTTCTTATGTTTGAGCATACATAAAAGAACGTATTTATTTAAGAATATAGCAAGTTTTGAGAAAGTCAAAAAATCGTCATTTTGCCCTTATGACACCCGGTAAAAGTTTACATTTTATTTGTAAGGCTATGAAGACTGGGCCCTATAGGGTAAATATCCAACCATCAGTTCAAAAAAAAAAAAAAGAAAAGTACAAAAAAACTATAGAGTGATAAAATATAGAAAGAAGGGCAAAAGACATATCTTATGATACCCTTTGCAAATCTTTACTTACAAGGATACTCAACACTAGAGCCATTCCGGCCTTGAACAACATTATAAATCAATTTTAGGCTGGTTTTGGGTCTGGTAGATTTATCGGTAATCATAGTCTTGCAGTGAAGGTAATAATGTGAGATACTAAAATCTGCAATCATAGAGGTATTGGCGTGGTTATTGATAGTGCCAAGGCATATGGCTATGTCAATGAAGAATACATCTGTGTGGCCTTAGAAAAGTTTGGCTTTCCTCATGAATCTATTATGATAAACATGAATGGATTTCTATCTGACACTGTCAAACAGCGCCATAGACTTCGACAAGGGGATTCTATTTCACCCGTCTTGTTAAATTCTGCCTTAGAACTTTTGCTCCTTGCTATTCTGAACGATGGTCATGTTTGCGGATACTCGATTGCCTCTCAATCCTCAAATCCTTTTTTGAATACGGTTGCACCTAGGTTAATCAAGTTGCCTGCTTACGCCTATAATCTTTTGGTCTTTGATAATGGTGTGGATGAACTCAAATTCTTTCAAAAACACCTAGAGTGTTACAGTAAAGCATCAAACTCAAGAATAAATGATCACGAACCTGTTGCATTCCCACTGTCGGGTCAATCTCGTTCATTGTCTGACACGTTCTATCGACGCGTTCGACAACTACAGCTCCAATGGTTCAATGCCAGCAGTCCTTCCTACCTTCGCTACCTTGGATATCCTCTTTGGTTTAATGCCATTCAACGAGATACGTTCTACAATGAAGCTATCCAAAAGCTGCAATATACCACTGATAGAAACAAATTTAGACAAATCTCTGTCTATGGTCGAGCAAGACTGTCCAACTCTGTTCTACTGTCTCGATTCTGGCATGTTATTCGTTTCATCACCCTCCCAGCCTATTTCTTCACAAAGGTCTCTTCAATAATTTGCCAGTGAGTTTGCTAAAGAATTTTTCCTCCCCTGGGCAAGACAACTATCTATCTTCCAAGATATGCTGGAGACTTGTTCGTGATGGACGTCTCTACAAAACGGAAAGTTTTCCAAAATCGATGCATTTGAGTCATTCTCCACGACAATTTCACTGATCGACCTATCGACCCATCTCTGCCTTCTTATTGCAGCTATTTGTATCGTATATCCAAGTGGATTTTGATTGCCCATATTATGAAGTACCTTTACTTTTTCCCAAGGCTGGTAAACCTACTCACCTCTCTGGTTTACACACGCTTTCTGTCATTTTCAAAGCGATCGATGAATGTCTCCTCTCTTCCTTCTGAGATGATAGTAAGCTCAACCTGCCTGCATGTCTGGAAATCCCTTTTGTTGACCTCTGCCAACCTGGACAAATATGTCCTCAAATCCTGGATAATGCAACCATTTAATTGCAAAAAGCTTCCTATTTTCTGAAGATGATCCTTCCTTAGGAATACTCAGGTTCAAAAAAAAAAAAAAAAAGACAGGAATACAATAGTCCTGTACTATTGTCACGGATTCACAAGACACACAAAGATGGTTTGCCTTCCCTCCAAGAATATTCCACTCATACATCAGATCTCTATCTACCGATTAGATTTGAGCCATATCTACAAAGATTTGTTTATAATAATTGTCCAATCCTCATTTTAACTACTCTGATCTCCGTTAAATCTACTCAAGAAATCTTCTTCTCATACCCTAGACATTCTTTTGCAGAAAAGTACAATTGTACGATGTTAAGCCTAAAGCCGGAATCATTTCTTGTCAATCAAAGTAAGTTATATTCTATATGGGATTTAACAAAAGAAGACTCTGTTCAAGGCCTGCCATCTCCCTCGAGAAGTTGCATAAAGAAGAAGAAAAAAGACCTTTGTAAGAATGCAATGTACTTGATGTTATATATTCTTTTATTCCTCAAAGACAAATCGATTTGCAACATGAATAAGAACTTGTTTATATATGGCTTTTCGCTGCAACCAGTGTCACTGTTTAAACAGTGTTAGCCATGGTTCGTGCAACCTGTTTATGTTATGCGCCTGAAGGAAACCATTGGCGCATAATGACTGAACTTGAATGTATTATTATTTTTTTCTTTCTCTTTTCTCTTTCTCCTTGATTATTTCATATGGATCGTAAATCTCGTACATCTCGATCTGCAACACTTGATGATACCAATGAAGAAGTTAACCTATGGAAACAGATATGCAACTCGCTTGCAAAATTAGAGAGCCTTCAAAGAGATACCACACATTTAGTGACTAATATTAACAATATTCATACTGCATTAAATTTCGATCAAGGTACAAAAATAGCAGTAAAGAAAAAGAGTATAACATCCTTCAAGGCGTTCCTGCTAATGTAGGTCCGAGATTGATGGAATATTATAAAGGTGGTATTGAACTATCAAGTAATGAAGCCAAGTAAATAACAAGTGTTTCTGTTGATTTTATCTGATACACAATATTAGAATTATTCATGATATTATTGAGAAGTTATCTGTTCTTGTAGCACTAAGAGATGCTTCGGAATATGGTAAAAGCATGCACCTATAGACGCATACACGCTAATTATGATCATATCAGTCATTGATGCTAAAAGGAAGAAAAGAAAAACGGAACAAGAAGATAGTCAACAGTTACACAAAAAGAACAAAATGTGTGTCTAGGTTTCGTTTGACATGTACAGCTCATATTGACCATTCCATAGATCCAATGGCATATTATCTTACGGAACATCGGTTGCCGCTAAACAACCTAAACAAAAAGACAAGAATGAAGAATGGATATTGGCTGTTGTCATTAATTACCATACAGACAAGAACAAGTAAGACCATGCTTATACTTTACATGGTACTTATTCCTGTCTAGATATCAAGTTGAAGATGTAGATCAAGATGAATTTGGCCAAAAACAGTATGTATTCTTTTCTGCTATACTGTGCTAACTATGCTTTATAGACGCTACATGCTACAACCTCGCAATATTATACCTATTCCTAATGCAGACGAAGCTAAAAGTCTAGCAGAATTAAGCACTGGGCAAGATGTATTAGCGCTCTATCCTGGCACCACTTGTTTCTATAGAGCCAAAGTCATTGCTCCACCCTCTAAGGTAAGAAAGTGAATGATAAACTATATATTACTCAACTAGCATTTAGAATAAGGACAATCACTTTGTGGGTAATTACAAAATTCAGTTTGAAGACGATAATAATGAAATCAAATATGTCATGCCTGGGCATGTCTTGGAAGTACCCAAAACAAAATAAAATTCTTTATTTACAATCAAGGAAGTTCACCTTCTTCCATCTCTGTTTTTCTCTTTTTCGCTTGAGGCGTCTCAAGTGTTGAAAGATGAGGTTGATGTGTGCCATCAAAACCAAATTTGAACCATCGAACATAGGCACTTTCAACCCGTTTTGATTTTTTGGCATGAAATAGACTGAGGTTGATAGGTGCATCATTATCATGTGGAGGTTCGCTCACATAGTCTTCAAGCCATTCCCATGGTTTACTTTGCTCTAGACAACTCTCTAGATGCTGTTGTTGTTGTTGAGAGTCTGATGTGGGTGGTAAGCCTAACATGGAGGAAGCAAGGCGGGTATTGGCTAAATAGATATTATGGGTAAGGAAGGGCATGATACGCTTGACTCGACTATGGAACATGGCTGGGATAGAAGTTAGTTCAGCATGCATAGAACCAAGTAGAGATAAGCTTGTCTTTTTGAGTTCTTTTGGTACCTCTGTTTGATGTGAGTAAAAGAAACTGTGTTGCTATCTATTATTTACCATCTACAAGTAAGGATACAAAATCCAAAGTAAACTCAAAGAAGCGTTCTTGACTTCCATTACCATGAACAATAGGGTTCTAACAAAGATCAATAAAGATAAATAAATATCAATAAACTTACACCTAATAACGGAACAAGGACTCGAATCCACTCTAAAATATGACATTCATCTTCTTTAGGATGTTCCCATATTAAAGAAGCAAATGGCACAACAAGACGTAATCGAATCAAAAGACTATAAAGCGATAAGTGATACAATATCAAGCAACAATGCCTACCTATGGCGAATGTCTTGTAAAGATAGCTTTTTCCCGTCATCTACGAATTCTTCATTCATGTTTTCAGGCAATCCTTCTGTCACTAGCAACGCAATAGCCATATCCTACAGAATATGAATATGCCTATCGATAACACATCAAGTTTATCTTACCACATTGCTTTTGACGAGTTGCAGTGCATTGACAGCATCTGCATAACATACATTGGCACTCTGCATCACTTTATAGACTGGCAATTCATTTTTAAAACGACTGATCTGTCCAAACACAGTCTTTACCAATGCAATCTTTTTTTCATTAGACCATACATTCTCTGCCAAAATATGCAGTGTGATATTGAGAAAGGATTGACTTCGATAAGCAAATTTGTCTGAATCAAATGGGCTTCCTGACTCTGTCACTTGCATCAACAGCACATTATCAGGAAAACTCTGTGAAGGGTCTCCTTCCAGTAATTGAACACCATGATGTAGTAATTCAAGCAACACAGGCTCTCTTAATTCATGAATCAAATTCTTGAAGAACTGAAATCGTCTCTGAACATCTGTTGTCTTGATATCTGATAGCACCACATCATAAAAGAAATACACAAACGACTGTAAGTCTTTGTTGGTCGTATTATCAGCATGAGAAGGAGGCATGTCCATGGCATCATCTCCCAAGATATGAGGGTTATTAGGATGCCCATCTGATAGTGAGATATTATCTAACAGCAAGTTCACTTGGACTCGACATTGTGCCTCATTCCACTGACTCACGTTTAGAAACACCCTGTGTAGTTTATCCACGAAATCAGGCGAAGTGTCTTGAAGCATGCTCTGTCGATCATTGCTGAGGTTATTTCCACCAATGAGTTCATCTACAATATTCAGCATCTTCTTCTTCATGCGTTTCTCCATGGCTGCCTCTGCTTCTCGGGCAGCAAATCGCTGGTAGACGCCATTCAAGTCACGAAGACAGGCTTGTCTAAACCAAGTAATCTGAAGTAAATCGGCTCGCAACATCACCAAGTCTTGTAACAGACTTGAACTAAGCGGTAAATTGGTCGCAATCAACACAAGTCGCTCCATTAATCCAAACATGGGTTCAATACGGTCTAAACTACTGGCTAATTCAGATCGACGCTGTACTTGAAGCCGATAATATTCCTCTATTCGCAATTGCCATCCCTCTTCTAAAGTATTACTGGACTGAACAACCAACAAGCGAATCAAGACAATCAAATTCTGACAAAAGACAACGAGTTTTGTATCTTCTGTATCTTGATACTGTTGCTGTTGCTGCTGCCTGATTTGCTCAAATCCAAGCAGAGCATAATCTTGAATCACCTTGGCTAGCCCTACCACATTGTATGATACCAGAATAGTCACCAATAAAGGCACCCAAGCACCCTTCTGTTGCATATCTTGAACTGCTATTGGATGGTGGCATAACCATTGGATGACAGCATCATCTGCTTGACCTGTCAATAGGGTAATATCAGCGACATCCTTGATCATTTTGACAAAGACTCTCATCATACGATGAAAATGCAATACATGAGTGTTTCTCTCTTGAGCCAGAATATCGCCTACTGTTTCTAAAATCGCACTTATCCAGCCAGCTGGATTTTGTGAGGGCATACATAAGGATTCAAAGACCAATTGTTGACAGGTAGGATCCTTGGCCAATTGAGCCAGCTCTTGCTTGATAGAGAGAGGACCATGACGGATCTTGTACTTGGCTCTAAGATCTTGTTGAAGTTGTATCTTGAGTAAATCATCAATCACATAACCTTCTTGTACCAATTGAACCATGTACATCATAATACACCGTTCTTTGTTATTTCTACTGGCAAGGATAGCATGTTTAGCCCAGACAGCATTTGCAATACGTGTACCATTGTTTGTTAGTTTCCAATAATTAGCATATTTGCGTAAACAATCCACAACATAAGGATACATGGTATGGTCATTCGATTTTTCTAGTACCCAAAGTGCCATTTCAATCAAGTTAAGGTAGTCTTTAGCATGCTCCATGATACGAACAATCGTCACAAACTGCCTTGGGTTTAACAGACAAGAACCAGGTGAAGTCATGACTCTCCAGTTATCTTCACCAATTCTACAGAGTATGAGTATTCTAAAGCCATGTTCCGTTCAACTTACTGTATACTCTTGACAATAAATCGTTTGACTTGATCTAACAGCCAATGACCCGTAAAGTCCAATACTGAATAGCGAGATGTAGACTGAATGGTCTCGATAAATTCAGGCTGAATATCACGGAATGCTAATTCATAAGATTGTTGTGTATCCAAAGATTCTGGCTGTGTCATGTCTTGTGCATCTGCACCAAACAAGCCATCCGTGTCTTGATGGTCATAGCCCATCACAGCCAATCGAGCCCAGTGCTTTAATGTCTCTAGTGTCTGTTGCTCAGTGCCATCATTTTTTGTACCATACAATGCCACTCTGCGCTGATTTGCAAGGTAAGCAGGTGCTGGATGTAATAAAGGAAAAGAAGCAAGATACTGAAGACATTGCTGTGTTTGGTGTATATGGCGTCTTTTGGGTTCAAGATCACCTCGAGCAATCAACCGAAGCAAGTATTTCTGATAGGAGAATAGCTTGAGTCGAATCAAGACATCAAATAGATACACAATGCTTGTATGATAGTCTCGATTGTCCAAAAAGCGAATCAGTCCATCTTGTAGCATGGCATTCTGGCTGTATTTTGTCTGTTGAAGCCATGACAAGAGTATGGATCCTACAAGATAGGCTTTCCAATCACCATAGCGAGAATCGCTTGTAGCCCAGCAACACATGATATCCACCAATTCAAAAAACGTAGTGGACTGTAGTCGAGTGGTACCAAAGATAGACTTGGCTGCTGTCTTGGCTGAATGACCACGTATGTCCACCCAAGTATCATGGTCCAACAAGAGTCCAGTCAGGCTATCGACATGTGTACCAATGCTGTCTAATACATGAACCACACGCTCTTCTTTTGATCCTAGTGAGGATGTGGCTACTTCTATTGTCTTTTTCTGTAGTTTGGTATCATTCTCTTCTATTGTGCCACAGAATACTTCATTGCGTGCCTTAATCATATGCCAATACTCTTTCAATACACGCGAGACATCAGATGGCCTTGTGGGCGTATCTCCCAAGATATTGTCAAACAAAGACCGATATTGATGGTATAGCTTGGGGATCACAAACATGTCTGGTGCAGACAGAAACAAGGCTTGCATGACATGCTCAATATCTTTCTTTAAGCCATCATATAATGTATGGGATTTCATACACTGTAATAGCTAGGGTATGTCAATGGCATGTAGGAGGTCATGATGGTGACTTACTGCACTATAAGACTTAATCAAAGTTTCAATCAAGAGTTTGGTCAATGTTCGATTTCGCTTGTATTCATCCACATAGTCTTGTACAATACCAGTCAAGACTAACCACATAATCTCAAATGAACTACTGGCTGCCAATGTGTCCAGTGTCCATTTGAGAAAAGTACGTTGATCCAATAATCCTTCAAAATACTGCCATCGTGCTAATTTGATACTATAAGACCATTTTTGCTCAAACTTATGTCTGGTCTCTTGTGTGCCCCATGGTCTGGGTGTATCATGGTGGACATAGCCAGCTCGATAACCACGCCCTGGTGTAGAGGGATGTGGACTAGGTGCATTGTTGGTGTGATTAGGCAACAATTCACTTAATTGCTTCTTTAGGTGAGTAGTCACAATGGCTGTCCATTGAATAGGTTGAGATCCTAAAGAAGCTGTTGCATTACTTGCACTTCGTTGACTCTAATCAAGATTAGTCAATGGATTGTATTTATGTATATACCATTTCAGATAAACCAACTGTCTTGATATACCATGTTGCACGTAAAAACGGTACTTGCTTGGATGCTAATGCCTCTAATAGTTTTTCACCCTTAAATCCATGAGGCACATTACGTGCTAATTTCCTCAGGGGAACAACGCCACCTGCTAATTCTTGCATCCATTGTTCTCTTTTTGTGTCTGATAATGCTGTCCTGACAGGTGGCTTAAAAGAAGAAGGTCCTGTCATCATTCCAGCTCTACTTTGACGTTGTAATACATCCACCATAAAACTGCCCAATTCACCTAACAAACGTTGATCATCTTGTAATTTGCCATACACAATATCATGTGCACACGTATGTTCATTCTAGGATAGAGTGAGTGTTGCTTTTTTTTTTATGTATATATATAGACTTACGGAAACAACAGGTCGATCAATAAAACCATGACGTACATTGGACTCTGTCAAGACATCTTCGTCTTGTCCTGGACGTTGAGGGAACATGCCGGGAAAGCCTAATGAAGGCATGGTTTTACTCAAAGGTAGTTTTCGAGAAGGAGGTTGAAGGGTATATTTCTTTAAGGGAGCATGTGTATATTTCATATTCGGTGAATGATAACCTGGTGAAGGTGAACTTGAATATGGAGATGGCATAGATGCATATTGATTATTGTTGTATTGATTACTAGGGGTTGATTGTTGAGGATAAGGCACATTCAGGTTGTTGGATGGATAAGGTTGATTCGAAGTATAGCGCGCGTATTGAGCTAATGAGAGGTAAGTACAAGTATCTATATGCTATGTTTACATATTACGTTGATGTCGACCAGCCATAGTACGCGTAGAGTAGAAAAAGAGAAAGAAAGAAAAAGACACACACACACACACAGAAAAAAAACACACACCCAACAGAGAAAAGCTGAATTCAAATTTATTATTTAAGGATGATCATTCAAGATTGACCCACATCTACCACACTATCATCGTCTTCTTTTGCTTTGGCTGCTTCTGCTTCTGCAGCTAATTTGGCCTTTCTTGCTGCTCTGAAATGAACCATTTTACGATGTTTGGTAAGTTGACCAGGCGTGACAAAACTCTTGTGACACCCATCAATGCCACAGACTAATTTCTTGGTGCCATGCATATTCGTTTCATGTGTTTGAAGTTGATCAAATGTAGTAAATGCTTTTGAACAGCCTGGTTGAGTACAGAGGAAAGGTCGAAAGTCTTTTTCACCTGCTGTAGAGGAAAAGAGTTGATCTATCTCTGCTACTGTAATAGGTTCCGTCGTTCGTTCATTGAGTTGCATCTTTTGATCTAATTCATTTGAGTTTATGCATATACCTTCATATCTATATACCTGATTGCCAACTCGACACTGTAATGGCAGATCCATTGAGTGTATAAAACACAAGTGGTTTTGCTTCCCATTTTCTAACTTTGATGTCTTTGTGTTTTAATAGTTCTTTGCGTGAGATGAGTGTGGTCGCGTTGTTCTGTCCACCTGGATTGGTGTTGATGGTACGTTTATTGACATTGGGTGTTGAGACTATATTGTGTGATTAATAACTTCATCAAATCAAACATTACCATCGTCTGTGCCTTCTTCATCCACTGCCATAGGTCTATCATAACAACAATAAGTATCTGATGGATATGGACAAACTCAATTACGTGTCGGGTGTAGGTGTTCCTTCTGTCTTTGGTTTTCGTTGACGACTGTTTGGATTAGGTTTGGCTCTTTTACGTGGCATCTCTGTTGGTGTTTGTTCATCTTTACTGGCTGGTGAAACAGACTGAGGTGATTCAGAAGGCCTTTTAGGACCTGATAGTTTTAAAGTGATCTTGAGTGAAGGTGAAGCCATAAAAATTAATGAATAAAAAAAAAAAAGAGGAAGTTTTTATTTACATGGAATAGTGTTGAATGATTTCTGTCAGTTTAACAAGCTGTTGTTCTCTAGCTATGTTTTTAAATACTTTGATTTTACGCTCTAGTTCTGCCTTGTCAATCGTCTTTTGATAGCCACTGCCACAACGATCACATTGTCTTAGTAAATTCTCTCTTTTGATAGTATGACAACGAGGACAATTCAGGTCTTGAAGGTCATTGGCTGTAAACCATGTTTGGATTTGAGTAATCATCCTGTCTTCAATCAGTCTTTTGTCGTATTCAGATCGACAGCCTTTACAACGCCATGCGGGTGGTTGTCCTTGACGAGGCATTAATTCTCTGTCTCGACAGAAATCCAAGTCGGTTGTGTAGTTGCAGTAAGTACAGATGACTTCTGTCAATTTAAAGTATTCACAAGGATTTTGGAATTGAGCCAGTTCGCTGAAGTCACTCACATTGCCCACGAATTCAAGTGCACTACGCTTCAAGATACGCACTTCATCTTCGACACGACTGTCTAAGCCCAAGACGGCACAGACAGACTTGACATACTCCAGGGCGGGATTGTCCATATCAAGATGAGAACCTGCTAATTGAGGAAAAACCAAGTCTGGATCAGGATGAGCCATCTGTTCTTCTTGCTGTCGAACCAAATTAGGCACCACACGAAGCATTTTACGAGCCACATCTTGCTTGACATACAGACGCAAGTTTTCTACTCGGGGATCAGGTATGGATTGATCTGTCTGCTTTAATTGTTTGCCAATGTCCCGAGGAAATTGTCGCTTAAAACTAAAGATCTTGAACACAAAAGCAGACGTCTGTTTGCTAAACAAGCTACGAGCCACTGGAGGCAAATATTCTTCAATATTCCATTTTTTAGTGACCATCGGTTGTCCTTGATTAGACGTACGAGAGACCATCACACCTGCATAGTTCTTTTCATCCATCCAAAGCAACACATCCCAATAGAGAACAGGCTTCAGATCAAGTACTTCAAACACTTGTTTACGCTGAATAGAGCGATACAAGTATTCGAAATAAGGCAAGGCACTTTCCAGTGTCTCTTTAGAGGTTGTCAAGACCACTTTATGGAAATTGGCAAACACGACATTAGCTCCCAATCGCTTGAATTCAGCGACCAGTTGCATAAACACCTTTTTCATCATACTATGAACAAGAGCATACAGAGAAGGATCGTGCATAAATGAAATTGGACTTAACAGCCAGCGATGAAGTGAATCAACCATATGTTCGCCAAATCGACTGGATTTATCTGTCATGGCTTGGTGAAACCATTGTTGAACAATAGACCGAAGAGTAGCAAATGTCTTGTTGGAAATCATGCCTTCACCATACATCACTGTGTTAGTGCCGTGTGCATAATCGTCCAAAGTATGGCCCACCACAGCATCAAAGCCACCTAGACCCATTGTTCCTTCGAGTTCATTCACCACATTGGCCTCCATCAACGTATTAAGACAGAGTCGAACGACATCAATTTCCACACATACTGTTTCATACACACCGGGATAGCTAAGTTCTGTATTCACAATCTCGTTCATAGCTAAACTTTCGTCTTCTTCACGCCCACCTAGATCTGGCAAAGAGCGAGCAGACCACCAAAGCACCATATCATTCTGTATCAGCTTACGAGCAAACATAACATCAGCCATGAACAAGCAAGGATCGTCCGAGATATTACAGAATGGGATATTAGCATATCTTGCTTGAGCCACTTTTTCATCTAGCCAAGTACCCAGTTCCATATAGGCCTTGATCATACGTAAAATGATAGGCTGAACCCAAGTCAGTGCTTCAAATCGATTGTCCTCTTGTAAAGAAGGAATACGCACAAAGGGTAAAGAAGTAATGGCACGGGCGTGTTGTATCAAGTGGGCAGAGGAACGAGGTGAATTGATGGCCAAGATGGCTTTACCACGTCTTGTGTCCAGATAGTTTGACAAGGTCTTGTTGATGGCTTTCAGAGCCTCGGATTCTGAATTACAGTAGGATACTTCGAAATCCATGGTTTCTGGCAAGACCACAGTTGTATTGGTGGGACTATGGGTGCCAAACGCACTTGTGTATTTCTCTCGATACATACGACTGATGTTGGGTACTTGCTGGTTCTTTTTGGAGAGACCCACAATAAACACCTGAGATACAGGTAGTGTAGAACCTACAAGCGTAAAGAAATGACGACTGTCTGAATGAGCATGGAACAAGTAAAGGTAATGAAATTGGCTGGGTTGAATCATATAATTCTTGGATAAGTCAGTGCGTTGTATCAAATCAAACAGGTTGAACTGATCGTCCATTTTCTTGTTTGTACCCTTGGATCTATCGAATTGGCAGGTAGCACCCAACTGTAAAATGGCTCGAATCAATAAGGGCACTTGTGTTTCATAGACGCCTTCTGTAGAAGGATGGTTAAAGATATTGAGGAACTTTTTGATTTCATCTTGATAAGTGGTTTCTGGCATAGACATTTGATATAAATGCATCATTGGGTGAGATCTAGGTAAAGTACGCATGCATTTGACCATTTGACAGTTTGGACGTTGCTCTGTCACGGACGTGGGGTTCTCTTGATTGCTGTTCAGATAAAAGATTCTTGGTACAGTCAAACGAATGTTAAACATTTGATCCTGCACCATGATCCACATACGGTATTCACCGGGAATATCAGTCTCTACAATCTGAAGCACCTCCCATGGACTTGTGGCAAGCGACCCTGTTTGCTTTCTAAAGAAAGTGCCTACACTTTCTCTGTTTTGTGTGCCTGTAGTTTGAATACCTGCTTGTCTGTTGTGTTGACGAATCAGCCGTTGACGTTTCCATTTACGCTTTTGAAACTCGAGCCATGCAGGATAATCTTCGTTCCAATCAGGCATGTTTTCTTTCAGGTCTTCAGGCGGTAAGGGTGCATGAATATCAAACACTTTACGTTTTGTTACAGTGCCTCTTTTAGGTAAGATACCATTCAAACTCGAACCAGAAACACCCAAATCTTCAATATCGTCAATATCCATACGATCATCTATCACCAGTTTGTCTGTTTTAGAAAACATGTCTGTGATGCGATGTTGTTTGAACTTGTCGTCTTTTGCTGCGACACGCTTAAACAACCAATCAGGATGTCTTACTCGAGGCACAGGGTTTCGTACTTTTTGCATAGCTGCAGGAATCGTAATCAGCTTCTGAATAACAGAGCCAAATCGTTCAAGATAATAGCCCCAATCAAGAATATCGCGAATATCAAAGGTTTCTAATGAATTGTCTCGAAGCCATTTTCTCAAAAAGTGTTTTCGGACTGTAGGTTCTGCTTGAAAGATAGCGACTGGCACAGCACGTTCAGACACAGGTAGATCATAAGGACGAGCTGAAATAATGAATTTACAGGCAAGACCTTTGTCTTTGATCATTTGGTCGCCCAAGAATTCAGCCAAACGTCGAGCTGTACTGATAGCTGTGGATTTCTGGGCACCATATTCTTCCAATGTTTTAGACATGCTACGGTTCTCTGAAATCAAATCAAACAGTTCTTCATCTGCCAAGTTGACTGCTTTACTGTACAAGACATCCAACCATCGATCTGCAATTTTAGCCACAGCAGAATAACATTCTTCTAATGAGTTGCCTTCCAAAAAGACCTTGAAGATTTCAGATTGGAAAATTTTGATGAGCTTCAGTTCACCACGACGCTTGACTTCAAACCCTTTAAGTTCAGCTAGAGATCCGTCCTTGTTGAAGACAGCATAACGTTTCTTGAGCAACTTGTCTTCAGCTGTAGAAGAAGGTAAAATCATGGCTCGATAAGGGCCATCGATTTCGAAAAAGATACTGTTTTCTTTACTAACACTGTATTCAAATGTCTCGGGATTAGCCAAACGTTGATATTGATCGTTTGTGAATTGTGCATGAACCAAGTGATTCAACATGGTACAAGGATAATCGATACGGAAGGATTTACCATTGGCCAGTTTAAATGTGAATTGTTCAGGGAAACTTTTAGGTAAAATACACCAAATACCGTCTGTATCCAATTCAAGAGGACGGCCAATGCGCTCAACAAGTTTACGAGCCATTTGAATGATATTTGAACCTGTTAGACAGACAATACCAGCCATTTCAAGCGAATGCCAACGAGCACCTTTACGCATCACATAACCATAAAACGAGTTGAGAATACACTTGTGAGCCAATTGAAGTGAATCGTACAGCACAATCATGTTTTTGGCTTCAGCAATCTTAGTAGCTGATCCATCACGGACAGCACCATCCAGTTTGCCTTTCCATGTCTTGTGGAGACCCTTGTATTCATAACGACGATCACGGAAGGCACGCACAGTTTCAATATAGAACGGGTTCTCTCTTTGACAAATGATGGATTCTCGTTCAACCATCTTTGTCTCTTTGACTTTTTTGTATACTTTCCGACTATAGTCAGAGAGACGTGAACGCAGTAATGATGATCGCTCTGCCTCTGATAAGGCATTCCAGTTTCGAGGTGGGCCATGCATTGTTTTTGAAGGAAATGTTTCAAGGCTTAATTGGTTTTCAATCATACGGTATTCATTACGTTTAGCAGGAAAGTATTCACCACGCCATAACCATTTCATGCGTCGATCACACGTCTTGTCTGTCACATTGAATTCACAAGTAGCACAGACAGACTCGTCAATCATGGCATCAGGCTGTAAACGATTTGTTAAGATAATGTTGGGATACATAGCAGCTACATCCAAGTGATAAATCAAAGGCGGTTCTTGTCGAAGTGGTTTATCACGCAGTATTTCGAGTTTTTCTTGAATCTCTGCCTTGACTTGATCATAATTGATAATATCATCCAAGTTCTTTTTCTCTTCTACTTGAATAGTGAATTTAAGTGCTTCATCGAGTTGTTCTATTAACTTTTTTTTTTAAAAAAAAAAAAGGGAGGTGTTAATCAAACAGAATCCAAAAGACTCGCTTACTTCTTGAGCAGCAGAAGGATCAAGTTTGAAATCACTATTGATATCACTTCTGAATACACCTGCTTCTAATGCTTCTACATGACCACCGACATAAGTCTCACTTTCAAGTAAATGACCTTCATAAAACATTTCTTTGCCATCAGCATGTTTGTTGGGCATAATCACATTGACTTTATATGCCTCCACCTAGACCCATATCAGTTTGCAGTTCTGTTATCCTTCCACTTACCATCAAGAGTAATTCACAAAGTGTACCCGTACCTTTTCTGAGTACTTCATCAGGGATCAAAGGAAGAATATTACATAATGAAAAAATAAAAGGATGGACATACTTCATGTAAAGATAATAAGTAGCTACAGCATCTGATACTGAATACTGTGCTAATACTTGAGGCTGTTCACTAGCAAACCGTGTCATGTCTTCAGGATCCAGTTCCATAGGATTATAGCCTAATTTAGCTGTTGTCACTGCCTTTAAGCCTTGACTACCGTGAGGCAAATAAGAATCACGCTTTACCCAACGAAAAGCATCCATATGGGTTGCATGTTTACATTTGTATTCGTCTTCTTCGTCTTTGTAGACACCAATTTCTTGAAACATATCAATGCCATGTACTTTGGCTCTTCCTTCCACAAATGGCCAATCAAAGAAATCACCGTTATAAGTGACAAAGATGGTAGGCCTTGCTTCTTGAATATGCTCAAAAAATCGTCTTAAGACTCCTTCTTCATCTTCTTCATTAAAGATAGTAAAAGGTCCTTCAAATTCTGGTTTGGGTGTATAATCAAAATCCTCGATATCTTGGCTGACAATCTCTCGATTTGTGATCAAATAGCCCTAAATAAAAGACATCAGTCTCAAATGATCTAAAACAAAAGAGAGACTTACTCTGCCATCAATCATATAAGAAATCATCATAATGGAATCAATTGTAACATCTGGAAATTTAAGTGGTAATTTAGTTGTTTCAATATCAAATGCTAAAATAGTAGGCTCTGGACGATGTACGAGTTCAGGCTGTCTTGATAAACTGACAGTGCCATTGGATGCTGCTTTTGCTGTATACCATAAACCCACTCGAATATCTACATTTGATGATTAGAAACACACGCACACACACACACAGTGTGTATGCTTACCTAGATCAATAGCTACTCGTACATAATAAGGGATATCATATTCTCGAATATCTGTAATGTATTTCAATGCATCTTCTGGATTTTTGCGAGATGACATGGCTGCTGAATGCGAATTTCGTTCATATCCAATATTGTTTGTCATGCTAGTTACAAGTTAATACAAGTCAATGTTGTGCCATTGGTTTCTTACTTGATCACTTCAGCATAAGAATCCACTGTATTTACTTTTTCTTGGTTTTTTTTAGCTATTGGTAGTAGAAATCTTCTGACAGTGAAGAGGTCGGATTGATTTCGAAAGACAAGTTGAATATAAGTACGGGTATTACCAATTAAATGGTTTGGCTATACCTTATTAGCATTTCATATCAATCGGTAATGCTTACTTGTTTCAAGTCTTCCTTTTTGACTCGCTTCAGTTTCTCAATTGTATCTTCAAAACGACGGGTCAAAAAATCTTCTATTTCACTTTCTGTTCCTGGCTATTGAACAAGGGGAGGTAAGAATACAATGACAATCTGAAAGGGGTCTTTTTACCTTACAACCTATATAGAAATAAGGACTGTAGGTTAATGTTGTCTTGAAGGTTTCACCATTATCGTTGATAAAATAATAGTCTACACCAGATCTGCCTGAAGGCCAGTCTGAATCTTTGACAAGCGTCTATACTCTGTGCTTAGAAACAAGGGACATGACTTGTTGCTCTCTTTCTCTTTGCTTACTTCATGCATATTCAATAACCAACCCAGTCTTTCAGGACCTTCCTGATATCGTTCAAATCCAAAGCGCATTTCGAGGTTATCCAACATGTTTATTTCATCGAATCGCTGATCTACACTGGAAGCTTCGTTTTGAACAGAACTGGTAGGCAGGCCATATTGTTGAAAAGAGGTGGTTGCGCGCGTAGATCCCAAAAAGGGCTTTTCACCTCTTCCTTTTAAGAATCTTGATGAAGATACACCAAATTCAGGCCTTGAAGCCATTGTAACAAATTAAAGAAAAAGAAAAAAAAAGTAAGCACGCGTTTGCACGCGTCTCGCGCTACATACATACAACCCATTGGGATCAAAGGTACACTTTCTTGTGTGGCTGTGGCTTCATTTTGTGACCATTTGTTCTCCGTTGTGAGATGAATTGCAAGAGCGAGCAAAGTCAGAAAAAAAATCGAGCACTTTTTTTTTTTTTAGAATTATAGTTGATCATGTCTGAAATTGGTGAAAAGAGAGCTGCCAACTTTGAACAAAATACCAACAAGAAGTCTAAAATCGGTGAGTCATATGAACATACCATTCCTTGTACTAATTTGACCATAGAATCTCGTAATGAACAAAAAAATGTTCGTATAGAGCGTAAATCTCATGACAAGAACTTTGAAATGATCACTCAAGCCAAGAAGGTATGGGAACAACTTCGTCGTGGTGATATCGATCGTGAAGAACAAAAGACATTGATGAACAAGATGATGAATATCATTGGTGGCAAAGTACAAGATGTATGTCGATTGAATGAAGTTCCTTTTTTTTTTCTAATTTTATGCATTAAATATAGGTTATTTTCAAACATGATGCTTCTCGTATCATTCAAACATGTCTTAAGAAGGGCAATGCTGAACAAAGAAATCAGATTGCTGAAGAACTCAAGGGCAAATATGCTGAACTCTCCAAGTCTATGTATGGTAAATTCATTGTCATGAAGGCTATTGAATACTGGTATGTTCTTTTTTCGTATACTGATGTAGTCTTATTAACATGACAATAGTCACAAGCAAAGGGATACGATTTTAGAAGAATTCAGAAACAATGTTAGAAAGTTAATTCGCCACAAGGAAGCTTCTGCAGTGATTGAAACCTTTTATGCTCAATTTTCTAATGCTGCACAAAGACATGTATTGCTTGCTGAATTCTATGGTCCTGAAATGACATTGTTTAGTCGTGGTGGAGGAGCCAAGACTTTAGAAGAATTATTAGCAGCATTCCCCGACAAGAAAGATGCTGTCCTTAGACACATGTCAGAAACACTTCAAGGTTGTTTGGATAAGGGTACTATTGTGAACAGTATTGTCCACAAAGCTTTGTATCAATACATGTCATTAGCTGACGACAAAGGCCGTGAAGAAATGATGGGACATTTAAAAGAATCACTTCAAGAAATTGTGCATACCCGTGAAGGTTCTTGGGTTGCCATGATTTGTTTATCTATTGCTTCACCCAAGGATCGTAAGAACATCATCAAGTCATTCAAGCCTTATTTGGTCAAGATGGCCTTGGACGAATATGGTTATCTTGTCTTGATTCGTTTGTTAGATGTAACTGATGATACTGTCTTGGTTTCTAAGGCTGTTCTTGGTGAATTAAGTAAGAGTGCCAAAGAGTTGTTCGCCAACAAGTTTGGTCGTCGATTTTTTCTGTACATTTTAGCAGGCCGTAACACCCGTTATTTGTCACCTGAAACTGTTCAATTCTTAAAGGAAGGTGATAAAATCAGAGTCAGTAAGAAGGAACCCGAAGTGAGAGCACAAGAGATCTTGACTGCCTCTTCACCTCAATTGATCAAGTTGGTTGCTGAAAATGCTCCTATTTTGATGAGAGAAAAGCTTTCTTCTCAAGTAGTTCAAGAAATTATGCTTCATGCTGTGGGTGACAAGTCTGCTGCTATTGATGCCATCTTGAACTTGGCTGGTGAAAATATTGAAAAAGAAAATCATATCATTACAGATAGATTTGCTAACCGTATTGTCAAGGCTATGGTGAAGGCTGATACTGCTGAAGCTGAAAATGACAAGGCTGTTGAACCTCTTGAATTTGCTCCTAAGCTTCTTGAAGTGATTAAGCCTCATCTTGCTCATTTCGCTGTGAACCACGGTAGCTACATTGTCCTTGCTCTTGCTGAAGAACCTTCTACCAAAAAAGAAGTCAAGAAAGAACTCAAACCTCACAAGAAGGCCATTGAAGAAGCTGCCAAGTCTAATTCAGGATCCAAATTATTATTAGAAGCTATTTCTAGCAAGTAAAATATCATTCTACATTTACAATTTTGTACATTTCTTTCATACTGTTTTTTTTATTATTAAAAATATAATAAAGGTTTATATGCTGTCATTTCTAGGACACATTAAATATTAAGAGTAGCTTAAAGTATCAGCAGGTGTATACACATCAGTCCATCCGAAACTTCTTTGGACAGCTTCTTCCCATTGGTTGTATTTTTGTTCACGGGCTACAAAAAGAAGTAAGAAAACGATGTTGGATTTATAGTTTTACCTTCATTATCCCATTTGGCATGAAACACATCTTCTCTGTCAACTGACTTTATATCTTCTAACTTTTTCCAAATACCTGCTGCATAACCTGCTGCGTAGGCTGCTCCAAGTGCACTTGAAT
The DNA here is from genome assembly GCF_025201335.1 of Gilbertella persicaria. NCBI lineage: Eukaryota > Fungi > Mucoromycota > Mucoromycetes > Mucorales > Choanephoraceae > Gilbertella > Gilbertella persicaria. Next base: position 522,752 of record NW_026251963.1, on the reverse strand, counting down.
CACGCATACCAGGACGAATGACAGGAATACCCAACACATCTGCCTGTATTTGCATGCATTGATCAGAATTTGACATACCGCCATCTGCTTTCAGTATTTTGAGAGAGACATCACCATCTGCTTTCATGGCTTCTAGAATGGCACGGGTCGAAAAACAGACGGCTTCTAAAGTGGCTCTTGCAACATGGCATTTGTTTGTATACTGTGTCAATCCAACCAAAGTACCTCGAGCATCGTCACGCCAATAAGGCGAAAACAACCCAGAGAAAGCAGTGACAAAGAAGACGCCGCCTGTTGATTTCACTTTGGCTGCTAATTTGTCAATATCGTCTGATGTCTTTATGATTTCCATGTTGTCTCGAAGCCATTTGACAGCAGCACCGGCTACACTGATGGATCCCTCAAGAGCATAGGATACTGGGCCATCAGGACCAAATTGATATCCAATGGTCGATAATAATCCATGTCGTGAAATCACCGGTGAATCGCCCACATTCATTAATAGAAAGGCACCTGTACCATATGTGTTTTTGGCTTCTCCTACTTGAAAGCATTTCTGTCCTACTAAAGCAGCCTGTTGATCACCTAAACAACCCATGATAGGCACACCCTCTAATGGACCCCATTGCATGTTACCATAGTTTTCTGCAGAGGAAACGATGGTGGGAAGCATATGCGATGGAACGCCAAAGAAATCCAAAAGACGTTGATCCCATTCGCGCGACTTTAAGTTCATAAACATTGTGCGACTTGCATTCGTTACATCTGTAATGTGTTTTCCACCTTGAATACCACCTGTCAAATTCTAAAATCTCTCTTTTTTTTAGGATGTCTCTCAAAGTTTGTATTTCCTTTACCCAAATCAACCAAGTGTCTACAGTACCAAACAAAGCACGCTCCTTTTCTACTGCATGAGCTACCTTGGGTACTCGATCCATAAGCCAACGTAACTTGACAGCTGAGAAATAACTATGAAGCGGCAAACCACACACTTCCTGTATGTTCAAATCACCTTGCTTCTCTGCCAATTCTTTCACAAGAGTGTTTGTACGTGTGTCGCCCCAGACAATGGCATTATAAAGAGGTTCTCCCGTCTTGCGATCCCAAACAAGTGTTGTCTCTCTTTGGTTACAAATTCCAACAGCTAAATGTCTCTTTTTTTTAATTTGTCGTGAGCTGTTGTTATTGTTATTTTATACCTTTTAAGTCGTTTAGGTCATGACCCATCATACCAAATTTTCTCACTGCTTCATCGGCACAACGAATGACTGAATCCAGTAAATCATAAGGATCATGTTCAACCCATCTATTTTTCATGTTAATCTAAATTTACTGCATTTATTTATTTTTTACCCTGGACGTGGATAGATCTGCTCAAATTCAAGCTGATGAAATGTTACCAAGGTACCGGTATTATCGAATATGAGAAATCGAGTAGAAGTTGTTCCTTGGTCAATAGCCCCAATATAAGTAGGCATTTTCTGTAATGTAAGATAAAGAAATAAAAAGAAAGAGAAAGGAAAAAAATCATCACATTTTACTTTTATACTCCGTGTGACGCGCCTCGAATCATAAGACATAAAAATAAGGGTTCTACAATGAACTATCTTTGTAAACCCAGTAGATTTAGAGTTGCCTGATTTACAGTCATTTCAAAAAGTAAAGTCGCTGATTTTGAGTTTGATGTTGTGCAAAAAAAAAAAAAAAAAAAAAAAAAAAAAAAAAAAAAAAAAAACTTGTGTCCAACAATAATGTCGAATGATTGCTTAACAAAAGGATAATACTCTGCGCGTACTTGACTCACTTAACAACATCTGCAAGCCACCATTATATCAAGCAATGCCTGAACGACATCGCCCAAAAATCACGACGTTTGCCTTTAATGGCGTTTTTTCACTATCCCAAGATCGCAAATGATTATGTCATTTGAAACAGCAACACAATTAGTAACTGACGCATAAAAAAAAAATAAAGAATTATTTGATCTGTGTGGGCGAAGCATTAGCTTTGTACAAACAGTAAGAGGGTCAACAAAAGTGAACAAATACAAAACCCAAACACCCAACAACTCTCGACAGCATGATTTCAGTGGTATTTACGTTTACCAAACTAGCTTTCATCCATCTCCACAATGACACCGTTGTCCCCCCCCCCGAATACTTAACAAAGTGCTTAACAATTTTGTCAAGCAATCAGTCAACATCATTGTTAGACACAATTTTTACTTTTTGAAATGACTATAGATATAATTAGATAAGGAATATCTTCGAATAATACACACTTGTAAAGTCAGTTTCTCTCTTTAAAAAAGTGACTCACAAAAAAAGACAATTAACAATTTAGCCAAATCAATGTATTTGATCAAAAAGAAAGGAAAAAATGACATGTTTTTTTTCGTATTATCGTATGTCAGATCAACGCACTAATTTTTTTTGCATTATATTTATTTTGAGCTTTTAGTGGCTATTGTCATTTTGATCAATTAACATCATGATATGTTAAGATGAAATATTGATGTTGACATCGTCAAAGTACTTGAGTCTTGTTTTTGCTGAGGATGTCAATAAGTTAAAGTTTCATAAATACATTAAAAAAGAATTTTAATATTAATAAGGTAAAAGAAAAGCATATTTCTCTTTTTTTCTATTTTCAAATAAAGACAAGTGCTTTTTCCGTTTTATTTTGTGGTGAAAGACATTTTTTTTTTTTGGTAGAAACATAGGTCGTTTGCCATGGCTTTCTTTGTAATAAACAAACAAACTTGTTTATAAACGAAACTAACTGTAACACTGATAAGTAATTTATTTTTAAAGTCATTGTTACTCAAAACCAATGCATTCACTCAAAAAATTATTTTTTAGTGTAAACGTGTTTCTCAAGCAGCCAATATAATCACTATCATTAGACAACAAGTTATACGCATAGCATGTTGTGTGGTCTTTAGTGAAATAGTTTCAAGGATTCTGTAAGGTCCATTGACGCACTGAGATCTTTGAAGTTAGCTACATGGACCTTTAGCTGTAGATTACTTGACATTTTCATGCACATACAAAAAGTTCTGTATCGGAACTTTAAGTTGATAAATGAAAGCGACTTCAAAGAAATTGGGCTTTTGCTTAGAACTACATGAAGACATAGTTGTTTTGTCTTGAAATAATAACAAAAGTTGCAAATCTTTGCTTTCTAAGTCTATTGATTTAAAGCCACGGCAAGGTTACTACTAAAATATAGAGCAACGCTTACAATTTTTTTGCTTATATTTCATCATTTTTGTAATACAATCGGCAAGCAAATACATTGACCAAAAATTAGAGCGTCGGACACGTATTTTGAGTAATTAAGCTTGTCTGTAGCTCTATTTTTCATCATTCGACATCAAAAAGAAGATCGAGAGTTTTCTAATTAAGATTTTTCATGAATAGTACCCTTTGGTTTGGGGGTAGTTTTTGGCCATTTTTTACAAGTCGCTTTTTTTTATCCAAATCATCTCCAAAGGTACCCTGTATGTTAGTAAGAATTGCTTAAAGGTATTTGGAGTATTTATGCATGTATAAATAGGTTCTATATACCCTTTGAGTGGTGAAACAATTGTGTGTATTTGTTCGTCCTTTTCCCTTATACACTCGGGCTATTGGTTAATCATAATGCATGAAGAGGACTTACGTATTTTTTGGCAGAGAAAAAATATCCATTTAAGAGGTAAAAGAGCCTTTAACATGATTTAACGAAACTAAATGACACTTTGCGGTTGTAAACAACGAATTCTCTATCTATACATCTCATGAAAAACGTAATAAATAATCATCAGTTGATAAACCATTTTTAGCATATAAGTTTATGCATAAAACACTTACGGCTGCAGCCCTTCGAAATCAATGTATATACACAAAATAATCATTTTTGGGCGTGGACATTAGCATAGATGGAGCGTTTTTCCATGAGCACATCGTTCTTCCAGGTTCAGGAATACGCCAAGTCATTGTTCCACAGTCGATCTGGTCATTACTTTGATTTGAATATATAGAATGAAAAGATATGTCTTGACTACAGCCACCTAACCTTTTAATCGAATTAATTAAAAAGACAAGCAATTCTAACGTTGTTGAGTAAACACCTTCTTGTTTCTGTCTATTGCTCAAATCAACTCACAAACTGCTCTCAGTTTTTTGTTCAAGTCTTTTTGAAATTCCAGAAATAGAATGTTTCTTTGCTATCCAAGGTTTCTACGAGTTCAAAAATCACAAGTATCGTTCTTTATAAAGTCTTCTTGTCTCTTTTTTTTTTTTTTTCTCGTGAAATGAAACTGCGGCTTGTCATATCCACGGTATGGTTTATGTTGACAGTGGCTCAAAACCAGCCAACAACAAACAATCAGCAAATCAATCCACATTATGCGATGCTCTTGATTTACTCAATGCTATTTTATGAGAAAAGAGCGGAAATCTGCCTGAAAATAATAGAGTATCATGACAAGTACTTGTAAAAGAAAAGAGGGAAGGGAAATAACAGGGCAACATGTATAGGAGAAAGGATTCGACATTGACAGATGATGCTGATCGTAACGTATCTTTGACAAAAGGATACTATGATGCAAGGTGTGTTGATATCAATGTTTAAGAGAACAAGAGATCTAATATTAGTGACAGAAATTATCTCAAATCTAATGTCCCCTTACCGCATACAGTCACTGTTTTAGCATGGGATGACATTGAATGGTTTGAATCTTACAGAAGAGCTAATTTGGTTGATGATCTTTGCCAGATTATTAAGTGAGGGCTGATTGGCTTATCAAGGCACATCCAGAACCCAATGTTCTGTTTTTTCAAGTAATCATATGATGTTGACTAAAACTACATATACTTATATTGCATTAGGTTGGTAATGATGATATCGATAATAGTTATTGGGGTATGTATACACTTTATTTATATATAAAAAAAAGAAGGAAGAATGGTTGAGTATTGTCTAATATTATGCATCTGTATAGAGTCAGATACTTGGGTTCCATTACCTAGACCATCTTATATGGTGAACAGCAGTGCTCCAGGTACAGATGCAACAGCGCTCACAGCAGCAGCTCTCTCGCCTGCTTCTTATCTCTTCAAGGACCAAATAAATGACACAGAATATGCCAATCTACTATTATCTCATGCAGTCAGTCTATTCAACTTTGCAGAAATGGCAAGACCATGGACACCTTATTCACAATCTGTACCTGCTGCTGTTGGTTATTAAAACACAAATAGATACCAGAGTCAGCTGATTTATGGCAGTCTTTGGCTTCATAAAGCAATAGGAAACAATACGTATTTAGAAAAAGCCAATGGATATTATTATTTGTTTTCAAAAGACCCTTTTTATGGTATTTCTGATTGGAGTGACCATACAGGAGTTGCTTTAATATTAGGAGCTACATTAGATCAAGTCAAGTACAGACAGCTAGTTATAAATTACCTTGATAGAACATCAAATACTGGAGTTTCTAGTGTCTGTAACTATACTTATGGTGACTTGTTTTACTGTAAAGGATACAGTGTTTCAAACTCGGTTATGCCTCCCTTAAACATAACTTTTCTGATAGCTCAGATGAACCATGCCTATCCTAATTTGAGCTTAAACTATACAGACTTTATTCAAAATCAAATGAGCTACATTTTAGAAGCAAATCAAATGCACGCACCCTACGTTTGTGATACTCACAAAAACTCGCCTCGAAATCCGCATCGGGAGGAACAAACTTGAAAAAGACTGATACATCTCCCAAGGAGTCAGCTTACATGCTGCATGGTAAATGCAAACACTAAATACCTATTTTCTCTTTTCTCACACATGTGTACAGGTGCTGCTGTTGGAGGACCTGATTACTATGACAACTTTTATGATATCCGTAGTGACTATAAACAAACAGAAGTCGCTCTAGACTACAATGCACCTTTTCAAAGTCTCATTGCCTATCAAATCTCAATAAATGCTATAGATCCATCTTATGTTAATACCACTCAAGACAGGCCTGATATCTTATCAAAAGAACCAGCATTGAAAGGATGGGAAGTCGTCATCATTGTTGTTGTTATTGTCGTCGTTTTGGTAGCACTTGCTATAGGCTTTTGGTGGTACAAAAAGAAAAAGAGGTCGAAAGAAATGGTTTAAAACTATTCATTCCTCGGTATACAATGTCAAAACAAAATTTCGTTTGGGTAGTGTTCCGAGGAAACAAAGACATGCTTACGAAATAAATCCCGTGATTGCCTTTGATAAACTTTTGTTGTCGTACATGATTTAGTTCCTCTTCTTATTCAAAGGGGTTGAAAACAAGGGTTGATTTAGCTTTTGTGTACGCGTGAGCGTGTAACAAATGGAAGAGTAACCGTCAATTTCTATATACACTCTATACGGTAGTACCATTAATTATAATGTTTATTTAACATGGAAAATGTATGAGACAGTAACACGTTAATTATTATATAATTATACAAACGAATATGAGTCATTTTTTTACTTTTTGCATTATAGCAAATATACATGTGTTTCCTATATTATCGATACAGGGAGAATATAAAAAAGAAAGAACGGCGATATAGACGGTATTTTTTTAATAATGTTGATCAATTTAATATGTCTTCATTAACCACTTCTTCTCTGTAACAATCACTGTACAACATGGCATGTATGCAAGAGATCATTAAATTTGTAGATATACAAACATCACATGGTTATAACAATAGTTGAAACATCTTTATTGATCATGTAAGCATAGTGTTGTAAGTTGATTCCTTCTTGGCAACAACAACGTCAAGTTTCCTATATAAACAGGCAATTCAATTAACTTAATTCAGCATTATTTTTTTCTCTCTCTCAATGTTGTTCAAACCTGTTGGAATTGCTGCTGCTTTTATTGGGTCTCTTTCTTGTGTTCAAGCTGGCTATAGTTCAGGCGGACCTAATGTTTTCTACTACTGGGGACAAGTATGTTTGACGCCATATGATGGTATACAAAATATTGATATAATCATAGAATTCAGCTGGTGGTGGTTCAACTCAGGCCTCTTTGGCTACTTATTGTAATTCAGGACAAGCCGATGCTCTGATTCTTTCTTTTCTCAATATCTTTAATGTGGGAGGCGATCCTGGTTTGAATTTGGCTGGTGCATGTGAAACAACCTTTTCAGGCACAAATTTGCTTAATTGCCCTGATATTGGCAAAGGTAAATGATTGTATTCATTAGGCTTCATTATTGATTTGTAGTAGATATTGAATCATGTCAGTCCAAAGGTGTGAAAATCATCTTGTCTTTGGGTGGTGCTGCTGGTTCTTATGGCTTCAATAGCGATTCACAAGCTCAAACATTTGCTAGCACCCTCTGGAATTTATTTGGTGGAGGATCAGCTACAAATCGTCCTTTTGGTGACGCTCAGATTGATGGTGTTGACCTTGATATTGAGGGTGGTGGATCTACAGGCTATGCTGTAAGTACATTGATGTAGACAATCACATTTTACTGACTATATTGACTAGACGCTTGTTACTTCGCTTCGCTCCAAGTTTGGTTCTAGCTTTTTAATAGGCGCTGCACCTCAATGCCCTTTCCCTGATGTTATTCTTGGTTCAGTCATCGATGCAGTTAGCTTCGACTATGTCAATGTTCAGTTTTATAACAACTACTGTTCTGCTGCTGGCGGCTCATTCAATTTCGATACCTGGGCCAACTGGGCTCAATCTACTTCACCCAACAAGAACGTCAAGGTTATGTTTACTATACCTGGTTCGACTACTGCTGCAGGTACTGGCTATGCCCCTATCTCTACTATTCAAAGCATTGTGCCTCAATTGGCCTCTCGTTATCCTGGTACATTTGGTGGTGTTTCTGTTTGGGATGCTTCTCAAGCTTGGAATAATGGTAACTTTGCCTCTACTTTGTACAGCACTGTGAAATCAGGTGGTAATGGTAATGGTGGTGGCGGTGATAATCAGCCTGGTCAAACTACCACTCGTCTTCCTACAACCACATCTGCTACTAAGACAGCTACTTCTGTCGGCCTTCCTACTGCTACTTCATCATGTGCTTCTTCTGGTCAATCGTGTTCCAACAATGGTCAATTCGTCTGCACATCGGGTGGAGGCTATGCAGTCTGTGATCATTCAAAATGGACCGTGGGTTCTTGTCCTTCTGGTACGACCTGTATTCCTACCACAGAAGGCAATTCAGTCTATTGTGGTTATGCTAATGGATCCAATGCTTGTTCTGCTGTTAGCTCAATTCAACGCTTGCACATCACCTTCAACAGCAAGAACTCTGTTATTCCTAAACCCTACAAGGCTTCTCAAGTTTATGCTCAATTGACTGTAGCTGATGCGACTACTAAAGAATTTGAAGTTGTACTTAATGCCCGTCGTACTAATCCTACTCCTTTCAAAAAGTCGATTACTGTCGAATTCAATACTCCTAGCAATATCAAGTTTACAGATGTGAGTTCAGGTACTATCAGACAAGTCGGTAACAGTGTCCGTATTCAAGCCCAAAATGCGTATAATACAAGCATGACCTTCGTCTTGACTCTGAAGGGTTCTGTTCAATCAGGTGTCTTTGTTGCTCCCAACCCTGCTTCAGTTCGCTTCAAGTAAAAGACATAGAAAGAGAGAGAGAGAGTACCGTCTGGCAACGGCAAATTTTGTATACTTTATGAAATAAATAGCTGATCATTCTTTATTTGGTATATGAGTGTATATAATAATTTACAAAAGGGAATCTGTACATGTATGTAGTGTATGTGCATAATGATTTTTTTCCTCAGAAATGAAGTGATAATGGTGGATTGGGCTTGTTTGCTATAGAGAGATTTAGTTGAGCTGCATAAAACTAACTGCCTACTTACTATTGCTTAATTGTTGATGCTGCTGTTGTTGTTGAGCTGTAGCCATTGCTATTTGCATTGCTGCTTTTCCTGTAGTAGGTGAATTATTGACAACAGCAGCCATGTTGGCAGCAAGCATACCATTAGCCATAGCGACAGCAGCCTGTTGAGGTGTCATTTTTGTGCGACCACTACTTTGACGCTTCATAGGTATAGCAGTAGCACTGTTGATAAGAGGAGAGATTTGTGGCTGACGATTGATAGGTGTGGATGGTACACGACCTTCTATGTTATTCATAGCAACAGTAGCAGCATTTCTGGCCTGACTTAAGTTGATCATGTTTAAGGGCGTCAGAAAAGGCACGGTAACAAGATTGCGAAGTTCAGTTTCTGACAAGAGTTGGGTTCTATGCTTCAAATACAAACTATCCATCTCATCTATTTGCTCTATATGATCTCCATGGTCTTCTTCATCGCTTACGTCTGAGTCAAATCGGTATCGGTTATAAGATGGCAAATCGCTAGAACCAGGCCTTGTCTTACCACCACTGCCATGTTCAGAAGTAGGCGAGAACCCAACACGATCAATAAAGACACGGCCATTTCGGCCCATTCGCTTTCTAAATTTAGGACCCATGGGCTTTGTCTTACCAGAAAGGGGTTGATAGAATTGCTGAGGTATAGACAACGGAAAAGGCTGGTGTCCAGACTATAAAAAAATATCAAAATTAGATTCTGTTTGTCTCTTTTTGGCTTTTGCTTACCTCTGTAACGTCTTCATAGGGAAGATCCGCTTCTTTTTTGCGAGCAAGTTCGGCTTCAATCGCAATTTGAGTAGGCGACTTGTCAAGTCGAACGTTACCTCTAAGTTTGTGAAGTGGGATCTTGATGGTGGCACTATAAACACGAGGAATTTAAGGTTAATAAAATAAACATCTGACATGATGTAGTACAATACCCAGAGCCCTCCAAAGAGATCCTTTGTTTCTTTTTTGGCAACAAGTCTTCGTCTTCTTTAATACCTAGAACACGTTGGTATTCAAACAGAGTATGTCTCTTTTCAAACACGGCATGCTCTAAAACAAGACCTTCTTTGCGAATCTTTTCACGGCGTAATACCATTTCCAATAGATTGCGAGCCATCTCCATTTCCGAACGAAGTCTGCGTAAACGTTCTAGGGACTGTTGGTCTGTACGTCTTGTCTTACGAACTGGCTTTGTTTCTCTTTTACGGAAACACACATAAGGGTCAATCTCATTTTTGAAGGATTCCTCAAATTTGAGTTGGGGTACAATCGATTTTCCTGCACGATTTCGACGACGCTGACTCCAATGATTGTAAACAACAGGCAAATTGGGAAAACCCTTAAGCTTTGAGTAACCAGGCACATATGGTAAAAATGCTTCATATTCAGGGATTTGTGGGTCCTATATGCATTTTTTTTAGTACGACAAAAAAAAGAAAAAAGAAATTTACTAAAGCAAGATGTGGCCATTGTTGGTTTGTGATTGTCTCGAACTCCCACATTATATTTTCAAATAAATCTTCAGATAATATTTCGCCAGGATATTGTTTGTTATAATCTTGTAGAAAAGCATCATCTTCCTCATCCATAAGATAAGGACAGCCAATACAATCTTCCACAGTAGACGAGAACCGAATAAGAGTAGAAGGATCCTTGTATTTCTTCTTGTAAAGAGCAGCATACTCTTTTTCATCAATAAGACGAGAAGCATCAGGAGTAGGAATATATTTCTCTACTTTGGCACCAGTGGTAACAGCAGCCTGAGCAGCAGAAATAGCGGCTTGTAGGTCATGCTAAAAATAAAGGTTTAGCTATCGGACATTCGTTTTGCCTGTAGAAATGATATTATAAACAGGGATTACGCAGCCAAATGAACGAAAAAAAAAAATTTCGCACACACACGCATACGTATATACAGTGTATAATACCCCCCCTCCCCCATACACAACAACAACAACTAGCTTACCTCTTCTTCTTCTTCTTTTTCAACACCTGTTTCTATCTGAGGTACTGCTCTTTGTATGTTGGCAGCGTCAGAAAGGTCAGGAAGCTGATATTCTTTGTATACAGGGAGTGGGTGCTTTGGTGAAAGCTTTTTGACTCGGAATCGAGACACCATCTGGTTTGTCATAGTGTTAAAAACAACAGCAAGTTTTTTTGGTTTTTATATACCAAGAGATAGCTACTCACGTTTATAAAAAAGTCAAAATAATTCTTGTTAAAATACAAGGACCTATGTATTCTTTTTTTTTGCCTCTTTTTTTTTTTTTTTTCTTCTATTATTTTCCAAAGGAGAGTTGTTTTAGAGGGTACGTCACAGACACTGAGCTTAAATTAGGTTTATTGACTTAAGGATATACATATACAATAAGAGAGAGAGAGAGAGAGAGAAAGAAAAAGAGATAATGATTGAGATGAACAAATGAATGGATGGGGATTTTGTTTGATATAGTAATCAGTTTATGCTTTCCTGAGCATTTGTTGAGCTACCTGAGTCATTAGAGGTACTGTGTGTTCCTGGTCTTTTGGCCTCTAGTTTCTTTTGCTTAATTTGTCTTGCTCTTTCGAGAAGAGCAATTAATTTCTCAATACAAGCAATCCAACGCATTTGATCTTGGGGTCCACTTGTACGGAGCACATGAACTGTAGGCGTACTCATAAAAGTAGTATTCAAGGAATCAACACCTTGAAAAGACGATGTGATTTCAATTGACCAATCTTCCAAGCCAGATTCCTGGGCCGTGAGAGCACGCACCTTGGCTCTGTCCAATACAATGTGGCCTTTATATTGAAGTCCGTTATTCTTCTTCTTGGCAAACACAAGAATATCAGAGAACAGGAAATACGATCTGTCTTCTCCACCTAACCGAATAACTTTTTCAAAGTGGTTCTGAAGATACAGTCTGCGTTCTGCCTTTACATTGAATGGTTGTCCTATCATGTTGTTGAGAATATCATAAACCTTGTCTACATTTTTGGTATCCTCAATTCTATTTATGTATATGAATATCACGTTATGGTATTGTTGACAATAAAGTGTAACTTGCCTGAATTTGAATTCCTCAGCAATGGTCTGAATTCGCACTTTACATTGCATCAAACCAACATAATCAGGATGCATGGAAGATGTGTTGTCAGAAAGTGTTTCGAGCAATTTTTGATAGCGAGAAATACAAGTAATAGGTGTTCTTAACAACGATAACAGTGATTGATCTTTCGTATGTTTCTTAAAAAAGACGTGGTTAGGAAAGCAAGATAGTAACGTTATCTTACCTCTGTGAATTTTTTAAATGGTTGATATCGCATCAATCTTTCAAAAGTAGTGATAGAAATATCATAATGGTCAAAATAAACATGGTAAAGCTGTTGCAATCTATGGAACTGTATTTCGGATGAGTTAAGCGGACTCTTTCATAAATCTAACTGTACCCAGGTCTGAATAACGTCTGATATGATTTGTGTCGGCCCCCAAATATTTAAGCTATATAGCCGTTATATATTTATTACTCGTTACAATGATCTATTTTTTACCGTTCGTCTAGGCTTTTCAATACACCAAGGTGGAATTGGTGAATCTCTTCAAGATTGCCAAACAACCAGAGCATTTCTTTCTCTGTACAAGGCGGCTTTTTTATGCTTAGAAATTTAGACGATTGTTGTCTAGTGTTTCTTAATGGCTGGATGTATAAATTCACTAACATATCCAACTTGTCAAAGTATTGTCTCTCGGTTTCATATAGCTGTCGAATCAAAGCGTCTCTTTGTTGATGCATCATTTCCTGATCTAAATTAAAATTTGTTAATTCTCACACTCACGCACAAATTATACACTGACGAACACCCCCCATTTACCTATCAATGTGTCATCTACATCATCAAAATCAAGGCTGTCAATTATGTCAAAATCGCTTAATTCAGGTGCTCCATAGGATTGTTCAAGAGGCGGTGTTATCAAATCATTATTTATTACATGAGAACCACTGCTGATAGAGCTTTGGAAGCTCATTGGATCAGACATGGTAGACTGAGTCTTGACTGGCATGTAGTAAGGAGTGTCAATCAAGCCTTCTTCTTTTGAAGATTTTTGAGCTTTTAAATGCTGCATTCGGGTCTTTTTTAAAAAAAAAACTGTTATATAAAAGAGAGGAGAGAAAGAGAATGCAGTAGAAAAAAAGAAAGAGAGAAAAAGAAAAGAAGAAATAAAGAAAGAAGAAAGGGGAAAGGTCAAACATGTTACTGTTGATCATCGTCACAAACTTTTGCATTGTACAACAGTGAACGGAATCTTATCACAAAACAGCACTTATGCCCGCTGATATTGTCATTTATTGCCTTGTGCAATAGTGAATAGAAAGCCCGAGTCCAGTATTCGTGTCCCCTTTTGCGTGTGACAGAGACTTGTTCGCTTTTTCTTTTTCTGTCTAATTTCTTGTTTAATAAATGGAAAACGAACAAGGTTAAGTATGTTTGGTTTTCATATTGGCTTGAGTCTTCTAACTGTATAAATAGCTATTTGTAGAGTATGTAGATCTGGATCGTCAGTAAACCAACCTTTATTTCACCCTTGTAAATGCTCTGGAAGTATACGTTTTGTTCATCAGGACTGGTACTCTTTCTCTTCTCTTTCACTCCTCAGTTCCAAGCTAACTTTTCTCACATTTGTTTAGTTTATTACAATGGCTTTCTCATAGCAACAAAAAGTAAGACTATATTATCTCCATTGCATTACATATTAATCAAATAACAAGATATTGCGAATTATGCGAGCATTATTTTGTCTTTACACCTATTTATCGACAGGATATGCCAGATCAACTTCCTTTAAATGTATTTATACGCCAATCTTTACAAGCTTTGTACAGAGGATTTATTGTCTGCCTTCGATCCATCATTGTCGTGTTTGTTTGGCTTGTATTGTTACCGACATTCACCACTTGGACATGGCGATTCTATTTTTGGAGTGGGGAGAACATTGGGTTTTATGTTTCCAAAGACAACCAGACAACAACCGAGAATGTGCTTCGATATCGATGGAAGTAATGTACTATTGGTGTTATGCAAAAAGGGAACAGGATACTAAGATTTTAGTGAGTTGCTATCAGATTGTGTTCAGGGCTTGATGACAACGGCCATTGTCGTTGTTATGTTTGTTGGGGCTTATTTATTTCGAGATTGGGTAGTTCAGAATACAGCACAGGAACGTACTTTGCCAGAACAAGAACAATTAGACGAAAGAGGACAGCAAATCACAACACGCTTAGAGGAATTACGCCAAGAATTAAAAAGAAGAAGAGAAGATAGCGAGGATGTAGTTGAATACAACAACCCATACACTAATGGATCAAATTTTGAGAGTCGGTTTAGGTCCAACTTGTGGGATGAAAGCGATAATCCACCAAGTGGGACACAGTCTCCTTTTGCTAGTTGGAGAGACTACCAGCAGAGCAATAGTAACAGTAGCCTGAATGATCATCATATAAACCATGCCAATCATGAAGGCATGTCGAGATCTACCAATGCTCTACCCGAACCAACAGATTATTTTGAAAATCAGCAAGTAAATGAAGAGGAAAACACGCCTATGCCTGCACCTGCTCCTGTAGATAATGCAAATCAGGAGCCCTTTGAATTCACAGAAAATATAGACGGCTTTTTGGAAGCAATAGGAATGCGAGGAAGCATCTTAACACTAGTACAAAACTCTATGCTGATGACACTGATGATAAACCTTTGTTTATGCGTCACTGTTTGGATTCCGTATGTGATTGGACGTTCAGTGATTTTAGTAAGAAGGATTTGGTTTATCTATCCCAAAAAGTAGACTGATTTGTTTATCTTTATAGGTTGATCCTGTGAATCTGATAGGTGCTCTTGTACACATTGTACGCCTTATTCTCTATCCTGTACTCTGCTATTCACTAGATCATGTTATTTCACCTCTTTACTATCATGTAGAAACCTTACTCAAGCTAATCTTATCGGATTCTATCCTGGTTGCAGTTCAAGGCATTCATGATGATATGTTATCATGTCTCTACTTTATCTTCAAATCTATTCATATCAGACTCATAAGCGATGATCCTCTTTTAGGAGGTAGTCTGGCTTCTTTAATATCAGACACTACCAGCACTCTTTTTGTCAAAATCAATGGCTGGGAGTTAATTCGTGATAACTTGTATTCCATTTCAATCACCCTTTTTAAGCGTTGGCGTCAATGTGCTTTTGGTCAAGGTAGTCTGGATCGTACCGTATGTACGTGCACAGGCTATCTTCTCTTGATCTCTATCGGGTCTTGGTATCTGTCAAGGACAACCAACCACACAGGATCGACGAATGAAATCCTTCGTCAACAAGGTGTTTTTCTCAAGGTTCTTTTCTTTATGTTACTTGAGCTTGTGATTTTCCCCACAGTGTACGGCGTCTTGTTAGACATTTCTACCCTGCCTTTGTTTACTGAATGGTCCATTAAGACTCGATTTCATTTTGTCTTGTTAAATCCTTATTCAGGTATCTTTTTGCATTGGTTTATTGGAACAGTGTTTGTCTTGCAATTCTCAGTGTTTATTGAACTACTGAGAGAGGTGGTAAGACCGGGTGTATTGTATTTCTTGCCAAATCCAAAGGATCCACATTTCGAGCCTGTTCAAGATATCGTGGATCAGCCTGCCATGACTTTGATAAGGAAGTTGTGTCGGATGGCATTTATTTACTTTATGTTGATTTTGGTTGGTATGGGATTAGTCACCATCCTAGTAAGCAAATATGGTGGTATTTATCCTATCATCTACAAGTTCAAGTAAGTTTTTTTTGGACTAGTAGAAAGCATATATTGACTGTATCTATAGTAATCCCATTTCATTTCTGCCTATTGACTTACTCATCGTTCAGTTTCTGTTACCACCCATTATGAAATACATTGTGCCGCGCGAATTTTTCAAGAAATCTGTCATGACATGGTGGCATATTGCATCTAGAGGTCTTCAGCTTTCTTCTTACATGTTTGGTGGTCGATATCCTGAAGAAGAAGGCCAGAATGTCATTTTTCATCAACACGGTGGTGTCCTTGCCCGTGTACCTTCATACGATCATGTTCCTATTGTTATACCTCGTCGAAGAATGATAGTCCCAATTGACAGTATAACACTAGAACCACTCGACACAGTAGAGCGTAGATTAGGACATCCAGCTGTATCTAAATCAGGAAGTCAGGAAACAGATACAACTATTGTATATATACCACCTTACTTTGAACTTCGTATCACTATTTTTCTTCTTCTCATCTGGGCAACAGGTTCAATTTTGGTTTGCTCTATATCTGTTGTTCCTTGTAAGTGAAATGATGATGTGAATGTTACTCATTCCCACTCTTTTATTTTTCAAGTGCTTTTAGGACGAAGCTTGTTTGCCAAACTACAGTTGGGATCTGATAGACCTGTCCATGACTTATATTCGTTTGCTTTAGGTGCTTATATTATGATTTTGATGCATTCTTTGTTGAACTCCATTGTGCATAAATATCAAATCACAAGACAAAATCATGGAGAGGTTGATTGGGTTTCTGTCAAATCCTATATCTCAAGGAAAAGTATTAAGGTAATACAATTTATTTTCTATATATGTTTATTTATGTTGTCTCTTTTCAAGGCAATTAAGTTTGCATATGTACTGTTTATGTTTGGCCTTGCGGTGCCTTTTCTGTTAGGCATTCTACTTGATCTGTATATATTTATGCCATTAAGGCCTTCGAGTATCCAACAAGGCTCTTTTGAATTATATCCGACAATCGTAAGTTGTTTTATATTTTGGGGTAGAAAAAAAAAACTCATCAACAAACCCCATCAACATTTAAGGATTGGGCTTTAGGTATTGCAGGAATGAGTTTATTCCATAGTGTTATTTGTGTTTTACCTCACATAAACCCGACAATTCGCGAACAAGTTGTACAGTTCAATTGGAATAATATTAAACATTTGGATTTATGGCATATCAATCAATCGGTAGTGATGCCTTTGTTTGCGTGCTTAAGCTTTATGATAGCTCTGCCTAGTCTGTTGACAGTAGTCACTATTTATGCATTTGGTAAGTATGCCATCTTTCTAGAATTTGACTTAGTAATCAATCTTCTAAAATATTAGCCATTGATGATCCAATCCTAAAGCTTTTGATATTCCGATGTGCCTATCCCATCCTGTTCTGTGGGGTTTGTTGTTTGGCTGCCATCTATATCTGTTGGAGGTTATGCAAGATTTGGCTGCGCAATATTCGGGATAATATCTATCTTATTGGAAGAAAACTTCATAACTTTGAGGATAAAGTTGACTCATGCCCTCGGACACTGTAATTCTAATGTTTCACCCGATTTTACATCCCCAATAAAAAAATGTGCATGAGGTTTTCTTTTTTTTTTTTTTCTTTACTCTTTTTCAATACATAATGCCTATTCTCGAAATCACATCTGGTACTGCTCCCAAGGATCTTAGAGCCTTCACCAAGCGTTTAAATGCTATTTTTGCCGAATACATTGGCAAGCCTGAAAGCGTAAATAACAATAAACATGCGCGCAATAAAAAAAAGGGACTTATGTTTTGTGTTAGTATTGTTTAGTCACTTTCACCAAGGTTGATAGCTTTTTCTTTGCTGGGTCTGATGAGCCTGGCTTTTTCGCCAAGGTTACCTCTATCGGTCATATTGGTAAGGGCATGATAGTTTAGAACGCGTGTTGCTCACTTAATTTTCACCAGACAACGATCGTAACTCGAAATTGACAAAGGCCGTCACAGAAGAACTCGAAAAGGAATTGGGTGTTAGTGATGGTCGTGGTTACTTCTTCTTTATCGATGCTCCTGGAGAAAACATCGGTTACAAGAAGGACACTTTTGCCAACTTTGCTAGCAAGAACTTTTAATGTTCTTTTTCATAATAAAACAATAACTTCAATTTAACAAAATGCGGACTTTTGACTCAATTTGTAAAGTAGAACATTTAGTGGAAACTTATAAATTACTGCTAGTGTTACATTCTATTTACTTGCACATACATACAAAAGGGGGAATCACCTTATGAATATAGAAAACTATTAACCAAATAAAGGTAAAACTTATAATAAAACATTAAAGTTTAACTCGCACAACCTTCAATAAAGATCATAAAAACCACTTTTTTTTTTTTGCTTTTTCTTCTTTAACTTGACAACAAATTCTACAGAAAAATAAAAAGGCTAAGCGCCCATCTTATTTACCTCTTTCCAATCCTTGATTTACTCCCCCATTACATTTCATTTGATATAAAAAAAAAGCCATTATGCGCTTTACTCATTCCTCTCTTTTTGCTTTGACTACGGTCATCACTTCTTCTTTGCTCTATCAAGCTCAATCAGCCCCAGTATTGAAGGATGTAACCGATGCTACTTTGAATGAGGAACATCGTGTTGTAGCATTCAATTCTGGTGAAACTGGTGTCAATGAATGGACACATCATCTTGAAAAGAGATGCAGCCATCATGTTG
The DNA here is from genome assembly GCF_025201335.1 of Gilbertella persicaria. NCBI lineage: Eukaryota > Fungi > Mucoromycota > Mucoromycetes > Mucorales > Choanephoraceae > Gilbertella > Gilbertella persicaria. The sequence goes on along the minus strand of NW_026251963.1, from coordinate 504,368 downwards.
CTAGTGCTAAAAGAAGAACAACAAAGAAAAAGACTACAAAGAGAAAGAAGTCCTCGAAGAAGAAGACCACCAAGAGAAAGAAGTCTTCCAAGAAGTCTTCCAAAAAGAAGACCAATAAGAAGAAGAAGACCAATAAGAAGAAGAAGACCACTAAGAAGAAGACTACCAAGAAGACTACCAAGAAGACCACCAAGAAGAAGACTATCAAGAAGACCACTAAAAAGCATTCTTCCTCTTCAGGATCAGGTCAAGTCCATAGTGGCGATGGTACCTACTATACTCCTGGACTTGGTTCCTGTGGTATCGAAAGCACTGAAAGTGAAATGGTTGCTGCATTGGTAAAGTATTACACAATTATATTTTGCAATTTAGATTAATTTATTCTTTTTAGAATGCCCCTGAAATGAACAACCCTGCCAACCCTAACTTGAATCCACTCTGTGGCAAATACATTACTGTCAAAGGCCCCAAAGGTTCTGTTCGTGTAAAGATTGTTGATACATGTCCCCCTTGTGCCAAGGGTGATGTTGATTTAAGTGTCGCTGCTTTTGGCAAGATTGGTGAATATGTCGATGGTCGTATTCCAATTACATGGCAATGGTCTTAATCTTCTTTCTCTTTAGCTAGTCTAAAAGATTCTGTATGTTTATTTTGTATTTAATAAATCAACTGTTCTACACCATAGAAAAAATAAATAGTGTATGTAAAATAGTGATACGGATATGAGGGAGTAGTTGAATAATCTTGTCAATTGCACAATTGCATTCATACCACTTTTGCTTGATCAACAATACGACTGACCAATATTAAGCTGTGATTGATGCAAACAGCGGCTACATCAAATATTATTTTTTGTCAAGTAAACAACCTAAGCTTTTATTCCACACGGTTTACGGTATTATGCTTTGGGGAACTTGTTCAAGGATGGAAAACATGCAATTTTTTTTCAAAGACCATTAAGAGACATCCAATGTTTCTTCAACTGTGCTATAAGCGCTTTTTGTTTATACATGTTGCTTCAATCCCTTTTTTTTTATCACGACAAACATCAAAGCTTTCCCTCTTCCCCTAGAAAAAAAAAGGGGGCAGTGTTATCAATCATATGTATATTTTTTTCTTTTTTCTTTTTTTTTTGTGTCTTTATTAAAGTTAATTGTATAGTATGAAAAGAGTAAAATAAAATAAAATAAATGTAATACAATTCCTTCTATTCTTTCTTTTTTGTCGACCAATTGAACACAAAGTTTGAATACAAATACAAAAAAGCTTTGACACCATAAATATAACTGATTTAGACAATGTTACATCGATATCCATAGTAGGCTAGCTATGTTTAACAACAACGAAAAGAAAAGAAAAAAAAAAAGAGGGTATTTCTATTCTAAAATATCCAATGATGAATACAATAGCTGAATTAAGAAGAAGCAAATTAAGACGTAATCTTGTCCCTGATTAGTATGAAAAAAAAAAATTGATTGTACAACTTCTCATTGAAAAAGATTTAAATTATGAATGCCTTGTCCGAGAATTAGCAGAATTTTACTCTTTTTTTTTTTTTTTGACAATATCGGTATTTTCCTTGTTTAAGTCAATTGTTGATATTTCTTTGTTCCATAAATCTTTATTCCGTGGTAAACAAGTTATCTGCTATTAATATACGTACATGAACATGCATAAGAATTTCTCTTACATAACCTCGTCCTTGAAACCTGTTGGATTAATAATCCCTTTTATTCTTTTTCCTTGTTTCAATTGCCAAAATATCTCCTCTTCAACCAATAACATGTACATATAAAGAAGGATCTGAAACAGGGGCATTCTTTATCTGGATATGTTCTTATGTAATAATTCTCGACGGCAATATAATATAATACGTTCAAGGAAACCCTTCAAAGGATCTGATTGGATGTGAATGCCACGTGTGATTTAATACTCAGCAGTAAGCGAACTGATCTGATAATGATAAAAAGAAAAAAAAGAAAGAAAGAAAGAAAGAAGAAAGAAACAGAAAATTAAAGGAGACACAGTATGAGTCTTTTATATTTGTATACAAACCAGAATCACACTGGTATTTGTATTTATAAATAAGCAAGTAAAATAAAAAGGACGTTCTGCATTAAAAATAGAAAGCCGCCTTACTCTAATTGTACACAAACCAGAACTATCGTTTTCAGTAGGACAAGTGTTCGCAAATTGCACGTTGTTCCTATATCTGAAAGAACAATGATATCCGAGAAGCGAAAAGCCTATATCCTCTTGTATTCACTTACCTCTAATAAACTATAACAAGAATAGTATTTAATGTAATGCAGTTAAAACAAAAGAGAAAGAGAGAGAGAGTATATATATATATATATATATATGTCAGTATAAAAAAAAACATATGGTTGTTCTATATCAAGTAACCAAACGAATATTCATTATATATACACTTCTTTTTTCTTCTCTTTTTTCACTCTTTTATATCCTTTTTTTTTTCCTTTTTTTTTTTTTTTTACTTTTATACGGCCTCTATTTTTTTTTTTTATTATCATTATTTATTTTATAAGCTTTTATAACCAATACTAATGGAATCAACTACAAATTTGTTTGATACCAACTTGTCACCCCCTCCTTACTATATGGACAACACATTCATCTCATCATATCAAGACACCTCTATGTTCATAAACGCATCCAATTCATCTCATATCTTCCCTTTAGACTCATCAAAAACAGCATCCACAAAAACAAATACAAAACGCAGAAGCCAAGTCAAGAACGCATGTGGTAAGTATCCCTATTCATCCCTTTGTTACACGCTACTTCACGTGCTGACTAAATCGTAGTCAACTGCCAAAAAGCTTGCAAAAAATGTGATGAAGGCCGTCCTTGTCAAAGATGCATTAAGCTCGGTATCACAGAAACATGCATCAACTCACCCAGAAAAGAGCGCAAAAAGGGCTTCAAGAGAGGACCCTACAAAAAGAAATCATCGAATACTCAGCAACAAACAACATCAAAAAAAGGTACATTCCATACATGATTCATTGATTGATACTGACATATCAAACAGTCATTGCAAATGAATTGACAAGTCCACCTGCAAAGCTAAAAGAAAGAACGATTAGTAACGCATCCTCATTATCATTTTCACCTTCCCTTGTTGATTGGCCTCTTGATTATTCACCTCTTTCTTCTGGTCAAGGACTTGCTCAGTCTGGAATCATACCATCTCAATATCATACCCAGTATACTAGCAAAGACACTGCTAACCTAGCTGAACAAAACTTTTATAATTATTACAATAATAATGCTAGCACATACCAGCCAAAACAACCAGAGCCACCATTCATCATGGAAAGCTATGATCCTTCTGTTCCTGTCATAGACTATAGTACTCTCGTCCTTCAACAAGAACCTCTGTTTTCTATTAATCAGCAAAAAGATCTTTGCTATTATCCAAACGATTACACAAATCACTCCTCGTACAACAAATCATTCAATACTTCACAATTGATACCTAAATTAGAAATCCACAATAATAACGGGATCGCTCCGCCAGCCTACGATGATATCATAAATCAGACTGGATTTGCAGATGATTATTTGAATAGTAAACACCGCCATTTGAACCAACATGAAAACAATTTCCTTTATAATCAATGGCCAAAAGAGACCAATCTCTTTAATCAGCAAACTATGTATTATGACAGCCAGTTTTTTTAATTATATGAACCTCCCCCTTTAGAAGAAGAAGAAGAAGAAAATTATTATTTTATGTTAATACTGTATGCATTTTATTTTATTTTTAATATTTAGAGCCAACTACGTAGATTTGTATATGAACCTTTTTTTTTTTTTTTTAATAAATATGTATCTTTTATCAATTCGTCACACATGTATAGAGAACCTTATCGTATATTAACATGTGTATCTAGATACAGTGCAGAACACCAAATCTAGTTGTTTGCTTTACGTCATAAGCGTGTTCTCTTTTACTGCCATTTTGGAATGCATTTCTTCTGAACAATATGTAAAGGAGACATGATGTGCAGTAAGTCATCAAGGCAACGTATTTTTCTTTTTTAAAAAAAATTATTTTATTTTATTTTTTATGTTTGATCCAAAAACACATATTTTTGTGCTTTTCATAATAATTGCAATGGAGGGAAATCAACAACATTCAAGAAATTTATTTCTTGGAAGCCTTGGCAGCAGACTTGGTAACCTTACCACCCTTTTCGACCTTTTCAACGGCCTTGATGACACCGACAGCGACGGTTTGACGCATATCACGGACAGCGAAACGACCAAGAGGAGGGTAGTCAGTGTAAGCTTCAACACACATGGGCTTGGAAGGAATCATCTTGACGATGGCAGAGTCACCAGACTTGATGAACTTGGGAGCATCTTCCATCTTTCCGTAACAAATCAGTTAAAAAGGTTCAAAAAATAATTATATATATATACATACCTTCTTACCGGAACGACGATCAATCTTTTCGATCAATTCAGCGAACTTACAGGCAATGTGGGCGGTGTGACAATCGAGAACGGGAGCGTAACCAGCACCAATTTGACCAGGGTGGTTCAAGATGATAACTTGAGCAGTGAAAGAACCGGCTTCCTTGGCGGGGTCGTTCTTGGAGTCAGAGCAGACGTTACCACGACGGATATCCTTGACGGAAACGTTCTTGACGTTGAAACCGACGTTGTCACCGGGAAGACCTTCAGTGAGGGTTTCGTGGTGCATTTCGACGGACTTAACTTCAGTGGTGACAGCAGCAGGAGCGAAAGTGACAACCATACCAGCCTTGATAACACCAGTTTCAACACGACCAACGGGCACAGTACCGATACCACCGATCTTGTAGACATCTTGGAGGGGAAGACGAAGAGGCTTGTCAGAAGGACGAACAGGGGGTTCGATGGCATCAATGGCTTCAAGAAGGGTCTTACCAGTCTTGGCACCAGCCTTGGTTTCCTTGTTCCATCCCTTGAACCAGGGCATGTTGGTAGATTCATCCAACATGTTATCGCCGTGCCAGCCAGAGATGGGGACGAAGGGAACAGCCTTGGGGTTGAAACCGATCTTCTTGATGAAAGAGGAGACTTCCTTGACGATTTCGTTGTAACGGGCTTCGGACCACTTGGTGGTATCCATCTTGTTGATAGCAACGATCAATTGACGGACACCCAAGGTGAAGGCAAGAAGAGCGTGTTCACGGGTTTGACCATCCTTGGAGATACCAGCTTCGAATTCACCAGTACCACCAGCAATGATAAGAATAGCACAATCGGCTTGAGAGGTACCAGTAATCATGTTCTTGATGAAATCACGGTGACCGGGAGCATCAATAACGGTAACGTGGTACTTGGGAGTTTCGAACTTCCAGAGAGCAATATCGATGGTGATACCTCTTTCACGTTCGGCCTTGAGCTTATCAAGAACCCAAGCGTACTTGAAGGAACCCTTACCGAGTTCAGCGGCTTCCTTTTCGAACTTTTCAATGGTACGCTTATCAATACCACCACACTTGTAAATCAAGTGACCAGTAGTAGTGGATTTACCCTAAAATTCACGTTAGGATACTTGAAAGGTTGTATGAAATCAGCTACTTACGGAATCGACGTGACCAATGACGACGACGTTAACGTGAGTCTTTTCCTTACCCATTGCGACTAAAGAAGGAAGTAAGTAAATGCTTTGGATGGATGGATGAATGCAAATAATACCTTCTTAAAATTGGATGTGATAAAAGGGAAAGATTTCTTTAGCACTAGCTGAAAAATGTATTTATACCAGCCAACTTTTTTTTTCTCGTTTCTCCGAATGAACTAATTTTTGAACCAATTGAATTAAGAAGCACTGTGACTCTCAAAACTATATATATATATGCAAACAAGTGCTTTATTTTTAATCAATATTGTCTAAACAGGCTTTCCTCTACTACCTCTTGACGAGAATCCACCACCTCGACTACCATTAGGTTTGGAAAATCCTCTGCCTCGGAAAGATCCTCTGTTTCCACCACCAAAATGACTTCCACGGCCTGTCTTTTGAAATGTACTACCATTGCGCCCTGAGAAAGCATGATTGCTTTTCTTTGACGACACATAATCAACGATGGCAACTTTTGTTAATTCTCCAGGCCATCCGGGCCATCCGCCTGGTGTATTGGGATTTCTCATATTAGGTTCAAGTTTAATTCTTCCTTCTTTGATAGCTTTTTCAAAATCACGGCATTTTTTACTCTTTCTCTTTTTGACAGATTTTTTCTTTTCGGCTGCTTCTTTTTCGGCTTGTTCTTTGATAGATGGAATGTGAATAACACGGCGAGGAAATTTAGCGGTAGGATACGGAATGGTTGATTGTTCCATAATAGTTGTGTAATCAATTGCAACTTCTTTGACACGAGCCAAGAACTCTGGTTCTGTTTCATCAAATTCGTATTCTTGTTTTTCAGCTATTGCTTTTGATAAACTATCTGTATCATCTTTTACATCTGCAATAGTCACTTTGGCAACGGGTTGACTGGCGAAAAGACGAAAGGCAAATTCTTCTTCTTGTTCCTGTTGTGCATTATCGTCTTGATCCATGTCGTCTTTTTTACAATGATTAAAACATAACTTTTGATTGTATCAATACCTTGCTCTTCTTCGCTTTGTCCACCCAATAAATTTCTCATAAGTGCGTCCATTCTTTCTGCTTCTTCCTTTACTTCTTCTTCTTCTTCTTTGACACTTTCCTGTTCATAAATATCATTTCTTGAACTGACTTGTGTACCAGGACTGACGACTGTAGTCACTTTCTTAGATCTAAGGCCGGGCAAAGTCAATATTGTAAAGTTTGGAGAACGTATTAGTTGAATCGACTTACACTCTCTGTAAATCCATTTTATAAAGAGAAAAGAGTTTTTTTTTTCTTTTTCTTGTGACCGTTCCAGATTTATCTTTGACAGGCTCAAAAAAAAAAAGGAGAATGTCTTACTACATATATTTCAAAATTATTATGTCTATTAACATCCTTCTTTTAGCCTCTGGCTTCACTTTCTCTTGTTTTATGATATACAGCTGAAACACACTTGCTATACAATTATAGAAATTATTTCTTTTTTATTTTGTTAAAGCAAATTCATCTGTTATATTTCTGAAAATTAGATCACCATCAGAGGCAAAGAGTCCCACAATTATTAAATGAACGAAGTACTTGACGCTCAATTTTTCCTGTTGGGTTTCTAGGTATATTTTCAACAATATATAGGCCACCGCGAAGCTGCATTTCGTCAGGTAGTTTTGCTTCAATTAAACCAAGAAGCTCGTTTTTAATCTGTGCATGATCTGTAAGGTTTGTGAATTTAACAAATGCTGTAGGAAGCCAAACACCAAGGCTTTTTGAATATATGCCAACTGCAGCACAATCATCTACTAAAGGATGGGATGCCTAGTGTCAAAGCTAGGTTAGTTTTCTCTTCATGTAGGAGCTGCATGATACAAACCAAAACACTCTCAATGCTTAGAGGATCAATCTAAACAATCAAGTTAAAAGTTGTCTAAAAAAAACATGAATCTTACATGAAAGTGCTTGAATTTGATTATATCATTAGCACGCTCAACAAATATAGCACTTCCGTGTTCAGTCATTTTAAACAGGTCACCCGTACGGAAGTAGCCTTCTTCATCAAAAGCTTCAGCAGTCTTCTGGGATAGTTATAATAACCCTATATAGCAAAAATTCAAATGGTCAGATGAAGTCATATGATCTTATCCTACCAAAGTTACTGAGGGCCCTTTGATATATAATTCACCAACAGTGTTGTATCCAACTTCTACAGTGTATGCGTCAGTAACTTTGTATATTCGCCAGCATAACAAACCATTTCCATCATTATCGATTAACTTGCATTTGTATCCTGCAGTAAGAGGTCCGACCTCGCCTATTTAGAAGAAATTAGACAATCACGAATGAGCATTGATAACCTGCCTGCTAATGACGTTTCAAAATTGGGTTCAAAAGGACCAATGACTTCTGTCATTCCATAAGTATTCACAACTGGTACTTTGAAGCGTTTATAGAATTGCAGGCATGTTGATTTATCTGTAGCTGCTCCACCTACTGCAACAAATTCAAGTGAAGACAGGTCATATTTAGTGGCATTAGTCTCCCTTAACATCAACATAATGTTTCGAGTAACCGTACAAAGGACCTTGATCTTGTATTGCTGAACAGCAAGAAATACTTTTGGAACAGTATGATTTTTGAGTAGATAAGTAGTAAATCCACGAAAAGGATAACCTGAAAAGGTAATAAAAAGGGTACTCACATAATGAAAATCACTGATACTCAAAACATGAGATGATGCAAGCAACACATTGTCGTCCCTCGCAAGCATAATGGAGCATAGATTTTTCTGACTAAACAAGTTAAGACAAGTACGCAATGCTACATTCTTTTGAACTTACGTGATGGTTACCGCTTTTCTTTTCCCTCCTGTAGTGCCTGATGTGAAGCAAAGGTAATAAGGCATTGTTGCAAGCTCTTCTGAAGTATATTCGATGGGCACAGCAAGTTCATCATGCGACAAGAACGTATCGTCAAACGAACAAGCACCTTTGATTGTTTCTGCGCCAAATACAAAGACGTTGCATTCAGAAAGACCAATCATCTTGGCTGCTTCTAGTGCATTATTGATTGTCTCAATGCAGGCGATTAGAATCTTGGGTCTTATGATTCTCAGACAATCAGCTGCCTGATCAGGGCTTGTATAGCTAGGAATAACACCAGAGGTACCCCCTATTATTGTGCATAAGTTCTTTGTTCAATTCATCATCTTATTATATCAATTTACCAACGATAGGAGGACCATGAATAGCAGCTGCATAAGTCATCTATACTTGTACTTAATGAACGCTTTTTTTTTTCTTTAGCAGATTTACCTCATTTGTAGCATAAAAAGCAACAACATCGCCTTTCTTAAAGTCAGGAAAGACAAGCTTGATACCAGCAGCAAACTTTAGTATAATTTCAATTACTTTTCTGTAAGTGAACACTTCCAAATGATTTTCAGCATTAATATAACAAGGTCGATTAAGATCAATACGTTCATTTTTGGCAAACACGAAATCATAAAAAGAAATATCAGGGCATTGGATAGAAGCCTTTTTTGATTCAAAAATCATTTTTTTTTAGTGCAAATAAGCGAAAGAAAACAAAACAACAAAACAAAACAAAAAAAAAAGTTAAATGTGTGATTGATAATAAAGGATTTTATATGCATTCATGTTTTTCGCTATACAATCTGTGTAGCAAACAATATGCTTAGTGACCTTACATATTGAGGGTATAAGTATGCAAATAGAGGATGCAAACAAAAAAAAACAAAAAAAAAACAAAAAAAGAACAACTGATACAAAAAGAAGAATATTTTAATCCTCTTGAATTGCCGATAGAAACAACAGCATTAAAGTGAAGGTCAAGACTTTAGCTCTATATGCGATCGTGCTTCACAGCAGCATAACCAGTGGAAAATTTGTTTATAATCCCACATAAAATTGTGATTGTGGATTTACCTTTTGTATTGCTGCTGTCTATTCTTTCCTTTTTTTTCGTTTTCTTTTCTTGTTGTACTTGGCACCGCCATTCAACAGCATATTTACCATTATTTTGAGGGCCCTTTGTTTTCCTTGATAGAAACTAAACCGATACTTAGCAGTACGAAACTCATAAAAAGCAAATAGCTTATCCATATATGAAAGCATGTGATCTGCAAATCGTGAAAAAGAAACGTTTCTTGCAGTTTTTGCGGTGGTACTTGCCGCCTTCTTCTCTCGTCGTAACCTCTTTGTGTACACTGTAGACCCTGTTAAATGATAGTATTACTTTGTAGTTCAGTACTTTATTTCATGTTGGTTTAGATCTAAACCTACAGCAGTATAGACACTTTTCTACTGGGACCTAGAAAACTCAGTCTTTATAATTGGGCAACTTCTTCTATTGAAAAATTTTCAATACCCAAATCATGGTTTCTTATTAATATACGACCTTCGTTTTCGCCAAACGCCCTTCTGCAAAACATTATTACCTGCTTGTTGTGAGCGAAGTGTAATATAATAACTTGTAAATATTTGAGCACAGAATACTATATCTCTCACATCTCTGCTAGCAGCAATGATTTTGGACTTTAGCTGGATTGTTACACATTTATTCAGGGGAAGCTTTCTGGTAAATGCTTGATATCCTTAGTCAAGGTTTTTGAAATACTTCACGTTTACTAAGGATATGATGCTCGTAGTTGGATAATCTTGCTGATTTATATCCGCTTTTATGACACTTCTCACACGTATCCACATTGGCAGTTGCATTAGTTGTTCTTCTTCTTTTTGTAGCCTTTTTATCTCTTTTAACACAGTAGCTTTGTTTCCTTTTTACCTGAAGTTCCAACTTTATAGTTAAAGAATATTAGCCAAGCAAGGCTTGAAAAAATATGCAATATGATAACGTACCATCATTAGCATTAGCTTCCTCGTGAAGTTTGTCCTCAAAATAGGCTTTAGAAAAAAAAACGACTAGTTTCATAGCAGTTTCTACAAACATGAGTAGATGCAGAATCTTCGATTTATTTAGAAAACGCATTAGCACAACTTATCATAGTGCCCTTTGATTGCGTCACCAGGAAATATATGTTTACCTTCGTATGATGCTCTTTTTTCTTTGACAGAACGAATTTTGTTCAATAAAAGGGGAAAGATTTAAGATTAATTGTTTTTTGTTATTAAAAAAACCATTAATACGAAATGTAAAGCAAATACGTAACTTGTTCTACCTCTGGTGTTTGCCTTCTTTGAGTCATTCTCTTGAACATCAATAACATGTAAGAGTTCTTCAACACTTTTTGTTGATAGACAAAGCTGCTTTCAATCAACATCATTCCTTGCCTTTATGTTTGAGGTATTTCTGACTCTGATTCCTTAATCACTTGATACTATGTATTTATCTATTAACTACTCAACACATGGAAGTGCTCTGTTTTAGAATGATATGTATTATGCTCAATAAAGCTTATTTAAACCACTACTAATAGCTTATTATATAGTGTTTCATCTACAGCATAGTAAAGAATATAACTCAAGCAGGACTTAAAAGTATTCCAACTATTAAACTTCAGGCTGACAACTAAGATTCCTTTCTTCTGATCCAGTGTAACATGGAGTCTATTATGACCTGTCAGAATTACAGATCTTGCTGTATACACAGCATTATTCATCTCTTCTTACACTAGTTATGTCCTAAAAGACCAAGTATTAATGCCATGTATAAATATATCTTTCAATCACAGTTTTATCCGCAGCTTCGATGGATGTCTTCTATCTTAGTTTAAACATGTTAAAGATCAGACCATCACATAATCACAAATTGACATTTGCATCAACACCAATGGTAGACGAGGTCTGTGCCCTGATCATGTACCCAGTTCTTGTGTACCTTAATCCATTCAACCGATTAGCTAGTGTATACACCCTCAGTTCCAAATCAAGGATAATCAATTATCATACAAACAGTATAAATACAATACAAAATATAGCCTTTAATAAAGCAGGACTGTTGTGAGATGAAGAGAGAATAGATATTAAATAAGAAAAAAGGTAAGAACACAGAGAAAGTCCGTTAGAGCTTGTATAGGCTTTTTATTTCTCAAAGAAATGTTATCTTTCAATTGCTGTAAAATGTCGAGGTATTTATACTTTTTCTTGGTCAAAATATTGTTTTGGGGTTAGTTTCTTGACTACGGATTGATTTGTTAGATCAGGAGCAATTAAGAGAAATGCCTCTAGAGGAAGTTGTCAGCTCAGCCAATAGTGCATGATCTGACCTGAACTTGAATAAACTATTACATATCTGTCAAATGCCAATACCAATGTATTTGTCAGCTCTAACTGTCACTTTATGAGGGCCATTAATAATAACAGAGTCATTAGGTTCATAATCTCTGACTATGAAGACGATGTGGTACTTCTAGTAGAATGAGTGAATGTCAGTTGTTGTGAACATATAGAATCTATATGCATATGATGATCTGACATTAAATAAGTCTTCATTTACATACTAAAATACATCATAACCAATTTACACCAGAAATAGACATAAAAGAACCTCTTGTACTGAATAAGACAATGTATCTTTTAATAGATCAAGACTTATAACCGAAATCTATAATTTACATTATTTAATTAATTTAAAGTAGTCTATGATAATAGAGACTCGGTCACTTGCATGAACTCTACTACTACTTACTCCGACATCTCTTCATGTATAAATACCTAGAGAATGAAGAGCTAGAAAACAAATTATATCTATATATTTTTTTTGGATAATAAACCTGTGATGTTTTGATAATAGAGTTATATAATAAGATGATATAGAGACAAAGGTAGATACTTTGAGACTGTTCTATACAATTTTATTGTTGTTCTTTTTTACTATAAATTATTCTAGCATATTTATACATGAAGAGATGTCGGAGTAAGTAGTCGTAGAGTTCATGCAAATGACTGAGTCTCTATTATCATAGACTACTTTAAATTAATTAAATAATGTAAATTATAGATTTCGGTTATAAGTCTTGATCTATTAAAAGATACATTGTCTTATTCAGTACAAGAGGTTCTTTTATGTCTATTTCTGGTGTAAATTGGTTATGATGTATTTTAGTATGTAAATGAAGACTTATTTAATGTCAGATCATCACAAAACCTATACAAGTTCTAATCGACTTCTTTGTTTTTATCTTCTCTCTTACATCACAACAACTATAAATCCATTGCAATTGCCATAGATGTGATCTGGTCTTTTGCCATGATCATCATTTATTGATCTATGCATATGAATTTATATATGTTCACAATACTATTTATTATATTTTGTATTGAAAGTGCTCAGAACACCACATTTCTATTCTACACGACTTATAGTGCTCATCGTTCATGCTTTAGAGGACTTATCCAAGGATAAAAATCATGCGATTTTTTTTAGACAGGTATGAAAGCGATATCTGTATTACTGTGAAATTTATTGAACAGCGTTGGAAATATATATTATGTAATTAAATTTGTATATTTGATTGGCGCTAAGGCCTCTATTCTGTTATTATATTTACACTATATAGTATTTTTTGGTTAAAATTTTCGTACAGAGGGATTAGCTCAGCGGTAGTAGCGAAAGATTGCAAATCTTTAGGTCCCGTGTTCGAATCACGGATTCCTCTTCCTTTTTTATCATTTCTCATTATTGCGGTGAGTGCAGCTCATGGACTCTGTTATGTCTTCTTATTGCAAGAAGTTCATGCTTTTTTGCGCTAGATTATTTGTATTTGATACAGCTGTGAGCCAAAAAATCTCTTAAACTAATAAAACTGAATTTATTGAGACCTCCAGTCTTTTGAAAATATGCACATAAGTCTTGAACCCTTATACAAACAAACGAATTTTCCGACTTCTCAATTGTTGAGAATGCGACCCTGAGTCGACCGAAGATCATAAAGAGTCTATTTCACTCTAGTAGCTGTAATCAAGAGACAAATTTGGAGAAATATTACTCAACATCATCAAAATACTTTTTGTCTTTTTCACAGGGCATGAATTTTTTTTATTAACACCCTCTTTCTTCATCAAAGTAATTGGAATAACCTTGTTAAACATAATCAATTCGTTTTGAACCAGACAAATGTTTTTTCTTTTAGAGGCTTAAGCTTGCAATACCCACCTAACATCATTAGTTGGCTCATGTTATTTAGATACCAAATCAATCACATCAAGCTCTGATAATACAAAACTACAAGAAGTGCTATCAGTAAAATATTAACTGGTTTTCTTGATCTCAATATAAAAAGGTTATTCTCTTCGAAACATGCATTCGAGAAAGGAGAACTATACTGTAGTTTGTTCAGAGAGACTCATCAAAGAGTTATTGTTCTTACTCTTAGAGACTATACAGATCTCTTGTCTTCTTCGGGTCAATTCAGACAATCTTTTAACTGAAATAAAAATGAAGAAGTAATCAGCCTTAAAAGTTTTGAATTAGTCGATACTTGCGAGGTGTTTGATCCAGGAAGCTCTCAATGTTCCCCATACTCTTTTTCTTCTTTTAGACATCTTGAGGAACACATGACTTGCGGCTTTGAGATCTTCAGAAGTTAATACATTAGCGTTTCAACAGCGATTGTAATCGAAGCGATCCGGCTTGATAACCCTCATCCTCGGGTATAGCTCAAATGAGCCGTATTAGACAAAGGCATTGTATTGAATCAATGCTTTGTCTCATCCCAGAGATAATTTGAATCGCATTCCATCATGCATATAAAAGTGTCAAATATAGGCTAGTTTTTTACTGTTTAGCATCATACATATCTAGAAAGATATCGATTTCTATCGTTTACTTAGCAAGGACAAAGTAGGTAGTATATCCGAGATTAACATGATAGGAAGAGTTACTTTATTGAAGTGGAAGAACTTTATCATTCCTTATGCAGCAGGATACGCTAGTCTCTTTTTACCTGATTCAGTTACAATCAACTCAACTTTGTTTGATCTGTACATTAAAGTAAGATTTACGTCATACTGGAAGTAACGGTACGAAGGATAATACAGCCAAGCTTGTAGTAAGAATCTATAGTGTCTGCTTTCGATAGTATAAATGTATTTTATATATTTCTAGTATTATTTTGTACATTGAAACAAGCTGAGGCTATTTAGAGAGACATGTAGCAAATGTCTCCTAATGTGATTAGTTTAAAATATTTAGCTAACTAAACAAGAAGAGGCGCTTTTCTAGCGCATCAAGGTCAAAGCTTACTATGAATAACCTTATTATCTATCTTAGCGCTATCATTAAAAAAGCATTCTAAACAGTTATGATAAAGTTTGTATTGATCATGGCATCATTTCACTAAAAAAAAAAGCTTAACAGTGAGGCACTCTTTTTTCTCTCCAATTATCCATTTTTCAGTATGATTTTCTGTATTTCTGCAGTTCAGCCTGTCTTGTAATTCATTCGGGAAAATTGAAACTACGCGATTACAAAAAAAATTTAATTGCTTTTCCTTTTTGTTAAACACATAAACAAGTATGGGAAAATCAAAGAGAACGATGAATCCAGCGGACGCCTTGCGTAAAGTATTACAAAAAAAAAACAATTTCGAGAAACACTATAGACTAACTTAAGTATAGGTAAAAAACAACGCAAGCGCGAACTACAAAAAGTAAGATATCTAAAATAGAGCGTTTCTTAAACCTTGCACAATAGAACAAAGAAGATCGTAAACGTGTTCGAGAGTCAGCACTTGCAAAGAAAGATATTGGCAAAGTTCGACAGGATATTGCAAGACTTGAGCATTTAGGTAAGTTAAATAAAGATATGCTTGAGAAGCACGCGTCTTTAATACATATATATATCTGTAGTTAGATTAGGTCAATTGGATAAAGCTGGTCAAGCACGTCTAGAAGGCTTAAGAGCAGAAGCTACCAAGATCGAAAAAGTCAAAAAGGTATGTAGATTTATGCAGATACAGGAATGTGTAACTCACAATCCATTATCTAGGCTACCGAATTGACAGGGTAAATAAAACATTGCAATATGTATACGTATGTATATAACTCACAGTTGATAGTGCTCAAGCAGCTTATGCTGCTCGTATACAAGAGCATGATAAAAAGCATGAAAATGATGTTAGGAGGCTAGTTTATGATCCAAAACGTGGTGCTTTTGTTCCTGCAAAGAAAAAAGAGTCAAAAAAGATAACAACAGGAGATGATGAAGAGGATGAAGATTCATCAAGTGATAGCTCAGAATCAGATTCAGATGATAGTGATTCTAGTATGGAAGACAGTGATGAAGAAGACGACAACGAAGAAGAAGAGGAAGAAGAAGATGTCCCAATGCCCAAAGAACAGCATAAAGTATTAACAGAATCAGACGATGAATATGAAATCCCACTTCCTCCAGGTCCACCACCTCAAAGGCCCTTTGATAATCAATTAGCACCTTTACAAAATAGATTGCCAGCTCCACCCCCACCCCCACCAGGCCCACCACCATTTCGAGGACCTTATCCAGTACATCAAGGACAGAATAGAATGCAGCCACCACCACCACCTCCCATTCCTCATGGGTTTGTTCGTCCTCCTGTCTATAACAGTCGAATGCAACCGCCTCCACCACCTCCACCCACGATAACATGTAGGTTTACACATATTTATTTAATCATGACGATTCATATTATTTATAGACCAAAGGCCACCACCATCACCTGCAGCATTCTCAGCACCTGTACACTATGAAGCCAAACCTAAAGCAGTTGAAGTGGCACCTACTATCTCTGCCGAACCTCAATTACGTGACCTTCAAAAAGAATTACTTGGATTTGTTCCTGCTGCTATTCGACGCAAACAAGCCAAGAAACTACCGAAAGAATAAAATTCGAATTTGTTTGTTATACAAAAAAAAAAAAAAAAAAGAAAACTCGTCATTTTACTCTTACAAAAAAAAAGATAAAAGTGGAAATTTTCTGACGGTGGGCCGTTTTTTTTCCTTGTGCAAGGATACACACATGAATTTGAACAAAAAAAAAAAAAGGTTTCAGTGTAATGAGTTACAGCCAATGTTATTTATGATTTTTTTAAGAGGGATCATCATCGATTGCAAGTATTACAAAAGAACAGGTGAGAAAAAGAAAATATCTTTATTTGCAATATAACTTTTTTGGATAATAATGATACATGGTAATTGGGTATTTTTTGATGTTGTTATTTTAACCAAGAACAGCTTTAGGCGTTGTGGGTGATGAGCGAGTAGGATAATAGGTAGAATGGAAAAGATTAGAAGAGGAAGGTCGATAATACCTTTGAATCATCTCATTCAATGCACTAAAGTCGCTATTGTCTTTAGTGTCTGAGAAATAAGAATGGTTGGACCATAAAGGGTTTGTGTCAACGGGGGTAGTAGGTGAAAGAGGTGGTGATAGGGGCTTTTCACAATGATTATTCGTGAGTGATAAAGGTTCCATTTTCTTGACTAGTAAATCGTCTTCTTCGTGTTGAATATCGTCAAACGTGTTTTGTTCATCGTCTGAATCCGAGGAAGATCCAAATTCATCTTGTAATTCCGTATCTGAAACAATATCAATTCTGTAATTCTTACAGTTGTTATTATCCCAAAACTCGCGGTCGTTGACAGTGTATTTGACAGCTAAATAGAGCGTCTTATGGGCAGGATGATGTAATTCAATTTGGAACTGGAAGCGGTCCCATGTACCAGTTGATGTTTGATAAAGACCTTCGGTTGTCTTGACAGTCTTCCAATCATCCAGTGTATAATGTATCACGACATGCTTCTGGAAGGCCAAATTAGCTACTTGGACATGGCCTAGCAGGTTGATACCTTGTTGGTGTTGTTTGAGTTCAATATCTTGCATTTGAACAAAGCCATTATTCAATTGTTCTGGCCAATTAGGACGGGAAAGATGAAACATGGGTTGTCTATTAAGAGGAGGATCTGAGCGACAAGCCTTTGGCATTTGCGATTTCAAGAACAAGCGAACATTTTCTAGTGAATCATTATCACAAAAGCGCACGGATTTTTTTTGTTTAACTTTTTCTGTAAATACAGGTGATGTAGAGCGAATAAGTGGTGGGCGTCTAATTAGATTTACTCTTTTATGTTGAAAGCTTGAATGGTTCATGTTTGGAGATAGAGAATTGGAATAAGAAGAGAAAAATAAAAAAATAAAAAAGAAACAAAATTCGCTTCTTTTATAGAAGCATAAATTAAGCCCAAAAAAGTAGTACGCCGTTTTACTAAAGATAAAAAATGTCAATAAAGAGATGGGAAGTTTTTTTTTTTTTTTTTTTTCACAATAAACAATGAAGCTTTAAACTTAATTTAGGCGGGATCAAATCGGTAGTTCTTAAACCGGGTCTACAAAGAATATCACACACACGATTCGTATTATTTTCTCATAGACAAGAATAATATATAGTTTTTATTTTATACGTCACAAGAACAAGTTGTTTTCTCCAAGAATAAAAAGCCCTTTTTGGCATGCATACAAGTAAGCTTACTGGCTATTCTCACGTGGTCAACTTGTTCAAAGAAGAATAGAAAACTCGTACTCTCCTGATTTTTTTCTCTCTCTCTTTTTATGTATATCCACATAAAAGACGTCATGAACCTGTTCTTGTTCGGTAAAAAGAAAAAAGAAAAAAAAAAAGAGCGATAAGATGTTGTTAAAGCAAACCAGTAAAAACTAAAATGAATGCGTATGTATACATGTATTATAAAAAAAAAGGAGAAGGCAATGGTATAGATTTTAATGTTGTTGTCATTATGTCAAACTAGTTGATTGTTTATTATATCTTCTACGCTTTCTCATGACAGTAGGGGTTGGTAAAATAGATGGGTCTATCTTGGTAAGTAAAGAATAATAATGGTTTTTCTTACCTTCTTCATGATGATACATGTTTGTCGTACGTCTTTTTCTTTTTGTGACAACAACAGGTATAGGATCATCTTCAATCATTTCGCCCTCCACTAAAAGTACATGATCAGTTCCCTTATGATTTACATCGTCTAATATTTGGGGTAATAATCGTCGTCTTGCATTGATAAACCAATTACTGATTTGGTTCAATGTCAATCCAGTTTTGTCTTTTAAACCAATTTTTTCGGCTTCTGTTGGGTATGGATTACGACAGTGCTCAACCAACCATTGTTTCAAAACGGCTGTCACTGTCTTGGGTAAATTGCCTCTTCTTTTACGAATCATATTGGTGTTATTAAGCGCAGAGGAAGAAGAAGGGAGAGGCGATTTGATGGGATGATCTTCACTTTCACAACAACAACTGCTATCACTGCTACTACTACTGCTACTACTGCTTGTCAAATGAAAGTCTTCTTCTTCAGAAATAGCATCATCGTCATCATCGTCAGAGAACAAGTTTGATTTATTGTTGGGTCTTCTAGTCTTTTTTGGTTTTTTTGACAATTTAGGACTTTGTGTTGGTTTTGGTGATAATTCTTGTCTTGTACTTTGAATGATATCATACCAAGCCTTTCCATTTGATTTGAGCATCATGCCTACAGTCTGTTTCTTTTGTTGAATCAATGGGATATAGTACGGGTCACCATAAGGAATATGAATACGATGAGTTACACCCGATGGGTCTGTACTGTAAGAATGATCATGAAATAAAATGACAGGCTTAAATATACGATGTTGCTAATAAGTTTTGTTTAGTCATAGAAAAAAAAGTAAAGGCTTACAGTCATCTTGTTATATTTTGAAGGGTTCTATAATGACAACTTTACAAAAAAGAAGAAAAAAAAAGAGAAGAAAGAGTAAGAAATTAAGAAGGTGGCTCTTTTTATTACTTTTTTTTTTGGGTATATATAATGAATTAAAAGAAAAAAAATCAGTAAGAAAAGGGGTTATGCATGATAAATAAAAAGATGTAACAATTTGTTTATATATATTTATTTGTTTATGATTGTTATCATCACCAAGAAAGAAGCATAAAAGAGAGAAAAATAAAAAGTGACAGCAATGGGCATTTACTAACTTGACAGGTTACTCTTTCTTTCTTTTTTGTCTCCTCATAATATACTTGTTCGGTATGCAACATTGATAGCATCATTTAAAGCTCAACTTGTAAAGGAGCATATAAAAAGGAGAAAAAATAAAAAAAAAAAAAAGAAGAAAGAAGAGTGAAAAAGAGTTTATTGTTTCATCTGCACCAATATTTTGTCTAAAATGCACGGCACATACATCTGTTATAGAATAATAATAACTTCTTACTGTTTCGTATCATAAAACGCTTGTTGAGAGGAACTGTCAATCTACTTTTAGGATTGAAATTTGACCAATTTAAGCAAAATGAATTCTTAAAAATGTTATATATTTATGTAAATAAATATGACCTATCCACGTGTAAATCATTCTCCATTATCCGCTCTATCTTGGGCAAACCAAATGACTACAATAAGAGTGTAAGTGATATATGCCTAGTGTTTTGCAAGTGATTTATCAGGTAAATAAGTATTAAAAAAGAAGAAAGAAATACATGTTGATTGTCATTATTATTATTATTATTATTATTATTATTATTGTTGTTGTTGTTGTTGTTGTTGTTGTTGTTGTTGTTGTATGTTTCATTCTCAAGTATGGATCCCTTTTAAATACGCCTTAAGGTCTTCTCCCTATCATTTTATACCGAAATTTGCTGTCAATAATACGCCTCGTTCTGCTCTTGTGACAAGTGTATGAATTTAATTTTGATGCATACCAAATTCTATCTGGACTCAGGGGCTGACGAATTTGACAGCGGAAACATCAAATACTCCTGGGAAAGGGTAGTCAAAATCGATTCGATACACACTGTAATTAGACTCATCCGGTTATCGTATATCTAGCCAACGTATCGCTCCTTGTAATGGAAAATGTATCAAAGTGACTGATGTTTGTATAGAAACAGGGGAATGTTTCTTGGAAGAATACACCTGTAGGTGCTGACATTCTGTCTCTTGCATATAGGTGATGTTGGTATTTGACAGATGGGCAGCCAATATTGTAACAAAGAAGAAGTCCGTTTACACCTCTGTAGGTTGTCTTTCCTTTTTCTGGTGATCATTGGCCTGGGATATTGAAGTTTGCCGAAACAATATGCATATGTTTGAGATACATTGTTTTCATTCGTAACAGACAATAATATATTTGGCATGAATACCTTATTTCTAGATATCTCCAAAGATAATGAATCGCTTCTAGCTCAGCCAAACATTTTCATATGTTGTCGTACTGTGATATAGGTAAAGAGATTAGGCTAATCTATACTATAAAAAAATGAGTCGTTTCTTTTTTGTCATTACTTTCTGTCACTTTGTTTTGTTAAATTCAAGTAAAAGTGTCTATTCCATTCAAATCATTGCTAAGAGTACCATTGGTTATGAGAGGCTTCTTCAAACATGTTTCAGGCTTGATTTGCTTGTTTGAGTCTCAAGCTCAATTGATTTCATTTTCTTGTACACTGACTCGAAATAAAAATTAGCTCAGTATTTTTTGTCATTCGATCTCAGCAACAAAGGTATCGTAACCTAAGAGTCCTTTAATATACTTAAGTGCGCTCAGTTCCTTGTAGATGATTTGTTGAGATATTTACTTCAAAATAATATAGTTTAATACTTGGCGGCACCGCCTTTGGCATTAATCACAGCTTGGTATTGGTTGGTCATATTGTATAGTAGTATGGATGCAATTGAGAAGATCATTCAACTATCTCCTCGTATCCGTTTAAGTATTTTACATATACTGATTCATATCTATTACTAATTCATCTCCCTTCTATTCTCTGCTCTTTCTTATAATCTAATTTATGTATCTTATGTTCTGCTTGATTCCTAGATTTTTTTTCAATAAAGTGTAATAGAGTATGGACTAAAACACTCTGCGATGAATAAATACATATCTTTGATGTGAACATATTCTAATTGACCAATACATGAAAACCAAAAAAAAAACAAGGTTGAAAAGATCATTGCCCTTATTTTCTATTGGAAAGCACTATTGAACCAACATAGTTCTGAGGGCCAATTATAGTTTATTCCAAAGCTACTTTTGCTTCATTTTATGGTCAATTTGTTGCAAAAAGGCAAGGAAAAACGACTACGACTCACACTTAACATTGTTGTAAAAAAGTAGCTGCATAATTTTAATATCAGGCACCAAAACTCACTCAACAGTGGTCACTCAGTTACGTCACTCTAGACAAAAAACCTTGGTGCGCCACCTTGGTGCGCGGAACTTTAGTCTTTTTTTTTTTGAGTGTTTCTTATATATACATATACAAGAATGGGTAAAAAAAGAAAGTCAAAGCCTATGAGGCCTTGGTGTTGGTACTGCGAAAAAGACTTTGAGGATGATAAAGTACTAGTAACACATCAAAGAGTAAGTATTAGAGATATTTTGGCTCGTTTTAACAGTAGTTTTAGGCCAAGCACTTCAAATGTGAAGAATGCAACAAGAAACTAAGTAAGTTGTACATATTCTTTCATCTTACTTGAAACTCATCTGTTTTATTATAGCTACTGCTGGTGGTATGGTAGTTCATGCTCAACAAGTACACAAGATTACTATTTTCAAGTAATTTTATTCAATGATACAAAGACGTGTTTTAACATGATGTAGAGTACCCAATGCTTTGCCTGGAAGAGACAAACTCGATATTGAGATTTTTGGTATGGAAGGTATACCTGAAGAAGACATGATTGCACATGAAATGAAAATATCGGGTGCCAATAACAGTAACAAAAAGTCAAAATCAAGTGGATCCGGTCATTACGGTGAATTGACACTTGAACAGATTCAACAACAAATGGCTGCTCATAAAGCAGGTATGCCACCAGGGGCTATTATTGCTGCTCCTCCCACAACAACATTAGCATCGCAACAGCAATACTATGGTAACCCTACTTTCAATCCTTATTATCAATATTATCCTCCTCCTGCTCCTCCTGCACAGAATGGATATGGTATGCCTCAACCCTATGGTTATCCTACACCAGGGTAAGTGCCTTGTTTTATTATATGAAGCGAACTGACTGATTTGATAGTATGCCAGCTCCTTATGCTGCTGGGCAATGGGGTTATTATCCTGGTATGCCAGCTCCACCACAGGAGTCAGCAGAAAAGCCATCTCCAGAAGTGCCCGTAGTGACTGCACCCACCTCTGCAACAACTGACGTGGTAGCCCCACCTACTCCATCAGAACCACAACCCACTGGAGAGAATGTGACAGCACAAGAACAAGTGGCCAATCATAATCATAATCATGGTAATAGTAATAATGCAGGAGTAGGATTAGGAGGGAAAAAGAAGGCAACCAAGGTTGTGTTGATTTATAATAACAATGACATTTCGCCTGTAAGTTCTCTTAATATATGTGATGCATGTTTATTAACTTTTGGTCTAGGAGGAACAACGTGCTCAGTTAGAGAAGCACAAAATCTTTTCATAAATTAAAATGCCATTTTTTTAAGTCTGGTAAGAAGCTGCAGTTTTTTTATTATTATTTATTTTTTGTTTGTACATGTACTTTAATAAAAAAGAAAAGAAAAAGAGCTGCCTTGTTGTATATTTATATAGATACACACACTCATTGTGTCACCTTTCTTTTTTTCTTTTTACCCCTTTGTTTTTTTTATTTCTCTCTCTCTCTCTCTCTCTCTCTCTCTCTTTTATATATATATTTTTTTGCCTGTATATACCATTTTTATAGAATTTCAATGTCTACTCATATAAATCATGGCCCAACCAGCCCTAATATTGCAGTAGGCCCACATCAGCGCGCTTATTCTGTAATGGCAGTACCAAGTGAACTAGAACAACATCGCTTTAATAAATATCAGCAATCGTTTAATAAGCCTCATGACTTGAGTTGGCATCAAGAAATCTATAAGAAATATGGCTATGAACCCAAACACAAAAATCCATCTTATTTTGGGCCTTATTTGTTATTGCAAACATTAGGTGAAGGTGAATTTGCTAAAGTCAAGGCCGGAGTTCATGTAAAGACAAATCAAGAGGTAAATGCATACATACGACATTACACAAAAACTCATAAATACTAGGTGGCTATCAAATTAATGAGAAAAGACCTTGTTAAACACGCAGCACTAGAGACAAAATTAGAGAGAGAAATCTCTGTTCTTAAAGTAAGTTTTGTTATTGACCACACTACAAAAAAGGGAGTTGAATAACATGATAAATAAATAAATTAATATATGTTAAACTAACTATTTCTTCAAGTCTGTTCGTCATCCTTATATTGTTCAACTCTTTGAAGTCTTGACAATAAAGAATTATATTGGCATTGTATTACAACGTGCAGCAGGTAAAGCCCAAAAAAAAAAAAGAGAAAGTACTGATTAGTTGCCTAGGTGGTGAATTGTTTGATTATATATTAAAACATCATTATTTACAAGAAACGGAAGCAAAGCGATTATTTGCTCAGCTAATCAGCGGTGTTCATTACATGCATCAAAAGCATATTGTTCATAGAGATCTTAAGCTGGTAAAACACGAAACAACACCATAATTCTTTGTTTAACAAACAAATAGGAAAATCTACTTTTGAGTAAAGACCGTAATATTATCATTACTGATTTTGGATTTGCGAATCGTTTTCAAGTTGCTCAAGAAGATTTAATGGTCACTTCATGCGGTTCACCATGCTATGCTGCTCCTGAACTAGTGATCAATGATGATAGCCATTATGTAGGCACAGCAGTCGATATTTGGTCGTGTGGCGTAATTCTGTTTGCCATGCTGTGTGGTTATTTGCCCTTTGATGATGATCCAAATAACCCTCAGGGGGCTAATATCAACGTGTTGTACAAATATATAGTGAGCACTCCACTTGAAATACCGAACACCATGAGTGTGGATGCAACCCACCTGCTTCGTCGGATGCTTGTACCGGATCCTACTAAGAGATGTACAATGGAAGAAATTCGATCGCATCCTTGGTTAAGCGATCACTGGGATTTGCTGAACCAGTCCATTGAAGAGCTTGAGCAACAAATGGATCACCTGACTATTTCGGATCCTCAGCCCGTTGTTGTGGTTGCTCAACATGACCCACCACCACCCACTCTACCACCAAAACCTCCTGTACCTGCACCTACACTTTCTACAATTGAAAAACCAATTGCTATTGTGCCTGTTTGTACTACACCTCAAGAAGATGATGAAATACCTTCTCTTGAAGTAAAGAGTGTCACTTTAGAACAACCACCTGCTACTTCATTCCTTCATGATAAATTCCTGAAGCTTCAACGTCGTGTCTCAACAAACTCTCATTCTTCCTCTTCTTCTTCAACAAAAAGACAGTCTATCTATAACGACAAGATACCCGACCGCTCACAAAGCGTTCAACCTCAAAAAGCACGTCGTGATAGAACTATTAGTGAAAGTTATACTACTTCTATAGATGTCAAGAAATCATCTCATCACCAATCACTGCATATTCTACCCTCTGTTTCAGAGCAATCAACAGTGACCCTCTCAGCTCATAAAAGAACAAAAGGACAAAAGCTCATGGACTGGTTTAAACGTAAACCATCACAAAGTAAAGTACCCCCTTTTTTTTTGAATATTTGTAAACTCATAATCACATCATTTAGGTACCAAATTTCCTCGTTCAAATGCAGCCAATCATACGCATATGCCAGCAATCGAATCATTAGACAGATTTCCATTACCAGAACGACCTATCAGCGCACTGCCTAACCCTATTCGCGCCATGCCAATTGGTAAGCCGTTGGGTTCCTATGCTGCAGATTTCAATGACTCCAAACTCCGATTACACAAAGGTGCTGTAGATCAAGATGCACTCACTTCCAAAGCACCCAACGAAGTATTGCAGACAATCAAGGAGTCTTTGTCCATAATGGGCATAGGCATGAAACGATGCCATGACTTCAAAGTCAAATGTGTACGTCCTGCTCGTCAACATCATGGTCAGTATAGATCAAGAAAAATCAGTGCTGCACCATTCAAATTGTTCTTTCACCCTAATGCTACGCATAGCTCAAATGATAGAAGGACTCAAGCAGCAGGAAATGTCATTTATGGCGAGCAAGGCATTGATTCCGGTGATGAAGTTCAATTTACAGTGGAATTATCCAAGATTGAAAACTTGCCCGGACTGTATGTGGTAGATATCAGAAGAACCCGTGGTAACATTTGGGCCTTTAAGTTCCTGTATCATACATTACTCGATTTATTGAATTTGAGTGGTCAGAGTGGTATGGGGTACATGGCTCATCGACGTGTGTCGGATGCAGAAATAGAGAATCAAGACCAGCAAAAAAACCGTATTAGTTATATGACTACTAGTAGCAGTAGCAGCAGCATGATGGTTTTTGAAGAGTCACATAAATAATAAAAACTGGCAATTAGTCAACATGCAATTTGACATGTCCAATTGGATTGATAATGGTAAAAGATGATTAGATTTTCGCTTCTGAGTTTCGTTTGTATAAGCCAATGAGGAAATCAGAAAATTGTGTGCTTAAAGACGCAATGTTCGCAAATTTTAACAGCAAGTTATATGCCAACCAGGAGATTTCCTTTTTTTTTTATCTTTCTCTCTCTCTCTCTCTCTCTCTTGAATTATCTTGTACATAATACAATCTTTTTCTTTAACATTTGTTTGTCGAAAGAAGAATTTTTTTGTTCCCCCAACTCTAGAAATTAAAAGAAAATTATGTCCTGCCTTTTAAATGGTGAAAATGCTTCTATCAAAGCTGCCCAAGCTTTGAGTGAGCATATATATACATACAAGAACATCACTTCACCAATTCATGAAAACAGCATTTGGGGATCAAAGGCAGCTCAAACTGTATATAAACAACAACAAGACATCACTTCTCGTTTACAACATGGTATTCATGCTGCTGCACTTGTTTCTTCTGATGCATTGATTGCTGCTATTCCCCAACTTTATAAGTTGGCCTCTGAAAAAACAGGTGTTGTCCTCCATGTTTCTGCTGAGAACAACACTTCTAGCTCTTCTTTTGCTGATTTCTCTAAAGTTATGGCTGTGCGTCAGAGTGGTTTGGCTCTTTTGAGTTCAAGTACTGTTCAAGAAGCTCATGATTTAGCTGTCATTGCTCATGTTGTTGCCATCAAGACAAACACACCTGTCTTACACTTTTTTGACTCCAAGCGTATTGCTCAAGAATATGCCACTATCAAGTTGGTTGATTCATCCATCATTAATCAACTCATTACCGAGCAAGATATTGAACAATTCCGTCAGCACAAGCAAGAACAATCTCAATCTGCTTATGTGCAATATAAGAACAAGGAAAGTAATGAAAAGGAAGTGGATATCTATATTGCTGTTCAGGAAGCAATGGGTCAATTCGCTACTTTGACTGGACGTCAATATGCTCCTTTGGAATACAACGGTCATCCTGAAGCTGAAAATGTGGTGATTGCTATGGGTGCTGGTGCTACTGTGGTTGAGAAGACTGTGGATGCTATCCGTTCTCAAGATAAGGAGGCTAAAGTGGGTGTGCTTAAGGTCAGACTCTATCGTCCTTGGTCAGATACAGATTTGTTGAGTACTTTACCTAGTGCTAGCGTGAAGCGTATTGCTGTCTTGGAACCTTCTCATGACTACACTTCTACCTGGAACCCTCTTTTCTTAGATGTCGCTGCTGCTTATCAAACTGCTGAAGATAATGATGTTGAAATCGTCAGTGGTCAATATGGTGTAGATGCTCAAGATTTCTCTCCTGCTCAAGTTCAAGCTGTCTTTGCTGAATTGACCAAGGCTCATTTTGAACGCAGGTTTGAAGTGGCTCGTTTGAGTGTCGAGAGTGATCCTGTTGTCTATAGCGATGTCAAGCAATTCATTCTTGTGGGTGATGAAGCTTTGGCTTTGAACTATGCTTCAAGTGTTGTTGCTGCCGGCAAGAATGCTCAAGTCTATACTGTTGATGAACAATCCCATATCCGTGTCTCCAACAACGTTGGCTCTTTGTTGCCATCCTTTGTCAGCCAAGCTGAAGCTGTTCTTATCCAAAAGACCAGTGTCAATGCTGCTGCTGCTATTGAATCCCTTGCCAAGAACGGTGCTGTTGCTATTGTTCAAGACCACATTGATCAATTGGCTTCTTCTACTAAGCGTGCTATTGTCTCTGCTGATGCTAAGGTGGTTTCTGTTGCTGATCTTAAGGAATTGACAACTGCTGATCTTGCTGGTGTTTTGTCCAAGGCTCAAGCTGTTTCTACTCCTCAAAGCTGGGATCAATTGCAAGCTGATGCACCTGCTGTTGTGGCTACCAAGACTACTGAAGAAGCTCTCCCTGTTGAGACTCCTTACTTGAAGATGCTTGATCAAGTCTTCCAAGACCGTCTTGAAATTGCCAATGCTGTCAACAGTGCCTCTATCTGGTCTCGTGATGAACACAATGCTTCTGCCGCTGCTCCTGAATTTGGTTATGGTAAGATCCTTAACAAAATTCAACAACGTGCTCGTTTGATTGATGCCGTTGAAACTTTGATCAAGGAAAACAAGGTTTCTGAAGAAGCTTACAAGACATTGTCTCAATGGCTCTTGGCTGTCAAGTCTAGCAAGGTCGATGTCAAGGCCATTAATAAGGCTGCTGAGGCTGTCGTTGCTGCTATTGCTCAAGTTCCTGCTGCTGAATATGTTGCTCAACACAAAGACCTCTTGTTTGCCAAGTCTCAATGGTTGGTTGGATCTGACAGCTGGGCTTATGATCTTGGTCAATCTGGTGTTCACCATGTTATCACTCAAGGTGAAAACGTCAACATGTTGATTGTTGATACTTTGCCTTACTCTTCTGAGCTCGCTCGTGAACAACGCAAGAAGGATATTGGTCTTTATGCTATGAACTTTGGCTCTGTCTATGTTGCCTCTGTTGCTGTCTATTCTTCTTATACCGGTGTCTTGCATGCTCTCATGGAAGCTGATGCTTATAATGGTCCTTCTATTGTCTTGGCTTTCTTGCCTCAAGAACCTCAAGCTACTGCTTCTTCTTCTGTCAACCCTGTCTATACTTTGAAGGAAACCAAGGTCAGCGTTGATAATGGTTCATGGCCTCTTTACCGTTGGAACCCTGCTTTGGAAGCCGAAGGCAAGGAGCCTTTCAGCTTGGATTCTCAACGTATTAAGAAGGATCTTGAAAAGTTCTTGGAACGTGAAAACCACTTTTCTCAAATCGTTGCTCAAACTCCTGATGTTTCTCAAGTTCTTGTGAGCTCATTAGAAAAAGTAAGCATAGACAATATGATATTGATGTATCTCGATTTACTTATTCTTTTCTAATAGGATCTTCAAAAGAGACATGGTGAAATGAAGCGTAAGGCTCGTGAAGACTTTGCTAAATTGTTGTCTGGTTTGGGTGCTGCCAATGGTCCTCCTTTGACTGTTCTCTTTGGTTCTGACAATGGTAATGCTGAAGGTGTTGCCAAGAAGATTGCTAGCCGTGGTAAATCTAGAGGTCTCAAGGTCAAATTGATGGCTATGGATGACTATGAAGATGTTCAAGAACTTGCCAATGAAACCAATATTGTCTTTATTGTCTCTACTGCTGGTCAAGGTGAATTGCCTTCTAATGCTCGTGAATTCTGGAAGGCTATTAACAGTTTGAATGCTGGTGATGTTGACTTTTCTCAATTGAACTATGCTGTCTTTGGTATGGGTGATAGTCACTACTGGCCCCGTGAAGAAGATACCATCTTTTACAACCGTCCTGGTAAGCTTATTGATGCCAAGCTTGAAACTTTGGGTGCCAACCGCCTTATTGAATTGGGTTTGGGTGATGATCAAGACGCTGATGGCTTTGAAACTGGCTTGGGTCTCTGGCAACCTGAATTCTGGAAATCTCTTGGTGTCAAGGATGTTGGTGCTGAAGATGATGAGCCTAAGTTAACTGATGATCAAATGAAGATCAACTCCAATTATCTCCGTGGTACTATTGCTGAAGACCTTAAGGATGAATCTACTGGCGCTATCAGTGAAATCAACGGCAAGTTGCTCAAGTTCCATGGTTCTTATGGCCAGGATGATCGTGATATCAGAGAAGAACGCAAGAAGATGGGTCTCGAAAAGGCTTATAGTTTCATGATCCGTGTGCGTATGCCTGGTGGTGTTGCTACTCCTGCTCAATGGCTTGCTATGGATGAATTAGCTGACAAGTATGCTAATGGTGCTATCAAGTGTACTACTCGTCAAGCTTTCCAACTTCACGGTATCTTGAAGAAGAACCTTCGTTCTACTATCCGTGGTATCAATCACTCTCTTCTCTCTACTCTTGCTGCTTGTGGTGATGTTAACCGTAACATCATGATTACTCCTGTTACTGAAATTCCTGAAGTTCAACCTCAAGTGCAACAATTTGGTATGGATCTCATGCATCACTTGGCTCCCAAGACTACTGCTTATCATGAAATTTGGTTGGCTGATGAACAAGTTGCTGGTAATGCTGTTCAAGACTTTGAACCTCTCTATGGTCCTACTTACTTGCCTCGTAAATTCAAGATTGTCATTGCTGTTCCTCCCAACAATGATGTTGATATCTTTGCTCACGATTTGGGCTACATTGCTATCATTGAAGACAAGAAGGTTGTTGGTTATAACGTTACTATTGGTGGTGGTATGGGTATGACTCACGGTAACAAGAAGACTTATCCTCGTCCTGCTAATGTTGTTGGTTACGTTCCTGCTGAGTTGGGTGTCAAGTGTGCTGAAGCTGTCATGACTACCCAAAGAGACTATGGTGATCGTACCAACCGTAAGCATGCTCGTTTCAAGTACACTATCGATACCTATGGTTTGGACTTCATCAAGAACGAAATCGAAACTCGTATGGGTGTCAAGTTTGAAGAGCCTCGTCCTTATGAATTCATTGACAATGCTGATCGTTATGGCTGGACTAAGGGTTTGGATAACAAGTGGCATTTCTGTATGTTCATCGAAAACGGTAAGATCAAGGACTGGCCTGATTTCCAACCCAAAACTGGTCTCAAGGAACTTGCTCAATGGCACAAGGGCGACTTCCGCCTTTCTCCTAACCAACACTTGATTATTGGTAATGTCCCTGAAGAAGATCTCGAAAAGACAAAGGCTCTTTTGGCCAAGTACAAGATGGATAACCTTTCATTCACTGGTCTTCGCTTGAATGCTATGGCTTGTGTTGCTTTGCCTACTTGTGGTCTTGCTATGGCAGAATCCGAACGTTACTTACCTACTTTGGTTGGTCACCTTGAAAAGGCTATTGAAGAAGCTGGTCTTAAGGAAGATGCTATCACTATTCGTATGACTGGTTGTCCTAATGGTTGTGCTCGTCCCTACCTTGGTGAAATTGCCTTTGTTGGTAAGGCTCCTAATGCTTATAATGTCTATCTTGGTGGTGGCCACAAGGGTGAACGTTTGAACAAGTTATACAAGGAAAGTTTGCGTGAAGAAGAAATTTTGCAGGAAATCAACCCTATCATCAAGCGCTATGCTCTTGAACGTAACCCCGATGAACCTTTTGGTGACTTTGTTATTCGTGCTGGATATGTTAAGAAGACGATCACTGGTACTGATTTCCATGAACTTTAAGCTCTTTTTGCATTCAAAAAAAAACATTTAGATCTCCCATTGTTATTACTATTATTATTATTATTATTCACCTTTTCCTTTTATTTATAAAGCAAATACAGTTAAACTTATGTAATTTGACGTTTTTAAACATTTTTTTTTGGTAATGAGAGGATTGATTACTATCCTTATAATAACCCCAGCCATCATATTATGGTGGTACTTGTACTGTTGCTTTATGAGTGGTTGCTTCTTTTGCCAAATGAAAATCCAATCGATGTAACATCAAGTTAAACGCACTGTTTGAGATCGTTCATCATCGTCTATGCCGGCTTAAAAGAAACATAAATTCGCGAACAAGTTTCTTAGGGACCACCGTTTTTCTTAAGTACCGATAGTTATAACTTGCCTGATGACTCCCAAATAAAAAACGGTGGACTGCAAAAAAAAAAACAAAGTCTTGTGCTTTATTTATTTTCATAAATGATATCTTGGGCACAATGCTAAATTTAGCTAGAGCAAGAGTCCGGTTAAAAAAAAGGGGGGGGGATTCTTTGTTATGTGTTATGGATAGATTTGAGCACAAGAAACATCAAGCGAATCAAAAGAGAAATATGGTCACAGATGTGGCCAGCGTATATAAATACAAAGCAGTTTTCTCTGTTTCTTTCTCTCTCATTTTTTTTTATTGAAATCTTTTTCAAGTTATAATCGGTTGAGATAGACATTTTCGCATATAAAAAAAGTAACACTTGGCTATATTTTTCTCTTCTGTTGCCTTTACCTGTTAGACATGCGTTGTCTTCAATAAACTGAATCATGTTTGCTATTTTTATATCACTGTTGTGGTGTTGCTCAAAGAATTATATTACTGCTATCAATCAACTTTTGATATGAATCTGATAGTGTGAAGAAAGTATTATAAAATTTTTTCTAAAAAAATAAATAACCGACAGAAAAAAAGAAAAAACATTGTCGTTTTGAATTAATTGGTACAGGCTGCAGAAATGTAACAAGCCCGTATTACTTCAGAAGAAAAAAATTGAAGCTAATCTTGATCAATATCATTTTGAAAATAACATCTATGGTTTCTTTACGACTGTCTCATTGAAGCCAATGATAGGATGTTCGTTACTACCACTGACAAGACCAACAACGTTTTTACTGTTCATATATTAGAAATAAAGTGCGCAGACAGCGTTCCGCGCTGAGTCAATCTGTGTTACAGAGAATTAAAGATCAGGATTTGTTTTGGTGATTTCGTGGCTGTTTTTTTACAGAAGGGCTTTTGTTTAGAAAAGAGAAAGAAGACTTACTTGCGGCATTTCTATACAATAAGTGAATGACTCAAATGCAAGCCAGAATAGAATTATCATTAGACAAAAAGTCTAATTGTATGTCGTACCCAAAAAAAACTAAAAGCAGTAACATGCAAACGCTTGCTTCAAATTCATATACAAACAGTCTGCCTTTAATTGTTGTCTACCAGAAAAAAAACAAAAGCAGAAAAAATATAGATGTCTACAAACAATATATAAAAAATAAATATATCTGGAGTGACACGAAGCATAAAAATAAAATGTAGTACTAAAAAGCCTTGTTTTCAAAAAGAGTTTAGAGTCGAATAATAAAAATAAGGTACGCTCTTTTTTCGGCGTAATTTCTCATCTTTTTCCTTTTCTTTTTACACTAGACAATAGGAAGATGAATCTGTTAAAATCTGTTTTATTATTGTCCACGGCGGCGACCATAATTCAAGCCCAAGCATCCCCTAGATCTGATACAAGTAAAAATAAATTACAATAATGAGATGCTTATTGTATTGTAGGATGCGGGTTCTTGATGGGCAAAATCTATTGTTTTGGTGGTTTTTTATATACCAGCACTAAAGAGCGATCTTTAGATAATGTAATTAATGTTCTTGATCTTACAAATGCGACAGGCAAAACAGCTAGCGAATTGCAATCACAGTGGAGGGCTGTCAGTTCAAATACAAATGGTGTCGACATCACTGCTCGACAAGACCCTCAAGCAATGGAATTAGGAGATGGAAAGAGTATGTTTCTCAATGGCGGGTTTTATCCCTCTGGTGGCCACTTAGCAGATCAGACAATTGTCTATAACGCTGAAACAAATTCATGGTCTAAATATAATGCTTACACTGAAGATCCTTACGGTATCAGACAAATGTAAATCAATGGGAGTTGTACTACTATTTAAAAGCGTACATTGTGCGTCTAATCATTTATTGTGTATCCGTTAGATATTATGGTTCGATTCTTCAAGTCCCTGGTAAAGGTTTGGCTCTCTATGGTGGCTTTGAACAGTAATATCAAAACATTTGTATCAAATTATTTAGCTCTTTTTTTTTTTTTAGAACTATTAATGGTTCTTGGACCACGCCTAGCACAAACGTTACTGTATTCAACTTTTCTGGTAATTCATCCAGAACTATTGGGTTTACTGAAGTTACCTATTTTAACATTGCTAACACAAACCAAGTAAGAATTCGTCCTTTTGTCTTGATTTACTGATTTCTTATTTGTTAGATGTGGTCGCAATCTTTACCTTTAACAACTTGGGTGACGTCTTTTATTGCTCGACATGCATCTGTTTATGATTACATTAATAATCAAATCTTGTTTATTGGTGGCGAAACTCGTCCCAATACAGTTGACAATTATGCAATTTCTAGCACTAGATTTCCCCTATCAACAGCATGGGCTTTTAATACTACAGACAGTACCTGGAAAACCATCACTTTAACGGGAGATGTTCCAAGTGGTGGTAGATTCTATCATACTCTCACTTTGAGTACGTTGTTTGATGAAAAAGAAAAAATACTTATTTTATTCTAGTACCAAAAACAAGAAGAGATGTTGTTATGTATGGCGGTGAATCAAGCGATGGTGGTATGTAGTTCAAAACAAGTACATTTGTATCTTAACGGTTCTCTTTTTCTCGTTCTAGTCGCAAATGATTATTGCTTCACATTGAATTTGGATACCAAAGCATGGAAACGATTGACTATTGATGCACCAGCAGGTACAACATTGGCAAGAACCCAACACTCTGGTATGGAGTAATATATATTTTATCATGTGGCTTACTAATTACAAAAAAGCCGTCTTGACTACAAATGATACTTTGCTTATTATGTGGGGTGCTGATGGCAACCAAGCTGGTACTAGTTCTATATTGATCTTGAATGTCTCTGATCCATATGCAATTACGCTTTCTGATAAATACTACGACCCTAATGCTTCATCAACATCCTCTTCAGGATCATCAAATGCTACCACACCTTCTGGAAATGATTCTACTGGTGCCAGCAGCGGAGCTGGTCTTAGTAGTGGTGCAAAGGCTGGTATTGCTGTCGGTTGTATTGCTGTAAGCACTAAAAATATCAATGGCATAGGTCTAACTAGTTCTATAGGCTGCAGGTCTCATAGCTGCCTATTCGTTCCGTAGACATAGAGCAAAGGCAAAGAAAGAATTAAACAGTGAAGGTATCGCTTTAGGTCCTCAATCTCAAGGAGGTTCAAATGGCAACCATCAAGATGTTATTCCCATGGAGGTCGACTGGGATAGAATTGAAGAAAAATATGTTGAAATGCCTCCCAAAACCTTTGTAGAATACCATGCACCTAATACCATGTCGCCCGAAACAACCAAAAGCACTTTGAGTGGCCCAACCGCTACTGATAACAGAGCAAACTATTCACCTGGTTTGAATTATGATATAGTAGGTGCTCCTATTGTAAACCCAAGTAGTATAGAGACCAGCAATGTCTATACTGAAAGACAGCATGCTCCTATGATCCTTAAGCCTGATGGGGGAAACACTGCGTAATTTTACATTTCTATATCCTTATAATAAACATATATTTTGTATTTGTGCATATTTACAAGTAACTTTGTTTCAGACACTCTGAACTGAAACATCAATAAAATAATATCTCAATAACCTACTGCAGCTAAAGTTTTGTTTCGCCATATGGCAACACTCACAAAATACAATGTCAGACATCAAGTTTTGCATGAATAAATTAAAAAGGTTATTCAATTTTGGCTCTAACATCTTGAATCAGACAATTTAGCTCATTTGTGTATGTGAGTATGTGTATGTTGGCGTATAGCTCAAACAAATAGTAAATGTAAATGAGTGAATAATGACTTTCTTTTTTCACACGCACAGTAAGTTAGTTCTACCTCTTTTTTTACAAGGACCAATAGTCAAAAAAGGGGTTTCATAATTTTTTTTGTGAGCAGGTTTTTTTCAAGAATCACCCGAGAATTCTATGTATACTTTCAACAACCTTATTTGTAAAGAAACTGTGTTTCCTTGCAGTAAACAGATCGTTAGTTTATTTCTCAGAAACAAAAAAGAGAAAGCTACAAGTAAGTTTCTTTAGGATAATAATAATTATGAGAAAAAAAAAAGGACCACGGAACGTCATGAAATTCATGCAACACAATTTCTTTATTAATCACACCACCAAAATGCACACACACACACACACACACACACACACACACACACACACACACACACACACACACAAACACTCACACACTCTCTAAAATAATATAAATACAAGCAAGAAAAAAAGCTGTTTTCTTCATCATTTATATATAAACTTTTTAACATTTATCATGGATTCTCAATTCCCCGTTGAAGAAGACTACAACAATTCTGTTGACTCTTATTCTGTCACTATTAATGGCTTTATTTTCTGTACCCGCCATGGTCTTGAAGTCTGTGATAAATGTCCCACTGACAATCGTTCTGCTAACAACATGATGGTGGAGGATATGCTCCATGAAAGACTTACTGAAGAAGAATATAATACCAAATGGAAGGGAGATGATCGTGAACCTTTCTCAGTTGCCCACAAGTGGACCCGTGTATCAAAAGGCAAGCCCGGCTGCATGGCTCATAAGCAAGTGGCATGCGAAGAGTGTTTCAATTGGGGTGAACAACTGTATCGTGGCATTCACGGAGGTCGCAAGCCTAGAGTATCTCGCTTAGGACGCAAGAGTCGTGATCATACTGTTGATGAACGTATTGAATAAGCTAATCTTGTGCCCTTGTATAGTCCTTCTTTTTTTTTCTCCTCTTCTCTCTTTGTAATATTAAAATAAACAAATATTTTCACTTCTCCCAAAAAAAATCATCTGATTAGATGTTTTTATGCAGTTTATTTTTTGTGTCAAATAACCTTGAAAGTTTAGTTTGTATATGCTCTGCTAATTGAGTTTTTCCCATCGCTTTATAACAGGCATAAAGTTGTTTATATGCAATTTGGAGTTGCTTATTACTATGTTCTGCTTCTTCTGGTTCATGTTGCACAAGCTTCTCCCAAATTTTGACAGAAATCAAAAGAGAGCTCTCACATTGAACAAATTGTTGAGTTTTGAAATAAGCGTCTGCTAAATGAGCATAAGCTTCTGCCTTAATTTTTCGAAGTTCATTAAATTGCTTATAGTAGCCTTGTCTTTTTTCGGGCTCAGTTGGTTTCTCGCCTAATCGCTGACTCTCTACAATCTGTACAATCTTGGCCAAGTAGGGTATAGAATTTTGAATATCTCCTTGACTTTGTAGCTGAGACGTGATATTTGTTAGGACTTGAAGTTCAAGTAGGTTGGCAGGATTGATTGAGCTTGATATAATTGTTTGAGGAGCAGGCGGCATAGAAAGAAAAGAAAAACGATCGTGACGGTATTTTTCTACATAGCCAAAAGAGACCATACCCTTTGATTTCATTGCTTACACGAAAGTTTCAAATATGGTTACCGGAGGATGATCGGACGGTTCTATGGGCGCTCTTTATTTTCTGCCGGACTACAATTCACTGACATCTTCATGTATAATCAGTGACCGCATTTAAGCATTTTTTTCTTTCATAAATACTGTTTTCATATGGGTAGAGGTGACTATAACTTTTGGCCACCACCTATTGAAGGGCTGGACTATGACCTTGAAGGCCCTTCAGCAGACTATTTGATGGACGTGTCAGATATTTATGAACAAACAGTATATGAAGATATCCATGTTTCAACAAATGAATGGACGATTGTCGATAAAGAGTAAAATATGCAGCTTGATTTTACTTGATTTTAATGTCGAACCCTTTTATAGCGAAGCTGTTTTGTATTTACCAAAACGACAAGAATCATTGAGTGTAACACTTGGTATTGAGGAAAAGAAAACAGTTGATTTGCCCACTTTTGGATCTATCAAATTAGGTATATACAAAACACAGGCTTAAAGCGTGGACTGATATATAACATAGACGAGAATTTTCAATTCAAAAGAGGATTTGTGGTTAATTCAGGAATAAATGTATGGGGATTAGATTTCGTACCTAAATCAATTCAATGCGCTGATCCTTTGACTCAATATTTGGCAATTTCTGGCTATCGAGGGGCTGTAGAAGAGCATGTTGGTTTGGAAGAGATCCAGCCAGCAGGCAGTTATAGAAATTCAATCCAGATTTGGAAGATGAAGCTTTCAACTCAATTACCGTCAGAAACACCTATTCTGGATTTATGTTTATTGCATGATTTTGGTGTTATTCATGATCTCAAATGGTGCCCTTATGGAATATACAAGGAAGAGGTATGCTCTGGGGGTCAAATAATCCATTGATTGATTCAGCCTTTATAGGGAACAGAAGAAAATCCTGCAAGATTGGGTATTTTGGCATTTGTTTGTGGAGATGGTGCAGTACGTACTATCGTTGTTCCTCATCCAAACTATGTTCGAACCTCCATGTGTGCCAATGTATCAGAAACAGTTTATCGTAAGTGTCAATATATGTGGAAGCCATAGTCTTATTCATTTCAAGTGCGGATCAACTCATCGCGATGTGTATTTAACCTTGGTATATCAAAACCATTGACTTTTTCATGGGGAGGACACAAAAAGCTAGCTGTCGGATACACATCTGGTAAATATACAAGTGCAAATACACATATGTGTTTGATTCTCATACAACTTATGCTAGGAAATGTAGTGGTTTGGAATGTTGAAAAAGCACTTCATGATGAACAAAGTCGTACAGGAGAAAGCACACGTCGTTGTGTCATATTTTCTAGCAATGTTTTAGACGCTGGTATCCGAAGTTTGTGCTGGAATGGCGTAAGAGATCCTGAAAGAATGATAATAGGTGGACTTGATGGACGTTTAGTGCATTTGGACACAAATGATCCTCATATAAATTTACTTATTAACAGAGCTCGAGGTAAGATGTACGCTCCTTTCTTTTTAAATGAAAACCTTATGCTATTCAATATAGGTGTACAGTTGAACTGTGGTTGGCAAGGGCACGATACAATCATGCTGTATGTTGATGCTGATGGCTTAACAAGAGGATGTGCCTTTAATGCCGACGGAGGTCTTTCATTTAACAAGCTTGGTGATTGCACTGGTATGTGCTGGTCGATAGGAACATCAGAACATCACGGTCATTTTGCTTTAAGTACAGCTATAGGGTGGGTTAGAACAAGTAATATGTATCAAGTCAAGTTAAAAAAACTGGTAATATTTGATTTGATATAGACAGCAGTTTTTTTACATTTAATTTCAATAGTTAATTACCCAAAATACTGTTTACAAGTTACATTACAACCATGATACTGGCATATATCGATACATAGATGGTATAGGACCTCAAGTAAGTAAGTAATCTTTCAAGCAACCTTACTTATTCTTCTAGACTTTGGATGAAGCAAAAAAACTACCTGTATATTCGCAATATGGTGATTCACAAATGTCGATTCAAAAGGTATAGAAGTGAAGGTGTCACAAACATTTGTTTATTTATTTTTAGGTTGCTTGGAACCCCAACAAACCTACATGTGCATTTCTTGCTTCTGGTGGTGCAGCGGGTCTTTGTCGCATTGATTTTGAGGGAAGAGGCTCAAATTGGGAATAAAAAAAGGGGAAAAGGATGGATAAATCTTAAGGCATCGTGCCTTAACTATCGTGGGATTTCCTTAGTATTTTGATATCAGCTCCATCTTTATAAACCAATCGGTAATTCATTTATGACAAGCCCTTCTTTTTTTTTTCTCTTTCTTCTTTATACCAAATAAAAAAAAAAACCATAAAGATGACTGTTATTGATTCATCAATTCAAATTGAATGTCAAAAAAATGTACAGTCATCACCTCACAATAAAAACATCTTGGCAGATCGAGAAAATGATATTCAACTTGTAAAGAAGCTTCGTCAATCAAGTGATTGGGAAGAAGTGATAGCTTATCAGCATTTATCAGACTCTGCAAGATCTCATTCTTTGACTGCCACTACTTTGCGGGGAGAAGGTATGATTGCAAGACGCCCTGTCAAATTTTTTAATAAAGATAAGACTGCTTGTATCATGGCTATTCATTTTGGCGCTAACTTGTAAGTAAATAATAAAACATGTTATTGCTTGCTAACACTAGTGATAGGTGTGGCCATGATGGAGTTATTCATGGTGGTTTAGCTGCTACTATCCTAGACGAAATGCTGGCTTATGTCGTAAGTAGAGCATCCACATGTTACTAAATTGCTCAAGACACTTCAATTTAGACTATTCCTAGTTTACCAGGCTATTCAGGTTTTACTGCAAATCTGAATGTCAACTACCGTAAACCTATTCTTTCTAATCAATGGGTCATTGTTCGTGGTGAACTAGAAAAGCTGGAAGGTCGAAAGGCTTGGGGCAAAGCCCATATTGAGACGATTGACGAGACGCCAGTTATTTTGACAGAAGCTACTGCTTTGTATATCAGTCCTCGTACCCAAGGGCCTGTCACTGATTTTTAATTGCTAAGAATTAGATCACGTTTAATAAAGATTCATTCTATGATGCAATGAACATGCTCAGGCAGTTCATTCAATAGCCAAAGAGCTAGTCTGGAGAGGTTGGAGGGGTTTAAAGGTCCTAGTTATTTGGAAACCCAAAAGTTCAACAATGTTTACTGTGTCATCAGAGCTGCTTATTAATTGCCGAAGGATACTGCTGAATCAAAGTCATAACTAGATCTAGTAATAAAGTCAATTAAATTCACCTAATTTATGAATTTTAATCAAATACTTGTTGAGCAGTTCACTGTCACAAAAACCAAGTTAGCTCGACTAAGATTTGGTTCACTAACCTCAGCAGGCTCAATAAAATCAAATGTGTCTTGGTAAGATATTTTATGTAAACAGACAGGTTGGTAGTACATTGCTTATTCATGTAACAGGGACATCAGACAAACAAATGATGACAGCACAAAGCCTGTTTGTATACACATAAGTACTCTAAATGCCTGCAAACAACGTTTTATAACATACAGGGTACTTTTGGAGATGATTTGGACCGAAAAAAAAAGCAGCTTGTAAAAGATGGTTCTTTTGGTCTTTTGGACAAAGGGTACTAGTCATGAAAATCATCATTTTGAGAACTTTGGATTTTCTTTTTGATGTCAAACAACGAAAAATGGCGCTATCAGAAAGTTCAGATACTCAAAACATGCATCAAAGGCCCTAGTTTTTGGTCAAAGTATTTGCTTACCAATTGCACTATCAAGATGGTATAATATGAGTGAGAAACCTTGCAAATAGTTTTGTCTATTAGTTTTGTCTATTTGCTCAATATTTTAGCAGCAAAGCTACTAGGTTCTTAGCATAAAAAAAAACTCAGAAAGCAAATATCTACAACTTTTATTATCACGTCAAGGCAAAATAACTGCATAAAGATGCAGTTCTTAGCAAAAAGCTCAATTTTGGATGCTCACATGAGAAATCAAATTGTTTTCCATCTTTTGCTATTTTAATATCCACACACAGTCATCTGGTATGTCCTATGCTTATTTGCCCCCACATTTACATTACAAAATGTTTATTTTTCTATGTTTCTTGACACTATAGATAGCATATAGTAGCTTTAATAACTCCACTGCTAACAGTTTTCATACGACATATAAAGCAAAAACGCTCAAAACGCTGCTTAAACATGCCAATCTTTGATGGACCATTGCTCGACAACCAGATGACTGTGTGTGGATATTAAAATAGCAAAAGATGGAAAACAATTTGATTTCTCATGTGAGCATCCAAAATTGAGCTTTTTGCTAAGAACTGCATCTTTATGCAGTTATTTTGCCTTGACGTGATAATAAAAGTTGTAGATATTTGCTTTCTGAGTTTTTTTTTATGCTAAGAACCTAGTAGCTTTGCTGCTAAAATATTGAGCAAATAGACAAAACTAATAGACAAAACTATTTGCAAGGTTTCTCACTCATATTATACCATCTTGATAGTGCAATTGGTAAGCAAATACTTTGACCAAAAACTAGGGCCTTTGATGCATGTTTTGAGTATCTGAACTTTCTGATAGCGCCATTTTTCGTTGTTTGACATCAAAAAGAAAATCCAAAGTTCTCAAAATGATGATTTTCATGACTAGTACCCTTTGTCCAAAAGACCAAAAGAACCATCTTTTACAAGCTGCTTTTTTTTTCGGTCCAAATCATCTCCAAAAGTACCCTGTATGTTATAAAACGTTGTTTGCAGGCATTTAGAGTACTTATGTGTATACAAACAGGCTTTGTGCTGTCATCATTTGTTTGTCTGATGTCCCTGTTACATGAATAAGCAATGTACTACCAACCTGTCTGTTTACATAAAATATCTTACCAAGACACATTTGATTTTATTGAGCCTGCTGGGGCTGGTGAAATTCATAAATTAGGTATTTTAGCAAAAAAAAAAAAAAAAAAAAAGGTACAAGGCGACCTTTAAGAACCTTGTTCAAGTTTATCAATTCTTTTTTTCAGTGTTTGGACTTAATTTTGTTTCATCTAAGACACAAATTGATTACGAAACTTATATGAAAGAGCTTGAACATGAGGACCAACAGGGCTTTTAATGATCATTAGAAAGAAAGATCTGCTTTAATGTACGAGGGTGTTAATTGAAGTTCCTCTAAACCATCCTTGCTCAACTCATCATTGAATTAGGTATTGGTTACAAACTAAAAAAAAAATCTGATAATTTTTTTTTATCTATATTCAATTCTAACAAAACGATTGCTCTTTACAAACCAAACAGTAAGCAAACACGCATGCTTTTTTTTCTCTTTTTAATAAAGCGTAGCTAGTTGTAGTCCCCTAAAAAAACGAATAATCCATAAAGAGTTTCAAAATTTTAACAATAAAGTGATTGGCCTTGTTTAATCTACGTAGTACGAGAAAGTTATCTGATAGAAACCACACATACATTTAGCTAAAATTATATCTATTTAAACGTCAAACAAGAACCCTATATGAACACAAACTGTATTGAAATTTGGTACTATCTAGATGTTATCTTTCTCCTCTTTCTTTTTTTTTTTTTTTTTTTTTTTTTTTTTTTTTTTTTTTTTTTTTCAATCAACGTTCCGTTGTGACACTCGGAAACTTCTATTTTTCTTTCATTGCATAGTCGTATTACTATCGGAGTCGTTGATCTATAGATCAGTTTCGTTGTTTATAATCAGATCTTAATTAAAATATAAATAAACAGCAAGAAAAAGATATCAAAAGAAACGATTCACCTATCTTTTACAAATTTTTCTTATGAAATCGCATCAAGAAAGCATCAAACTATCTTTATTTTTTATTAAAAGAAAAAAAAAACATGATACAATATGTGTATGGATGATAAACTGCGTTGAACGGATCTTTAAAACGATCTGATAATTCAATACATCTACATCAGATATGGAACCCCGGGTCACCCGTGTCAGCGGTCACCTAAATGGAAAAAGAAGAAAAAAATGATCTTCAGTAATGTGCCTATATAAAAGGGTACCCATTTATCTAATTCAAAAAAAAGAAGTATTTCTCTTTTTCTACGTCTTATTCACAATGCGTTTCTTTACTACCGCT
The DNA here is from genome assembly GCF_025201335.1 of Gilbertella persicaria. Lineage (NCBI taxonomy): Eukaryota > Fungi > Mucoromycota > Mucoromycetes > Mucorales > Choanephoraceae > Gilbertella > Gilbertella persicaria. The sequence goes on along the minus strand of NW_026251963.1, from coordinate 461,315 downwards.
TCTTTTATCTTGGTTATTGTTGCTCTTTTAAGTGTTGCTTCTGCTGATGTATCCATGGTAAGTCTTGTTCATTGATTATTCATAATGTTTAACCCATTGTTTTAGTCTAGTCAAGACTTGGAAGGTCAAATGATTCGTCATTATTTAATGCGTCGCGCTGAACATGATCATTCTACAACAACTAATACCACAGCAGCCACCAGTACAGGTGCTACTACTACTACTACTACTACTACTACTACTACTACTACTACTAAAGCAACAAAAAAGAAGAATACCGGTCCTTTTGCTAGTCCTGATGTTCTTCAAGATGGTACTTTGTTCTATATCGGTATCTCTATTACTGTCTTACTTTGGACCACTGGTAAAATCATTGATGTCAAGACTGAACGTCAAGAAAGATACGCTGAAAGTCTTGTTCATAGCATTTAGATTCTTATACCACCTATTTTTTTTTTAATTCTTATTGCATTCCTATCCTTTCATGATTCCCCAACTCTTTGTGTACAATATAATATAAATAAATCAATACCTATCATCTTAAAAGACATTCACAAGGCTACCCCCGCTCTTCTCCACTTTCTCTTCTTTGGGTTTTTGGGGGGTTAAAAAAACTCATTATGCCAAATATAGCCATTTTACTTCCATAATGTTCTAAACCCTTTTTTTTTTCTTTTTCTTTTTGTTTTCTTTATTACTATGGTACTGTTGTCATTGACACAGATCTCGCATCAGATTCGCAGTACGTTTAAATCTCGTCCGTCTGTTACAGACAAGGTTGTTTATCCCAGTCGTAAGACAGTCAAGTCCAGTTTACATATACGCAACCAACATGATAGTAGTTCTGCCACTTCAGGCCTTCAGATGCCTGTGGCACCTCATTATGTCCCACCGCGAGCACCTATTGTCTTGTGCCATGGGCTTTATGGATTTGATAAAATTGGGCCAGATGCATTACCTTTGTTTCAGATCCAGTATTGGGGAGGCATTGAGAACGAGTTGGCCAAGTTAGGTGCTAAAGTGATTGTGACAAAAGTACCAGCTACAGGCAGTATTTGGGTGAGAGCACAAACATTGAATTCTATTCTGACATCAATCATGGAAGGTCAAGATGTGAATTTTGTAGCTCATTCAATGGTAAGCAATAATCCTGTCATCATGTCACTCAACATCCAAAAAAAAAAAAAAAAAAAAAGGGAGGACTGGATTGTCGCTATCTTATTTCACATATACCAAATCGACACTACAAAGTCAATTCATTAACTACCATATCAACACCTCACCGTGGATCCCCTGTGATGGACTGGTTTCGAGATCATGTAGGTGTAGGGATGGCTGGTGCATTGGCGGCTGCATTTGAGAAATACGAATCTGTTCCTCCTGCTCTTCTTTCACCATTAACACAGAAACAAACGAGCTGGTCTCTTTTACCGAGTATGAAGCAATTCATTCGATTGTTAGACACAGAAGCCTATCATAACCTGAGCACAGACTACTGCAAAAATTACTTTAATCCAAATACCCCTAATGATCCTCATGTTGCTTATTATTCTTATGGTGCAAAAGCCACATTTCCTTCTTGGTCTGTCTTTAATCTATCTTCACAATGGATTAAAGAAAAAGAAGGTATTAATGATGGACTGGTGAGTGTAGAAAGTGCTCAATGGGGTACGTATATCAAGACATTAGAAGCAGATCACTGGGATCTTAATGGACAAAGGTAAAGAAATACACTTTATAGCCTATCAAACTCATAAGAAACACACACTAGATATCGATGGCGATATGCAAAGCCTTTTATAGACAAGTCCAAGTTTGATACCATTGATTTCTATATGGAATTAGCTACTCGTTTGTACCAACAAGGGCATTAATACGGAGTTTATAAAGTGTATGCAACACGAGTCATTTATATTTCTCTCTCTCTTTTTTTTTTCCTCTTTTTCTTTTGAAGTATGTCTTTAAACTTCAAGAAGAAGCATGCTGGTAAAGAGCGTCAAGGCTCAAGTCCTGCTGGTTCACAGACATTTGAGGATGATGAATACTTCAGAGTCATTGAAGGCATCAAGAAAGTCTATAAACAAAAATAAAACCTTTAGAAGTCACTTATAATTTTGAAGGTAAAACAAGTCGATGCATTCTTTTGTTGTTCATCACACGCTTTAGGATTTCATTCTGCTCCTTTAACTGATTCGGATATTGAAGCAAAGCCTATTGTGCTTCTCATTGGCCAATATTCCACTGTAATGTTCATTATAGCTGTATATTATTTCTTATAGTCTTGATTAGGGTAAAACGACATTTATTCGTTATTTGTTAGACAAGTCCTATCCAGGAGAACATATCGGTGTTGAGCCAACAACAGATCGATTTGTGTCTGTCATGCATGGAACTGAAGAGCGGGTCATTCCAGGTAATGCTGCAGCTGTAAATCAAGAATTACCCTTTCGAGGTCTCAATCGATTTGGACAAGCCTTTTTATCTCGATTTCAGGTACATAAAGATAGGATCAAAAGCCAGTTTTGACTAATTTGTTTAGGTCTCTCAAACCAATTCACCTGTATTAGAGAATATGACTATCATTGACACACCTGGTATTTTAGCAGGCGATAAACAATTGATCGAGCGTGGTTATGACTTCACCCAAGTGATTGAATGGTTTGCTGAACGGGCAGACTTGATCTTGTTGATGTTTGATTCGCATAAACTGGATATCTCGAATGAATTCAAGATGGCTATCCATAGCTTACGTGGTCAAGAAGAAAAAGTGCGTGTGGTTCTGAACAAATCAGACATGGTCAGTCAACAACAATTGATGCGTGTCTATGGTGCCATGATGTGGTCTTTGGGTAAAGTTGTCCAGACACCTGAAGTCATGCGTGTCTATCTCAGCAGTTTCTGGACCGAGAAACCACCGAATTGCTTTGAGGATTGTCGAGAATTGATTGAGGCAGAATCCAAAGATCTGTTGCGAGACCTAAAAGAACTCAGGAGAAATGCTGCTATTCGTAAAATCAATGAGATTGTCAAGCGAGCTCGTTTAGCCCGTGTACATGCCTTGATTGTCTCGAGTCTCAAAAAAGAACTGCCGTCTATGTTTGGTAAGCGCAAGAAGCAAGAAGCACTCTTGAAGAACTTGGATCAAGAATTCATCAAGATTCAGAACAAATACCATCTTCCTGCTGGTGATTTCCCTAACCCAGAACGATTTAGACAAAACTTGGCCTTGTATGATATTGATAAATTCAAGAATTTAAAAGAAGATTTGATTAAATCTGTTGATGAGGTAAAGCAATGCGTTTAGAAAAGACAACTCAGTTTTTTTTTTTTTTTTTTTTTTTTTTTTTTTTTTTTTTGGGTTAGGCTTTAGGAACAGATTTGCCTCGTTTGATGTCTCAATTCCCTACAGGTAATCCTGAACTTCAACAGAGTGAGAGAAACCCATTCCAGGATGCCATGTTGCCTGGTCCTGGTGAAGTCCCTCCTTCTTACTGGCATTTTGATTCCATTGACAAGAATGCCTATCTTCATCGATTCCAACAATTAGGTCCTCGTGAGGGTAAAGTGTCTGGTGCTGATGTGAAACCAATTTTGATGGAAAGTGGGTTAGCTAATGAACAACTCGCTCAAATATGGCGACTCTCTGATTTTGATAATGATGGTTATATGGATTTAGATGAGTTTTGTATTGCCATGCATCTGATTAAAGCAGTGCAAAATGGAGCTCAATTACCAGAAAAACTACCTAGTACCTTATTGCCCAATCGAAAGTTTTAATAAATCAAGAAACAGCCACTAACCAGGCAATGATCAGATAAAACAAGAATAATGGGTATACAGCCAATGCACGTCGATTGGCTAAATGCGCCTTTGATTCTGATAAGAATCCTACAGAAGCTAATGATGATATGAGTGACTATGCCCTAGTAGCATCAATACGTACCATAAGTAGACCATGCAAATGCAATCAAAGAACTAGGCACACGAAACCAAACAGCTTCAATAAAGATACCAATGATGGCTACTACCACTAAAGGGAAAATACAATATCCAATCACACAAACAGACTGAAAGAATGAACTATGGTACAGAAATATCAGTCTATATGTATCAATCATGTCTCTCTTTACTTACACAGATCCACCAAGTAACTTGGCATTCATGGTGACCACAGCAGCACCTAACCAAACAATCACAAACACACCAGTGAAAATAGGCACAGACTGATCTGAAGGAACACTTGTACTCAATGTACTATAGACGATAAATGACCTTTGTTATATCTAAGCATACACTTACATGGCCAAGGCCAAACAAAGGATCAAAGGACCCCATAAATCCCAATCTTTTAGTACACTACGGTCGCCTTTTGGGTGTAATACTTGTTGCAGTTTTCTACCTACTTGTTTAACATCACGAAGCTGTCTCATTAGAAAACAGTTTGTTTTGAGGTGCTTACAATTGTCACAGAAACAGGTTCATCTAGCGTATCTTCTCCTGTGTAGTATTCTGTTGTTGCTTGCTGTTGTTGTTGTGGGGGTGGTTGAACACTGGAACCAATAGAACCACTTAGGTTAGCAAAGGGGTTAACTAATGAAGATGGTTTTGTAGAAGATTGACCCGTCAAATCAACATCAGGTTCAATACTTCTATCTTGTTCATAAAACCCAAAGTCATCACTTTGGCGCGCAAAAGGATTATCGTATTGTTCTTGTTGATGGGTATGTGACAACATAAAGAAAGAGAAAGAAGGTAGTACTTTTAAATAAGCGCATTCTCTTTATTTTTTTTTATTTTTATTTTATTTTATTTTATTTTTTTTTTTTTTTTTTGCATGTATCGATTGAAAGGTCTGTCAAGACTTCTTGTACAGCAAAAGAAGCTCCTGTTTCTCAGTAGTACTGCTTGTTTATCAGCAGCGACAGTAGGATTCACATGGCATGAATCAGACACACAAGCACGCCATATAGCACTTGCACTCCAAAGAGTCAGCGTAGCATCCGATATTGGTATTCGGGTAGCACTCGATTACAAATGGACAGAATTAAGATCGCATCGATCAGAGCAAGATCAGATAGAAGCCAAACAACAGTGTCATCAACGATGTGCCGATCGTGTCTTGATAGGTCTTCAAAAACTAGGTGGCATCTATGTCAAATTAGGTCAACATGTGTCTGCCATGACATACATCTTGCCTGATGAATGGACCCGTACATTGTCTGCTTTACAGGATCGATGTGAGCCTAGTTTGAAGCAAGACATTGAAGACATGTTTTTTCAGGACTATGGCTATCCCATGGACTATGTCTTTGAAGAATTTGATTGGCATCCATTGGGTGTGGCTAGTCTGGCCCAAGTCCACAAGGCAAAATTAAGGCATGGCAACAGGGACTGGGTGGCTGTCAAATTCCAACATCCTCGCTTAGATGAATTCTGTCGCATTGATCTACAAACAGTGTCATTTATTATCCATAGTATTAAGCGCATTTTTCCTGAATTTGGATTTGAATGGATCTTGCAAGAGATGCAAGAGAGTTTACCTCAAGAAATGAATTTCGAAAGAGAAGCCGCCAATGCAGCTCAATTAGAACAGAATTTTGCCCATTATCCAACTGCTTTGGTGGTGCCTAAAGTAATATGGGCCAAAAGACGTATCCTCTGCATGGAATGTAAAGTAATTCTCATCCACATTCAATACTGATCATGTATTTAGTTATTCAAGGAGCACGTATTGATGATCTTGAATTTATGCTGAAGCATGGCATTGATTCAAGTAATGTATCTACCGAGATTACAGAGATTTTCTCTAAAATGATGTTTATTGATGGGTAAATCATCCTTGCTTTGAGTCAATAAGCTTACTTTTTTCTCCTCTTTTTTTTTTTTAAAAAAAAAAAACTATGATAGATTTGTGCATTGTGATCCTCGTAAGTCTAGCAGAATAGATGCTTATTCACTTATTGAGTCGCATAGATCCAGGCAATATCTTGATTCGCCCAGCCAAGGATCCTCAATCTAAATTTAACTTTGATCTTGTCCTACTGGATCATGGTCTTTATCGTACATTACCAGACCAATTACGAACAGACTATGCTCACTTATGGACATCCCTTATTCGAGGGGATGAAGAAGGTATCCGCACTTATGCTCTTCGAGTAGGGTGCACAGACCATCGGTTGTTTGCTTCCTTATTAACAGGTCGAGAATGGTCTACTATCCAAGCTGCTGATTTATCCTCGGATCGAACAGAGACTGAAGTCAGTCGAGTCACGGGTAGAGCCAAGCATTTCGTGATCCGTATCTATGATATTTTAGAGACCTTGCCTCGGGTTGTCTTATTGCTGCTCAAAACAAGTGATTTACTACGAGGATTAGATGAAAGCCTAAGAAAGTCGGAGGATAAATACATGACTTATGCATTGACGGGCAAGTTTTGTGCAGAAGCAGTCTGGATGGATGCCAAAGCCAATCTGTTAGAGCGTATTCATACATCAGGTTGGTGGGATTGTTTGGTCTGGATTCGACATTTGATACGTGCTTGGTGGGAATATCAAAGCCTTGAGGTTGGTTTATGGGCCTATCGATTTCAATCAAACACAAGAGAGAAATGGGCTCTTATTTGGCATCGAGGTACCATGCTTCAAAATCAAAAAAAGAGACTAGAGGCACAAAAAGAGCTTTTTATAGAATAAAATATGATCAAAAACCATAAGCTTTCATAGCAGCAGCTAAGTTTGCCTTTGCTTGATCAAGAGCAACACTTTTAAATTGCATAATTGCATTCAAAGAGGCTTCATTATGTGTACCATCTATATCATTGTTTTAGTATTCATACTTTTTGTTATGATGATTGCATACCGAGAGCAGCAGGAGGGTCCATGACCTGCACACCAGTAGGAAGGGCAAGTAAAGTTTGAGCTAGATTTTAATTAGTTTGTTAATTGACAAAATAGTTGGCTTACTATTTCTTGTCTCATCTATGATTAAAGTCAAGAAGGCTTCAACTACTGTGTGAATAGGTGTCTTGGGTGAATGCTTGATGATATTAACAAATGAAGGCTCGTCTTTGTGCTTTTCTTCATCAGTGATATTAATCAACAATGGTGTTTCTATTCAAGTCAGTAGAGATGATAGTTATGCACGTATACTTTACCAACCCAATAAGGGCAAATAGCATTTACACGCACATTGCAAATCTGTGGCATCAAAGCAAATGAGCGTGTATAGCCAACCACAGCAAATTTAGATGCAGCATAACTTGAAATAAATCTAAAGAAATTGATATATGCACTCTCAAAACAATGTACTTACGGGGAAGAGTAGAAACCAGCAACAGAAGCTGTATTGACAATGACTCCACCTCCTCTTTTGGCCATATGCAAAAGAGCCACTTTTGTCCCTTTAATGATAGATATCGTATTGACATCAAAGATTCTTTCATCTTTTTCATCTACAAAACACCATATTAATCACCATTTTTTTCTTCCTTATGATAGCTTGCCATCTAAAGGACCAAACATAGAATTAGCACCTTCACCAATACCAGCATTTAAAAATGCAATCTAAGCCATGCATTAGGGGGTTTGTTTATATAGAACATAAACGTTACATCGACACCACCAAACGCTTGTTCAGCTAATTGAAATAACGCCTTATTGTCACTGTACTTTGTCACGTCTACACGCATGAATGCAGCGACTTGGGCACCTGCTCTGTCAGATGCTTTAATAAGAATTTCATGATAAATCCATGAACAGTTACTCTTTATTATAGGTATCTATGACTGATTGTCCTAGTTCTTGATTTAAATCACCTATAACAACCTTGGCACCAAGCTTCACAAGTGTATCAGCCACAGCTTTACCAATACCAGAAGCAGCACCAGTTAATACAGCCACTTTACCATGAACAGAGGAATATTGATCAAAAGTCATTTTATCAAAATAGAAGAAAAATAAAGAGAAAGAAAGAAAAAGGGGACGCAATTGTATGTTTATATAGTCTGTTGATTCTAATACAATCACGCATATGTAGCAATATAACCTTTTTTTATTTTGTTTTATGCAGAATTAGCTTGTTTAGTATTATTAAGCATATTCAGAGTGATACGAATTAAGTTCACAGACACAATGCAATCAAAATAGAAATCTAAGTAGCATGGTAAGGGTTATTTTGTGGTTGTTGTTGCTGATGTCCGATATACACATCCCAATCAGACCAATTCAGACTAGAAGGAGGTAGTGTTGTGTTTGATACATGTACATTAGAATCATAAGTAGCTGTATAGGCTTGTGGTGCCTGTGGTAAAGTATAGGTCGTAGGCTGATAGTTACTGGATGGTGGGACACCATAATGATGGGGCATGGTAAAATCAAAATGGTCGTGAGAAATGGATCGAGAATGAGATGATATGACGTGCTGTGAAGTAATACTATTCAACTGATCTAGGGAAATAGAGCGATGATGTGTAAAATGACCTGTAGAATGTGGGCGATAATTTTGAGAATAATTAGCAGTGTGTTGTTGTGGTTCAGTATAATTAATAGAATGCTGGTAATGTTCTTGTTGTTCTTGATTTTGATAATGCTCTTTTTGCTGCTCTTGATAATGCTGTTGTTGTTGTTCTTGACTGGAACATGGTCGATCCATAATAATCCCAATATCTGATTGAATATCTGGTGTAAGGCCACCAACAATGCTCGTATTTATCATTCGGTGATGAACATATTGTGCTTTAGGAATTTGAACAACAGGTTCCTGAATTGGCTGTACAGCAGGCTGATTAGACACAGATAAAGGTGATGCAATTGGTTGCAGATCGCCTTCAACTGGTTCACCGTCTTGGTCAAACAAACCATTGATAGAACCCAACATATTTAAGATTTCGGCTGCTCTCGGAGCAAGGCCTTTACCCGCTATGGATTGAATGAGTTCAATAGATCGTTTATAGGCTCGAATATTGCTTCCACTTTTATCACGTAATGCATTCGATAGATACACAAGCGATGCTTGAAACAAAGCATATACAAAATAGCCTGGTGCACAATAAAGATGGTAATAAGACGGTGTCCAATCTCTACCTTCTCGTTGCTGAAGAGTTCCATAAAGCATATCAGCCGCATCTGTACATGCTTTCACTGATGCATCCACAATCGATTTTAAACCTGGGTATTTCTTTGTACAAAGTTGAGTGAATGGTCGATGCAAAAGTATAAATACTGTATGATGATAGACTTGAAGGTTGTCTATAAGATATGATAAGCTCATGTTGCCATACTTGTCTATTTACTTACGTTTATCAATATCAGCCAAATAAACACCATCAAAAGGTTCGTCCAGCGAACTTCTCCAGTTTTTTAGACGACGTTCAAAGACTGCCAAGATAGTAGGATCATCAAGACCAGCATTTGAATTAGCAATCTTTGCGTTAGGAGCATACAATGCTTTCAGGATCCTTCCAAGAATTTCGCATAATTTGATCATCAAAATAAACGAGCGATATATGGGTTGGCCCGGTGGATCAGAACCATCCTCGTCTTCAATTTCATAAGGTGAAGGTAAATCTGTATCAAAATCTCGGTCCAAAATCGTCAAGGGTTTTCCTGCACGAGCACTGAGACATCGGTCAATCACATAACAAGAGTAAAAGACTCGGTGACGAATTTCAATCTCGGAGCGAGGAAGATTCCAATTGACACATGAACGATGAAGGCCTAAATCTTGTGCCATTCGGATTGCACTTCCTGCTGTACACCATTGCATAGACTCAACATCGCCTTCGTCCATGTCTAGATACAAAACCATCAAAAGAGATGCTTGAACGTAACAGAGTCTAGATCGGTCTGAATCTCTCAATCGTTTCATTACTTTTCTAAAATACATGTCACCAAATTCACTGGCGTCCTTGACTAGATCAGGCAAACGTTGGCTTGCAAAACGAAAGGTCAAGGCAAGCACAGCCTGCATCAGGAGAAAGGGCGAGTCATTGGATGACATGTTGTGGTACTGCTCCAAAAACTTCTTTTTGTGAACAACAGGTAAAATACAATGCATGTGTGTAAAATATCTATCCTTGTTAGACGCAGGTAAACAAGCAGTTGTACTTACAAGCCAATGATTTTATCCAATTGATGCTTAGCAGGCTTCTTGTTGTAAGCCGGTGTTTTTATCATAGATATTGGGGTTCGACTAGAAGGCCCCCGCATGCATAAGCCAACATCAAGCAATGTGTCTGATCTACCCTGTGTAGATTTTTCCGTACTAACAAACATAACCTCGTCTTGAGACATCATTTTGAGCATCACATCTTTTCTTCCAGGCCAAGGAATAGCTGACTGTGACTTAAAGATGTTTTGGTCAAATAGTTTTAAACCAGCAGAAGATTGGCCAACGTATTTGATTGAATCATAATCTCTTGGTTGCACAGGATCAAAATCACGTTCGTCTTCGTCTTCCGAAGAAGATTCGGTGTCATTGAGTGGAGAAGGGATTGCATGCCCATCATATTGAAAACCATTCTTTTCTAGTTCTTTAATAGAGCATTGGGTGAGAGCAATCAAAAGTGTTTCCATTTTTTTGCATTTTTTTTCCAAGTTATCTACGTATCTGAAGAGGAATTATGTTTAGATAAGCAAAACAAAATAAATCAGATACATACGCACTAGGAGGCCCTCGCTTTTTTCTAACTGTCTGAAATTCACAATTATAGCCCCACTATAGAATGCATTAGTTGATTTTTTTTCTCAAATGAAAAAAAAAGGAAGTCTTACAGCTCGACAGTTGGAACAAGGTGTTGAAACATCAGCATCACACCGAGATTTTCTTTTTCGACAAAAATCGCAACTTCGTTTAGCCCGAGTTCGTTTAAGAGGACCTTTTTTAGACAAATCGTATCCTTCATTCGATTGCTGTTGAGAAAAAGTGTGAAAAGCGTCCATTTATAGATTCATTTCTCAATATTGTAAAACAAAAACAAAAAGAAAAGAAAAGAAAAGATACAAGGTATTCTTTTTGTGTTCGACAATCTTAGTTTTAATTTTTTTTATTTTATTTTTCTATTGGCGATGTACAATCCAGATCAACGACAGTGTGCTTGCTGAGGAAGTTGAAGGGAATCGCGAAAAGGTATATTATGGAGCACTTTCGATTTTGGTATCAATACAGGCAGTTGATTTTCTTGTCTATAACGAACAAGTTGTTTAACAGAAACATCTTGCTCGATCTATAAGTTGGTATAGAAGAGAGGAATTGCGTTTAACTATTTAGTCCTACGTATAATTTAAATAGATGAAAGACGAGACCTCATTTTCACTCTTGCTGTCTAATATTTGTTGACTGGGGACTTGCTTATTTGATTTATATCTATAGATAAGCTCTTGAATTTCATTGTCTTTGTTGTCTAACAGATCTTGATATTCTTGTTTCAGGATACGGGTTTCCTTCATGTGTTGTTCAACGAGTTTTTGATGTGACACAGTAATCTAAATGCTGATAAGTCATGCTGTTATAGATGTCGAATTCACTTGCCTTGTTTGTATGTTCTAGGCTCTCTGTTATTCTTCTGAGTTCTTGTTTGTCTTGGACAGAATGTTCCTATTGTCTTTTTGTCCATTACCCTGTTCTCTTATACATTTTTTTTTACAACTAATTCTATTTTTATATTTGTATATGTGTATGTGTATTACCTGCATCTCATTTAGTTTTTCATGTAATACAATACAGTCAGCCATTTGCGATTCTAGTTGTGTCTCAAGATGTTGGTTTTGTCCACGTTGTGTGGCGAGTTCTGTTTCTAATGATTCAATTCTTTCTATGTATTCAGATTTCATCGCATGAATCAACACGTCTTGATTTTTTAGCTGAATGTTTGCATTGTCTATATCCTGTTTTAGACGAGATTCGTTAGACAATAAAGCTTGAATCTCGATTTGGAGGTGCTTGAATCTTGTAAATAAAACATTTTTTATTGTTATACAAATGCTGTCATTTACCTTTTTGGTAGTTTCATGCTCTGTTGCCAAGTCTGTGTATCTTATCTTTTCTGCTCTCATTTCATCCAACAATATCTGCTCCTAATAGTCAATAGAGTTGATTAAGTTTTGGCACAGTTTATAGCCTCTTTACCTTTTTCAGTGCTTCGTTTTCAAGTATTAGTTTGTTGATCTCTTCGTCCTTTGATTTTATAATGCCTGCATGTTCTTGTTCTATTCGCATGATTGCATTATTCAACTCAAGTCTAAACGATGCCTTTAATTCATCAGCCAAGCTATGTTTCTCTGCCTTTTAACAGAAAATGATCAGCAAGAATATACTTCAATGCTTAAAGCTTACCAATACAGTCTCTAATTCATGTCTGCAATCTTCAAGTTCAGCCTTTAAACTTGTCTAAAAAAAATTTTAATTCATGCAGGCAATTTCAGTCAGTTACCTCATTTTTCTTTTGGCTACATTCAAGCTGCTCGATTTCAAATCGATGAGACTTGACAAGAGTATCCATTTCATCCTATAGTTTAGTAAATAACCTCGTTTTCTGGCTACAGACACTACTTGCTTTTAAAATTTGCTTCAACTCTTCCTTTTCTTGTCTAGACTCGTTTTTTAATGATTCAATGGTCTCTCTGAACTGTGTTTCTGCAAGCTCAAATTCCTTGTAGATATAAGCTTTTGTTTAGTTTCATCCATGAACTTACTTTGACTTTTTGACTTAGAGTTTCTCGAAATTCTTGCTCCAAATCATTTGATGCCGCTATTTCTTTTAAACGTGTCTCATACTCTACTCGTAGTTGAGCTGTACTTTCAGTATGTTGAGCGTTCAATTGTTGCGTTAATGCTGTCAACCTGGTTTGATGTGATCGATGCATATCCTACAATTCAAATTGAATAAAACACATATAGTCAAACAAGTTGCTGACCTGAATATTGTCTCTCATCTCATCCATGTCTTTGATTAATTTCTGAATTGTTCTTTCTCTTTCAAACACCACTTGTTTTTCAGTTTCCATTCTCTCTTGCATCTTTTGCAATGTCTCTTCTGACTTTTCTTCAGCTGCGGCATGTTGTTGCATTAATGCAAGCTTTTCTTTAGCGAATTCTTCATGTGATTGTTTGATTTGTGCTTCATATCTTTCAATCAACAATAGTTCTTTTTCTTGAAATGCATTGATTCTTTCTTCCATATCATTCACAGATGTTGAAGATGAAGCATATTCAATATCACTTGTATTATTTTGAGTTGAACTACTTTCTTGCGATTGAGGGATGATGTTCATATGATAAAGCTTCTGGTTTTCATCCAGCTCATATTGCAACTGTTGTAATTTACTTTCCAACAGTTTAAGATTTGTTTCTTTTTCAGCTAATTGCTCCTCTTTTTCTTTAAGCACTATTTGCATTTTAGTATTCTATTGTAAGAAAAAGTAATGAGAACATATTATCATTGACTATAAAAGTAAAGTCACCTTGTCTTTCAGTGCCTCAACGCGTATCACAGATTCTGTCGATCTTTGTGTTGAGCTTGGTATACTAGAAGTAGAATTTCTTTTGCTGGCCGAAATAAGCTTTTTACTAGTTTGGTTGATTGGTTTATTTTCAGTACCATGTGTGGACAACAAAAGGCTATTTCGTTTGTTTGTGGGCGTTGTAGGGGTGTTTGACGTATTTGTTTGTGTCGTATGCTTCATTTTAGTTGCTACAGGTGATGATCGAGTAACATCATCTGTATGAGCTTGACTTGACTGAGAGCGACTTGTTTTCGAGGGTTTTTTGATTAGAGATGATGCAGGTGATATGAGGGAAGAGCGACGTGTTGTTTGTATAGTAGGATGCGTTGAAATAGGTGTGATGGGCGGGGTTCTTTTCTTTGCATTAGATGTGGTGGATGTGCTTTTTACACCTGCTGCTTCAAGTGAAGATAAACGTTTACTTGAGGCATTAATTGAAGCATTTTTCGAAGCAGTAGCAGTTGTCATCTTATGTGCTTATTATATATGCAAATATGTACAGTTAAATAACACTAGAAGAAAAGAGAAAAGGAAAAAGAAAGACAATGACACAAATTAAATTTGGCGCTAATTAAATTACTTTTTTCAGAACAAAGTTTACTAGCTACATTGTACCTTGCTTACTCCCTTTCTTTTCTTTTTTTTTTCTTGTTCGCTTTTCGCTTCTTCATTGGTAGTAATGTAGGGCTACGTGCTGCGTATGTGCTATGTAGAATGGTAGTTTTTCATTTGGTTTGAGTTCCACAAAAAAGAATCGAAGCACAGTCGAGGCATAGTGGAACTAATCTACTTGCGTTTATATATTTTTAAAAATAGAACATCTGGTTGTTATTCTGATACGGTGCCTCGGATATCAAACGCAAGTAAATGAAAAAGCCTCTTGTTTATGAAACTGGCTCATAAAATTTGTCTATTGCGTTGAAATAGCAAACAACGGTTACGCTTAGAGCAGAAAACTAGCTATGAACAAGTTACACAACAATGACAGAAAAACCGGTGCTGAGACAATTACCAAAGAGAGGATTTTACATGATCTGGAAGCTTGTTAGGAAAATATAGACATTATTTTTATAAAGTTACTAGTAACACCAAACGCATTGCAGAGCTCTTAATCCAACTCTAAGGCTTATACTATTCATTAGCATTTATATGCCATTTTAATAAAAAGAAGCAATACTTGTATCAGAACTTCTGCGAACCAAATAGAAAACACGCCTATAAACAATATCACAAACACACTTTTCAAACTTTTTACTAATGTATATCGGTATAGAATGCTATAAAATACTTAAAAAGTCAAAGGTCGATAAACAGCACGCATCTCTTTGTTTTTTCGCAATTTAAATGATTCATTTTATTGTCCCTTATTTCTCTAAGCCAAGTCCCCCCTTTTTTATAATTCATGTTCTCCTATGCATGAAGGCTCTAATAAGATCATGACTGAAAAGTCAACGTTACAAGAAGCAAAGCGGAATTTCATCCTCTGACTTTTTTTTCCTTCTTGCTTTTTTTTTCTCTCTCTCTGTACAATGTCCTTTGAAATAATAGCAGCACAACAGAGTAAGATTCCCTTACGAGCTCACCTTGCACTGGAAACAATGCAAAAACGCCAAATAAGTACAGGAGACCTTATAAAAATCAAAAAACAAGATCGGGTTTGTTGTGTTTGTGATCTATCTTGTACTAACGATCGACCTGCTAGATCGTGTTTGGTATTGCCTGGCCATCACTAACAGTGCCTACCCAAGGTAAATCAGACATGCGATCGCACATTTTTCCACAGGCTCACTCACTCGCTTTTCGAACAAAGGCGTTGAACTAAGCTCTACTTCGAGACTTAGTGGTGCTTTTGCATTGGGAGATATGGTCGATATTGAAGCAGTCGAGAACGCCTATATAGAAGCAACACATATCCAGATTGAATTTGTCTCTACACCTCATTTTGAAAAAGACCAGAGTTTGATGATCTATTTAAAAGAACTGTTGGGTAACTTGATTTGCCATCCAAAAAGCCGTCATTAAAAACAGAATAGTGGAACAAAAATATGTCACTGCATCCCAATGGATAGACTTTAATTATGCCGGGGAACATTGTAGGATCAAACTTGTCGATATTTCATCCACACATGCTTCAGATCTCTTGTTAGTCACACAAGACACAAAGTTGAGTCTGACATCAACACCTAGTATCAACACAAAACCAGTACATACTGTGGGTTATGAAAGCATTGGAGGACTCGAAAAACAGATTGAGATTGTTCGAGAAATGATTGAAACACCACTTAAACAGCCCGAGCTTTTTCTCAAGTATGGACTCAAACCACCAAAGGGCGTCTTGTTGTTTGGTCCTCCTGGTACTGGCAAGACATTGATTGCAAGAGCAGTTGCACATGAAACAGGCGCCCATGCTATCATTGTCAATGGTCCTGAAATTATCAGTAAATTTTATGGTGAGACAGAACAAAGGTTACGGGACTTGTTTGATCAAGCTCATCATCATGCACCTTGTATCATTTTTATTGATGAAATTGATGCTTTGTGTCCTAAACGAGATGAAGCACCAAGCGAGTTAGAGAAGCGTATTGTCACTACCTTACTGACATTGATGGATGGCGCTACAACGCAAAACAACCGTGTTATCGTGTTGGGAGCAACCAATCGACCCAATTCGTTGGATGAAGCATTGCGTCGTCCAGGTAGATTCGATAGAGAAGTGGAAATTGGTATACCTACAGCAGAAGCAAGATTGTCGATTTTCAAGACGATCATGAAAAAGATACCCAACACACTTCAGCCTGAAGAACTGGAAGCGCTGGCCAGTAAATCTCATGGTTATGTAGGTGCAGATATTGCTGCTGTATGTAGAGAAGCTGGCCTGAAATGCATCAAACGCTGTGCTGCTGCATCTGTGGCCACAGACCATCTTACTGTCAACATGGCAGACATGCAAGAAGCGATATCTGAAATTAGACCGAGTGCGATGCGTGAAATCATGCTTGAAGTACCCAAAGTATACTGGTCAGACGTAGGAGGCCAGGCAGATATCAAGCAACGACTGAAAGAGTCTGTGGAATGGCCATTACAACATCCTGAAGCATTCTTGAGACTTGGTATTCGTCCCCCTAAAGGCATACTGCTGTATGGCCCACCAGGTTGTAGTAAGACATTGATGGCAAAAGCACTTGCTACTGAAGCAGGCTCCAATTTTATTGCAGTCAAAGGCCCGGAGCTTTTCAGTAAATGGGTTGGTGAATCTGAGAAAGCAGTACATGAAGTATTTAGAAAAGCAAGGGCTGCTTCTCCTTCTATTGTATTCTTTGATGAAATTGATGCACTGACTGTCAAAAGAGGTTCTTCTGGTGATGGTGGTACTTCTGTAGCAGATCGAGTCTTGTCTCAGTTATTAAACGAGCTTGATGGTGTGGAAGCACTTGTAAATGTGACAGTGGTAGCAGCTACCAATAGACCTGATATTATTGATGATGCCCTGTTGCGTCCTGGCCGAATTGATCGTATTCTTTATGTAGGCCCTCCAGATATCCATTCACGCAAAGAAATCTTTAGAATTCAGACAAGTAAAATGACATGCGATGCAGATGTAGACATTGATTTGATTGCTGCTAAAGTAATGATATAGTCTGTCATAAAACAGTAAACTGATTTTTCTTTATTAGAGTGAAGGCTGCTCTGGTGCAGAAGCAGTGGCTATATGTCAAGAAGCAGCATTGTTCGCTATGGAAGAAGATATCCACATTGATTCAGTCAAGATGAGACATTTCCAAAAAGCGTTAGATACATTTACAAGACGTATTACACCTGAAATGCTTGCATTTTATCGAGACTTTCAAGAAAGGTCTGGATTGCAGAGTGTTTAGTGCTCGGTGTAACGATTTGGTATCTCCATTGTTTAATGGTTCAACAAGCTTTACTGTATACAAACAATTAAAGGGTATTCACATGTTTATTTATGCCTATTTGAACACTTTGCAAGCCATAATTTTTTTATTGTCTCTATAAGTTACACATTACGCCAAGATGCCATATTAAACATAATAATTTAGACTATTTTTGTCACAAATTAAGGCTGTTTTCAATTTTCTTTTTTTCCTCAATGGAGTTCAAAAACTCGACCAATTTTTTAGGTTCAAGTAACTCAATGGTTGTATTCTTTCTTTCTTTTTTTGTGCAATTGTTCATTAATAATGATAACGTATTTAACGAGTAAAGGCTCTTTGCTTGTCATAATACTTATCTCTTATTTCTTGTTTAAATACCAAACAAGTAACATAGCCAAAAGAACTTTCTTTCCTTTCAACCAAACTTTCTCTACTCGATCAGCTTTCCCGAAATCAACCTTGTTCAACTTTACTCCACCATCTCCCATAGATCCTCACGAAAAGTACTTGACATTCTTCACACATAGTGGCTTTCAAAATCAATTGATACAAGGTACGAAGCAAAATTTAGAAAGACAAATTTCGAGATTAATAAAAAAATATTAGTTGAAAATGGTATTTTGTTAGCTTGGTATCTTAATCGTACACTGATATTACCTAAAGCCATCTTGGGTGAAGCCTTTGGTTGGAATCAATTCGAGAAATTACAATTACATCATACTGTACGAGACAAGAACAATCACTACTGTAAACAATTCAAAGACAAAAAATCCAAAAAAAAAGCATCTTGTCCTGATCCTTTTAAATATGCACTTGCCTCATTTGATGAATTGATCGATTTAAGTTGGGCAAAGCAGCACGTTAAAATTGTCCAAAGAGAAAAAAGCGATTTTCTTTGGCTTCAACAACAATTTGACATCAAGAAAAGTCCCTTTTTATTAGACGAACAAACGACTGGCACGTATGTTGATGGGGACATTTTATTCTTTAAAGGTAAGACAAGATAATAAGTGCATTATCTGATCAACAACTAGACAAAACAAGATATGATTGGCGTATTTACGATGTACCTGTCAAACATAGATTTCTAGGTCGCTATGTCGATAGCTTAGATGCGACCCAGTTACGAAACCATACAGAACGATTGATTCATTTTACCAGTCTGTTTGGCACGGGCAAGTTTCCTATCAAGAAACCCGAGAATCAAGCCTTTTTCAAGGCACTGCAAAAAAGCATGGTCTATAAACATCCAGCTGTCTTGAAAATTGCAGACATTGTGATTGATGCACTCGGTGGACCGGGAAACTTTGTGGGTGCTCATCTTCGTACAGCGGATGGACTCTTTGTCAAAGCCATTCCTGAAAACATTCAACATTTGATCGATCGCATTCCAGTTCCTAACAGCGAAAGGCATGCGTTGTTTTCGCTCGATACTTGTGTTGAAATGGTAAAGGCAAATCAGACAGCGTTGGTCTTTTTAGCAACAGATGCAGTCCAGCCTAGAAAAGATAAACGGTTTCGAGATTTATGGCATCATTTACCTTGTACTTTTACGCTTGACGATATACTTTCCAAAGACCATCCTAGTTGGCGTCATATGGACCAATACCGTGTATCGCATACAGGTCAAAGTATGAGGAAATACTTGATTCCTTTAGTAGACGCACTCGTTGCAAGTCAAGGAACCTCGTTTGTAGGCACAAGAGGATCTACTTTTTCTGGTTATATTAAGCGGTTACATCAAAACCTATTAGAATGAGAGCTGGTTTCTACATATCTAGATGTAAATAAACATGTATATATATATATATATATAGTGCGTGTACTTTTGTAAAGACGGTTTTATTTTGTGTTGGTATAAAAACAAAGAGTATTACTTTGTTGCCTTTTGATACATGGCTAGAGGTATATCATCTCCCTCCTCTTCTTCTTCACTGTCAACTTGTTTTTTTTTTGACAACCATTTGTTTTTAGTCTTTAGAAAAGAACTCTTTTTTGTCTTGTTTTCTACTTGATTGTTTTCTTCTTGATCGCTGTCATCCAAGGCTTCATCTTCTGATTCATCTTCGTCTTCAGAACTTGAATTTAAATGTGCTGGATATTTTTTAGTAACAAGTCGCTTGTTTTGAGGTATGGGAAGAGGAGCTGGGTATCGATTCTTTTGTTTGCTTTTCTGTTGCTGTTGTTGTAGGCGATGATGTCTTTTTGTCATCGTAATCATTTGATGTACATTTGTGGAAGACTCAGTATGATTCGAAACAACAGAAAGATACCAAAACATATGATTGGATATCACCACTTGATCTCGAAGAGGTCTTTTTGGATTTGTTAGTTTGAGATGTGATAGACGATAAATGGCTCGTTCAGTATGGATTGGTAATCGTGTATAATTATAGTGGTTGACTTGTGTTTGTTTTTCTTGATTTTGTTGTTGTTGTTGTTGTTGCTGTTGCTGCTGTTGTTGCAGCTGCTTACTTTTCTTGGCAGCATTAGCAGATGACTTTCGAGAAAACAAGGAAGAAAAATGGAATCGTTCCTTGAGTTCAGCTGAGTCTACGGAATCAATACTATTCAGTGACGAAGAAGATGATTTTTTGTTGAGTTTCTTTTGGCTCGTGTCACTCGAAGACGAAAAGATCTTTCGGGGCGACCATGAAGAAACCTTCTTTTTTGTTTTTTTCACTAGAATAGGAGAAACTTCAGGAGAAAAAGGTGGGTCAAAGACTTGAGTATCTAGTGACAAGTCAATAGCCGAATCTTTTGGATGGATTACTTGTTTTGGACTGTCTTGGTGAGTAACCAAAGAAGAAAGTGTGTCTTGCTCAACATCGGGTTCTTCTTGATTCGTCTGGGTCTTTTCCTCGGTTGTAGAAGAAAAATGAACATCGTCTTGCACTGTTTAATAGAATTGGGATTAGTTTTGCTTGCTTGTTACATTTTGTAGGATGGTATTTACAGTTAAATGTCAGATTTTCTTGTAAATAAAGTTGGTTCTCTTGCTCCTTTTCAAGAACCTGTGTGTCTTCTTGTGGCTGTGTTGTCTTGTTCTCTTCTTCATCATGAACTGTAAAAGAAGATGATAGAACTGATTTTCTTCTCTTGACCATAGACCTTTTTCTATTGGCTAATACAAGTGTCGTATTGACATCAAACTCTGTATCATCTACATGATGAGCGGGAGTTATTGCTGTATTTGTCGCTGTTGTTGGCGGAGGAAGCCTTTTTTAAATTACGTTAATTAAGAGAAAAAGTTTTTTTTCTTTTTTTACCAATATTGATC
Source organism: Gilbertella persicaria (assembly GCF_025201335.1). Lineage (NCBI taxonomy): Eukaryota > Fungi > Mucoromycota > Mucoromycetes > Mucorales > Choanephoraceae > Gilbertella > Gilbertella persicaria. Next base: position 440,640 of record NW_026251963.1, on the reverse strand, counting down.
CTTGAATAAATCACTTGAAACTGTTGTATCTAACAAATGAAGAGGTATTTCCAATATTCTAGAGAACTCTGTAGAATCCAGTGATTTTAATAGTGTTGTATCATTTTCTCCTTGACTTGGGAGAGGACAAATATAAAAAGTAGACATAATTGAAGAAGAAAAAAAATAAAAAAATGAGAGAAGAGAAAGAAAAGAGAATTATATATGCAGAATATGTGATATAGAGTTTTTGAACATGCATTTCTAATCTTTGATGTTACACAAAAGACAATAAAATATCAACGTGTAAAATGTGTATATAGCCTTCCCCTTTCAACCCCCCTCCCCTCGCTTCCCCTACTTTTTTTTTTGGCTTTGTTTTTGACTCTATATAAAATGCATAGGCTTCATGGTCACTCGTAGCGGTTCTCTAAATCTCAATAAACCCAATTTTATTAGCTCGTTGGTCTAAACAGACATTCTTGACAAGCGACAACAACAACAACAACAACAAGATTAGATCTGATCTCATCCTGGTTTAGATCAAGAGAAATTCTCCTTTTGTCTCCCTTAAAACTCGATCACAACGATGAAAAAGAAAATAAAGAAGCTCATTTTACATTGAAAATCTTAACTTTTTGTACAACACTGTAAAATAGAACTGTCTCCTTTGTTTTATTTATAAATCGCTGTTGTGGTTAAAAAAGAAAAAAAGTCTATATCTTGAAGCTATATGAACAGTAGTACAATATGTCAAAATTATATATTCAGTCAGTTTTTTTTTATGTAAGCACATCTATCATTTACAAACTATAGTAAAGAAAACCCTGCATGCCTAAACAGCCAATTCATTCTGACATAGTCCATTCATAAAGGACTCTTATTGAACCCCCTTTTTAATATGTTAAACTATGTCTAGATCCATCATCATGTTGACACACAGTTTAACAACAGTGCATGATTGATATTGATTGGTTCAAGTTGCTGACATCATTCTTTACCAAGTTTTTTTTTTTTTCTTTACATTTCTTTTTCTCTATATTGTAAACATTTCATCACTTTAACCATGGACGCTGACGTTGAAGCTATGCTTGATGCTCCCTATCAAGAAAAGAGGGTAACTCAATCTCTGTTTTGTTTCTTTAAGCTAATCATATATTTAGGACGAACCAATGCCTTCTCACAGAGAACACCACAGTTCTAGAGATCACAGTTCTAGAGATCACAGTTCTAGAGATCACAGTTCTAGAGATCACCAAAGTTCTAGAGATCATCGGGACTACTATAGAGACGAAGAACATCGGTACATCAATCACTTGATAAGCTAGCCTATACTTATCTCTCCTTTTTCTTAGTTCTCGACACTCTGAGCACAGACACTCTTCACGTTCACAATCAGGCCACCGCAGCTCACGCCACCGTTCTGACAGCAGTAGGAGATACCGTCGCTCTTCCCTCAGTAGAGAAAGAAGACACAGACGTTCTCCTTCTCGTGAGTATAAAAGAAGAAGTAGTAGTAGAAGACACTCTAGAAGCCCTACACGTAGAAGACGTAGTAGAACCCCACCATCTATTCACCATGATCCTCATGATAGGTTTAGAGACGGTAGAAGACGAGGACGTGGTCGATCACCTTCTCCACCTGTACCTGAAGAAATTCGAGACAGAAGAACAGTATTCGTGACCCAGCTGGCTGCTCGTTTGACTCGACGTGAATTAGAAGACTTCTTTAATCAAGCCGGTCGTGTTCGTGAAGCCACTATTATTACCGACCGAAACTCTCGAAAGTCAAAAGGGTAAGTTGATCTTGACACGCTCTTGTTGCTCATGCATCTGTAGTTGTGGATATGTCGAGTTTTATGAAGAGGTATCTGTACAAAACGCTTTAGCATTATCAGGACAAAAACTTTTAGGTATTCCAGTCATTGTTCAAATGTCAGAAGCCGAAAAGAACAGACTGGCTATGCAAGCACAAAGACACGCGTAAGTATATATATATATATATATAATATGTGATTCGTATTTACTCAACTGTTTTTGATTAGAATGGGATTGTCCCAAGAACCTGCTTATCAACGATTATATGTAGGCTCACTTCATTTTAGTTTAACAGAAGATGATGTACGTCAAATCTTTGAACCTTTTGGTCCTCTTGACTTTGTCAATCTTCATAAAGGTAATGGTCATTTTCTATTCTTTATGTACTTATCCATGCATTAGAAACGGGTCGTTCCAAGGGTTTTGGCTTTATTCAATACAAAAATGCTGCTGATGCTAAAAATGCTCTAGAGAAAATGAATGGATTTGAACTTGCTGGTAGAAATGTAAGTTCCTATTTTATTCACTGTGTTTTTATACTTATTCCTATTAGCTCAAAGTGGGTCTTGTTACTGAAAAGAACACACTTGCAAGTGGTCTTGACTTTAGTCTTGATGATGAAGGTAAAATACAATTGTATGTCACACACGAATCTCATCCATACAAATAATAGAAACTGAAGGTGTTGCTATGAATTCTCTTTCCAGAGCTGAATTGATGGCTAAATTGGCAGCCAGAGAATCTAATAATGACCATGATACATCACCTGTAGCAGCAACCCCTTCTGCTCCGTAAGTCAACCAGATACATATATGTATATATATATACTAAGTCTCTATAGACCCAAACCTTTTATTCCTGCAGCTGCATCACGCTATGTCATGTTAAGTAACATGTTTAATCCTGACGAGTAAGTTTCTATTGTGTATGCTTAGTCTCTTTACTCATCAATCATAACAGAGAAACGGATCCTGATTGGGTAAGCGACCTTGAGGCTGATATTAAATTAGAATGTGAGCGATACGGTGATGTTGAGCATATCAAAGTCAATGCAGATTCCATGGTAAATTATCTAATTTTGAGAGAAACATGACTTATATGTCTATAGGGTGAAGTCTTTTTGAAGTTTGATAGTGTTCGCTCTGCTGAAAATGCAATTGGAGCATTAAATGGAAGATGGTTTGGTGGTAGACAAATCACTGCTTCATGTATTTCTGAAGCCATTTATAAAGCCAATGCTCTTTAAGCATATTGTTTATATAATAAAATAATCTAGGAGAATACAGTTGTTCTCCTATATTTAATATCAGGAGATATGGTTATACCAAAAGTAAACCATGTGTACTTATTCATATTATTATCGTAAATTGACGAGTATCAAACTTGAATCCAACGTTCTTTATTCCCTATATCAAAACAAAAGGGAGGGGGTGAAACAAACCTTATTTCAAACCATGTATATATATCTTTGTCTTTTTTTTTACTGTTCTTTTCTTTATTGTTTATTAAATTAATAAGAAAAATACTAGGTTGATCCCATATTTTTCATTGTTTTATATATATATATATCAAAGAAATAAGGCGTGCCATTTTTCTTTATCCCTCTCTCTCTCCCTCTCTGTTGCTTCTTTACATTATCCGGCTTGCTGGTCTCTCTTTCTTTCTTTTCTTTCGTTTAATATGATTTCCATTTATTCTGACATGTTTAACAGCACACATCATTTTTTTGATCAAAGTATGGCCAAGAATAACGCATTCTATTCTTCTTCTTCTACTCCACCTCCACCTCCTCCACCTGCTCTTGTGCCTTCTCTTATGCCTACTTGGGACAATACCATGGTCCTTTCTCATCAAATGAACAATCTCGGTACTCAACATTTATCTGGCATGCCAGCATTAAATCATATATTACCCTTCTCAAACAATTCTCATCATCAAAGATTCTATTCTTCTCCAACAGCCCTTTATCAAGGTAAGTACATGCTATAGTCTGTATTTTATGTATTGACACTTTACTAGGCATGAATTCCTTGTATTCATTCAATGTACCTGATGAATCCATGTTGTATTATACTCCCGTCAAGCAGAACAACAGAAGAAATTCCCGCTCATCTTCACCGGGAGATCGATCCCCAGTCAATAAACGCTATTGTTGTAGATTATGCAACAAGAGATTCACACGCCCAAGTTCATTGACCACACATACTTATAGCCACACTGGCGAGGTAAATATGAATTGTAAAATGTAATACTCACAAGTTGATTTAGAAACCATTTAAATGTCCTGTAGAGGGCTGTGGAAGACACTTTTCTGTTGTAAGTAATCTTCGAAGACATGCAAAAATCCACAATAATCCCACTGCTAGTACATGATCTTTTTTTTTTTAAAAAAAATAATAATAACAATAAAATGGATGTTTGTATTTTATTTCATTTTATTTTATCATGTTTACACGTCGTTTTTCGAGTTATAAGAAATATGCTCAACAGTTCAAAAGTAAGCCTGGGTCTTACATGACTTCATTTGCCATCTTACATGAATTGACTGCGGTTGCTCCTTTTCCATTCATCTATTTTGCACTTGATAATTCTAATCTGAAGATTCCTTTTCCTGAATCTGTTGTTTCTGAAGGCAATCGATTTATTAACAAGGCACGCGTGTATTATAAATATGAACCATTAGAAGCAGATAACCGTGTCATGGTCAATTTGGTTACAACATATTGTATTGTGAAGGCAAGTTCTTGAGAAAACAAACAAGTATTCATTTTTAATAGGCATTATTACCTGTACGTTTAGCAGCATCTGTGGCCATGACACCTTTTTTTGCTGAAAAGTTGATTGGACCTATGTTCCAGTTTGTTCGCAAACAGTTTTGAGTTTATTATTATACCCTTGTAGTTTTTAGAATAATAAATCTTCTATTTTTTCATCACTTCCATTGGCTTTGGCTGCATCGGCATCCATACCAAACACAATCACATTCTTGAGTCGATCAAGACGATCTCTTTGAATATGTAGTAATTCCTCCATATCTTCTTCATCAATCGTCACTGGCTTTTGTTTGTTAGTGTCTACTTGTTCATCATCCATCGATAGATCGAGCTGAGTGGTACCGAATTCCATCTCTTGATCTACTTGCATGGGATCATGAGGTTCGTTGTCCATTTTTTCCATTTGATGTTGATTTTCCAATTCTTTTTGTTGAATGATCTTTTGTTGATAGTCTAGTTGTAAGACGCGTTTGGATTGTTCCTATATGGAAATATGAGCAACATGGATGTATACATCCACTGATTTACCAGAATATAGTAGATTTGATCACACACAGTCTCAAACTCTTCAGAGTTCTCCACCAGTTTATGAGTGAGTTGTGGTGGTGTCTCAGAGTAAGGTGCTTGAAGTTGACTGTTAGAGTTAGTGTCCATCAACTTTAATGAGGCTTTTACTTTTCTTTTGTGGTTGCAAAATGGTCCAAGATTCTGGCTGCTTGTTCTAAAATGTCCTACTTATCATAAACATACACGCAGTTTATGTCTTATGCTGCTTACATTGCCAAGTATTTTATGTAGTGTTAGTATCTCATTATGTAAAGGTCTTTGATTCGTTGTTTGTGTTGGTTGAAAGCGTGGTGGCATGATAAAATGTAAAAAAAAAAGATGAGAGGATTTAAACTCCCTTTTATTATTAGTATTAGTATTATTATTATTCTCTTGTAAAAGGGATATTAGATGTAGCTGTAGTAGATAGATGAGATAGTGGATTAGGTTCAATATCATAGACTTCTTCTGCAAATTTCCTTCTTGCAATATAACTCTTATTGTGTGGTCTACATAAAATATGATACATATTCTTCAATGGATTTCCAAAATCAAAAGGATGGCCTTCAAAGGGTGTTTGAGACAGATTGGCACGCAACTAGCAAGTTAATATACGACAATTAGCTTTCTCCTATTTACCTGTTCATGAGTAGTAACACCTCGCATCACAAGAAAACAATGATACGATGTCAAACAACCTATAGGTACAAGTAACAAGATACAAAACAAAGCAATAAAGAAACTCATCGGTGTTCTTAACAAAGACTGTTGAAAGGATACACTGTCTTGAGAAAACACACGAAATACATGCGATAACGAGAATGCAATCGCATAACAGCATAACAGCGTAGCAGAGACAATGAACGTAAAGAAAGTGGTATAGTTTCTCTTGCCAATACAGTTGTTGAGCCAAATACAATGATGGTCTTCATTCTCTATAAGTGTGTTGGTTTTGTATGTCTCATGGTGAGTAACCTGCCTACACAATTATCGCATTGTCTACAATGACTGGCTCGTGGAGGTCTATAGATGCAACATGTTTCGCAGTATTTTAATCGAGCAGGGATGCCTTTGATCATCACTTCTTTGGGTGATGGGTAGTCAGACATGGAAGAATAACGCAATCCATAGCCATCCCCTTGAGGCCATGGCTGCATATCTAAATGACGAGGTAGAATCTAATAGTCTATGAGCAAAAGGTAATATGTATAAAAGTTTCTACTTGCACCAGGATCTGTCCATGATGTTTTGAGCATAGCAGCTAATGTGAGTATGAACATGTATGCAAACACAATGGGCACTGCTGGTGATACATGATGCCATAACCATGGACATCTAACATTAATCAATCAGTCTGTTACAAAACGATGCATAGTTACGTAAATACAAGAAACAAAACAGAAGGCATGACAACCAAAAACAAAGACAGAGCAAATGCCCACCATGCTCGACTTGTCAAGAATCTGCCTTCACAGAAAAACAATGTGTTGCCATGATAGAGTTTATAATTGCGAATGTGTGTCTGACGTTTCGCCTGGAGAACAACTCGAGGTTTGGGTGGGGAGGTGGAAGGAAAATTAAAGTCTTCAAAGCTCTCTACCATGGATTGACGATGACTATGAAACAAGATCTCTCGATTCATAAAAAAAAAGACGTCTAAATTCGACCATATAGAAAACAAACTCGTCACTTTTCCATATTGGGAGATCAATCAAGTACGCTTTACTGTGTAAAGGAAAAAGTACTAAGCAGAGCATGAAATACATATATAATGTACATCATTAGGTCATAAGAAAGAGCAGAGAATAGAAGGGAGATATTAGTCAGCATATGTGAAATACTTACACGGATATGAGTAGGTAGTTAAATACCCCCTAGAACCACCATAGTCTCGACCGTGGCCATACATACATTGGTTTTTTTGTTAACCAATCAAAGTCTCAATGGCGACAGGTAAATATTTTTCGATTTGCGTATTCACGTCGGCGAGAATCTTGGCAGTAAAAGGGACAATATTAGAAGCAAAACGACCAATTTAAAGGCTAGAGCAATTGGTCATTCCTATATACGTAACTTCGATAAAGACCACTAATCTTGGCAGTAAAGACCGGTTCCGTAAAGGCTTATTCTTTTATGTTTCTCATTGGACATTATTAGTAGCATCATTATAAAATAAGCGTCTCTTTTGTTACACGCACATATATATATATATATATGTATTACATAATATATTGTATACACTTCCATGATTGGTGACATGGATTCAACCATACACTACTATGCTCATCACTAGAAGCATTGTTGAAAGACAAAAGAGAAAAACTGAAAAGAAATATATCCAATGCACACAGAAAAAGAACTGGAAGGAGAAGTATAACTGACATCGCCAGTGAAAAAAGGAGAAGGAAAGACAACAGAAGAAGGCGGTAAATAATTTGGTATATACTAGAAACTTGCAGCCATATAAAAGAAAAAAGAATTAAAGTCGAATTTAAATAATAGAAGATTGCTGCTTCATGGCTGAATTCATTCCGTTCAGTAAGTGCTTGGACAAGCTGGGTGATGCGCAAATAAATCTTTTGGCTACGTATTCTTTTTTTTTATCTGAAGGCTAGTTGGATTGACAGCGAAATAATAAAAAAAAGACTTGGTAAAGCAAAGATGACTTGTACGTAATAAAGAAAGGATCAATCGGTACGCAATAAAATCAGGCTCCTTATGCACCACTCCCTTTCAAACATGTTCGCAGAGTACCGAATAGAGAGGGGATGGTTCATATAGTTGTGGCTAAAGAAGAGGCAGTACTAAAAGAAATACAAAATGCATAAATGTATTAATGGCAAACACCCTGTCCACTCCAAAGAAAAGTATTTTAAGAATATAGCTGCTATTAGCTTTATAGTGTTTTTATTCTTTTTATGTTGTCCTATAATTTTCTTTCTTAACACAAGTAAATCATTTATCTTTAGATGTGCTTGATGAATGGCTGGTTTCTTCATGTGATAAACAACAAAAAGCCTCTTTATTGTGTGAAATGTAGTCAATTGATAAAATATCTTTTATAAATAAACAATTTTTTCTTTTTCATAAAATAACTACAATTACTTTCTCTTCTTCAAGAAACTGCATAATCATACGAATGTGGTTGCTTTTGGAATGAATGGGAGTGTTCTCTAGCCACCTCTTCTCTACCCGGTATTCTGCGAACATGTCCGATAGACGATGGTTCCTAAGAAAAAAAGTCTGAAAAAAAATATACTCTATTTTAGTAAGTGACTACAGTTGTCTGCTTTGCTCCCAAGATCAGCGGAAACAACAAGGTCAAAAAATTCAACTTAGCCTAAATGAACAAGATTGGCCTCTGTATTGGTCGTTTCTCTTACAGCCAGAAATTAATCAATCCTTTAACTTCCAATCTTGGCTGTATACGCCAATATTACTGGTACTTTATGAACAAGACTATCAGTTTAGGCCAATTTCTTCGCCATCATAATTTCCTTCACTCTTTTCTTCTCTTTGTAAAGAATGGTTTATATCAGTCAAAATCACGCACTTTGCATTTATTACCAACTAAAGTTTAATAAAGAAAGCGTTGTTAAAGTCCTAGAGATGTTTCAAGCATTAATTGTGCTATTTGACTGATCCTACAGTTCCCGTACTTGTGTTGAAATCAAGGGTATATGGCAATTTTTTTTGTTTAAGGAATATTTCACGGAAGAGGTACTAAAAGAGAACGTTTTAAATGAATCTTTCACAAAGCTAGGTATGATTTCAGTTTTTTAATTGTGATGATTTCACTAATTTGCCATTTAATTCATTAGAATCAAAATCCCAAGTCATAAAATTCATAAATGAGGTGTATTCTATTGAATCAGTTCTTGATGATATGTATAAGTTGAAAACAGTATTACTTTCAGCTATTTTTAGTAAAATGGTACAGCACTCAACATATTTCAACAAAAAAAAACATTGAACAGTTTCAGTGCATTTTGTGGAAAACACAAATTAAACTTTATCTCAGATGAATCATCACAAAAAAAGATCCAAAAACGAAAATGGTTCTTATAAACGGTAATGGAACCTTTATGTTTTACAAGATAAATATCAAGATAAAATGAAGGTGCTTTATTCTGACTTCCTTATTAATTGTTCATTTGTAGTGAATGTGCTGAGCAATATAGTGAAATACGATGAAAAATACAGAACCTTTTTAAAGACACAGAAAGAATTGGGTTTACAGGTAATTGGATACTCCCGAAAATCGCCTGGTGATAAAAATAAAGAAAACAGGACAAAACTGTTAAGAAGGATGATTGAAAGATTAAGAACTCAGTCTCCGGCAAATAAAGTCTTTGTCTCAAAAACTTCCACTGTTGATGAACCCTTTGATGAACGAGATGTTAATAAAGATAATGTAGATGAAGCAGATGGCTCTACAGTAGGTAATAGACGACACATGTTGAAAGCAAACTTGAATTAAAATATTCTGCTTTTTAGATCTTATAGAGCTCTTACACTCCACAAAAAAAAAGAAGTAATATTAATCGCCCTGGATTACGCAGATTTATCAATAAAGACTACAGACTTGAAAGAGTCTCTAGGTAAATAGCAAATAAATATTTGATTGACTGACATTTGATTGATTGATATGTTACCAAGCATCAAAACATTACAAAAATAATAACCGATCGGATGCCTATCACATCCGAAGTAGAGATTGACGAAACAATAGTGTTGTTTCAAGGCCAAACGCTATAAAGAAGTTCAATTGCAGAACACAACCGATACGAAGACCTTTGTGAAAATAAAGCAGTCCAATAAGTTATTTTATGATTATCCTCTTGAATTAATGCACTCCTTTTTTCAAAATCTGCAGTTTATATTTACTTACTATGTAATTGTTGTATATCAATCTGCAGCTCAATTAATATTTTATACTCTTGTTGTATACAGGCTCTGGCTTAGATACTACCAAGTGCTCCCAATTGGCTATCCGCAGCATACTTAGTCAATTGTGTTATGTTTCTACACTTTATCGAAAAAAAAATTCATTAGAAAAAAATAAAATATTAAATAGAAAGGTGTACATTTTTTTTGCAGAAATTAAAATAAGCCATCATTTCTACTATCAGATTCGCTTTTTTTGAGTTTTTTATGTTTGGGCATACATAAAGGAATATATTTATGCAAGTTTTGAAGAAGTTGTGATACTCTAAAGAAATATTCGAATTTCACTATTTTGCGATTTGTGATCGATAGAGTCTTATTACGAATTGTTTCTCTAAATCTATAGAACACATTCAAAGTGTTACATCTACAAAAGTAATATAAAAAGTGTACGCTGCAGCTCAAAAACAGATATTACATTTCTAAAGGTTAGCTCACTATCTTGATGTTAAACATGCTCAGTTTTCTTACATCATTCAATGAGCCATATTTATTTCTACCAGTTTTGCTAATACACTTTTGGTCTTGAATTTCTAGTTTTTGACATAAATAAAACTCTATTTGACAATACCATCCAATCCTATTTAAATATTGAAACTATTTCAAGTGAGCCTAAAAAAAATCACATTATTTTAAAATGAATATCTTAATAAGTCATCAACAAAAGACTGGTATGTCAAAGGACCTTTGGATTAAGATAACTTTGTTGCCGAATTTGAATGACAAAAAAACTAGACTAACTTTTATTCGGGGTCAATGTATAGATGACTTAAACTGTTTTATTTTACTAGCCAACATGGCTTCAGAGACTGTCCATAACTTCTTTGCAAGTTCTTGATCATTTGCAAGTGGATTCAAAAATCTTCGGTTGACTGCATTGTCTGCATAAGACTCACCCTTCACAACATCAGGAAAAACAGCACAATAGACATTGGTAGAGGCACCCATTTTAACATTTTTTATATGAAAAAGATGAATAAGAGCAGCCGCATAGTTCTTCATTCGATAAAGCATATCAACAACGGCAACAAAACCAGTGGTTCGGCCTAAATTAGTACGCACAACACCAGGATGAAGACTGGTGACAGTTACATCTACGTCTTCAGCATCAAAACGACATTGCAATTCCTTGGCATGAAGAATATTGGCGAGCTTCGATTGAGCATAATTACCAAGAGGAGCATAATATTTCTCTGCATTCAAGTTGTCAAAATCAATCCCTTCACGAGATGCCAGAAGATAATTTCCACTGGAACTCACATTCACGATACGAGCAGGAGCAGAGGCTTTGATTTTCTCAGTAAGCAGGCTAGTAAGATAAAAATGTCCCAAATGATTCACACCAAATTGAGTTTCGAAACCGTTTTTTGTAAATGATTTTGGACAGGCCATGATACCAGCATTGTTGATCAAAAGGTGAAGAGGTAGGTCAAGCGACAAGAAATCATCAGCAAATTTTTTAATGGTGGTCAGATCCCCTAAATCAAGTTGCATAGGAACCAGGTCAGCATGAGGCACTGTTGTTCGGATGTGTTCAATAGCACCTTTTGATTTTTCAAGAGAACGACAAGCAATGATGACTTTTGCACCTACAAGAGAAAGGACACGGGCAGTTTCTAAGCCTGTACCGGAATTGGCACCAGCGACAATCGCTACTTTGCCTTTCAAGTCGGTTTGGTAGAGTCTAACAATTTGTCCAGCAGTAGTTTTCCAGTTGATTTGATTCATTTTTCTTTGTTTAGCCATCGTTACTTATCATCACTCCATTATATATATATGCAAATACTGAGTTTGTATTTTAAGCATCTTACACATCTTGCCAAATAGAGAATATACCATGTTTAGTCATTACGTATACTTGTTAGTCAGTGCTTCTGCCAATCCAGTCAAGTATTGTAAATACTATTTACCAAATATACGGTATTTTTGGACCCCCCAAAAAAGGGAACTCGTAAAAACATGGCCAAGATATGCCTCTGATTCAAAGGATATTACCGATGAAAATCTTTTATTTGAAGATTCTTTAAGCTTCTTTTTGACGTTGCAAAACGAGAAATAGAACTATTGGCAAGCTTAACCACTCAAAATGAGCCTCAGGCGCTCTAGTTTTTTGGTGAATGCATTTGCTTGCCAATTGTGCTACGGAAATGGTAAGATATAAGCGAAAAGCCTCATGAACATTTTTGTCTATTTTCTCAATACTTTAGCAGCCATATATTGTATTTGGAATTAATTTCTTAACATTAGTCTTATGCTTTTGACAGAAGTATAAGGCAGAAACAACCGCCAGAACCTCTTGTCAAAGTCCGTCTGTCGACAAAAAAAAACCGTGACGTGAAATTTAACAAATGCTGCACTTTTTCTTTTTTTCATATTTTTCTTTTAATCATGTCGTCGTCTGAACAAGACTCCCCAAAATTCACTGATGCATTAAAGGTAAACACAAGAATACCTCCTTTTTTAGCATGTGCTTATGCAAGTCTTTAGACAGTCAAGCTGGAAGACTTCAAGGACGTCAACAAGATCCCTTGCGCTAGAAACGCTTTATTATACGGCATTGGTAATTATGCGCAGAGAATCGTCTGCATAGTTAATCATGTTGATAGGCGCTGGCGTTGCTATGGGTATGGTTCGTTTCGCCACTCGACGCTCCATTCCTACTGCAGCCAATTGGGCAGTAGGCTCGTTTTGCGGTGTATCTGTTGTTTCTTTTGAAGCATGCCAGTGGCAACGAAAGCAAAAGCTCGAAAAAATGCGATTGATTGTAAAGGCAACTGATTCTAGACAACAAAGACTTGATGAAAAGATGGTTGTGACTGAAAGAGGAAAAAACGGTGCTTTCAATGTAGTGATTGAAACTCCTGCTGATGCTTTAGAGAAGCAAGATGACCAACAGTAAAACTAGTGACATTCAAAAAAAAATCTTGTACATAAACAAAACATCATCTTGTTTGTATGTTTCTTTTATTTTTGTTTTTTCTTTTTTTTTTTTGAATCAAAGGATACTCACTGTGTCTTAATTTTTTGATGCATGCTTAAATGTCCTTGTGCTTTATCTTTAAGGAGAAGCACATAAGAACTAAGATTTTCAAGAAGAGGGACAACTTGATCTTGAATATGAGCAGTGACAAGCTTGAATTTCTCGACATGGCTAATATCAGTACGAGCAAACTCATTAAGGATCAAAGCAATTTGTTTGTTTGTAAGTTCAAGAAGAGCATTTATCTTTTGCTTCACCCATTCAGGTGTTTCAGCTGACTGAACTTTTAGCTTTTCAGTCAGTTGAACAACTTGATTTTGAACCATAGACATGACCTGATTAACATATTCTATTGTGGATCGAACACGAGATGTGGCAGAAGCAGGTAGACGATCTTGGGCAGCATTTGTATAGACAGTAACGGAATGAACCAGGGTTTCTTGTATGAGCTTCAGTTGTTCAAACATGTTTTGAACCGTTGGATTGCTTTCAGCCAACTGAGCCAAATCATGACGAGACTTGGGTAAGTGAGCTGTTGAGCGAGATACTTTTTGACTAATACGACGAGAAGCTTCATTTAATACACCGTATGCGCGCTTCACTTGATTATTTTCAGAGTTTCCTTTTTTGCTTTTATTATCTGATGTCTGTTCTTTATCATCACATGATGGTGGAAGATATCTATCAACAACATCCTCCAGGTTATCGACTACAATCGTACCAAATTGCTTGTTGACGGATTGGATAGCAATGTGAGCAGGATGAGCTACTGTCTGAAGAGTAGAATTCAGCTTTAGTTTGACACCATCTATGATATGGTAAGGAGTAACAGTCTGAATGATATCTGAGCTAGGCCTTGTTATCATGGGCACTTTTGATTCAATCGCGTCAAGCGATAGACAGCCTAATACGTTTGCTTTTTCAACATGAGGTTGAAGATATTGTTGATAACAGTCTTGAAGATATTTAGGCTGATTGTTGAGAGCGTAATGATAAGTGGAATTAACTGTTGATAAGGCATATCTACCCACAAAAGACTTATTGGCAATAGCCTGAGCAGTAGACATGCTATCTTTCACAAGTGGGATAGAAATAACACGCTCAACAAAATGCTCCTGATTCTTATTCTTTTCGTTTGGCAATGCTTCTGTGTGCTTTACGGCATGTCCATTTTGACCTTTTAAAGCAGATTAGCAACATAACAAATCTGTATATAATACACTCTACCATTTTCTGAAGGTTGATGTCTAACAATTCGACCCATATTATTTAAAGAGAAGAAGAAAAAAAAGAAGAAAGAGATAGCGTGAGAATGAGGTGGCTCGTATTTATTTTATATGGAAGAGATCATACTCTTTTCTAAACAATAACAGTTTTAAGTTCAATCCCTATTCAATTCTAAACCATGTGAATATCTCAACATAAAGAGCTAAAATGTTACTTGATTATCACATGCAATAAGGTGTTGGCCAGTGCCTTAATCTGAGTCTGAATAACTTCCTCTCTACTGTATGCACAACTGTTGAAAAAAGAGAGAAAAGAAAAGGCTATGGATATCTATCTTGATGTATTACATTAATAGTAACAAAGGTCATATATCAATAGAAAAAATAGGCTGACTTTTTTTTTTTTTAAAAAAAACCAACAGGAATAAAGCATGATGTATTTTTCTTTTTTTACAAAAGAATAAATGTTTCAAGTTAATAAGTAAAATATTTTCAAACACTTTATTCTTGTGTACATAGATAAAGCATAAAACTTGAACTCTCGAGTATCAACGGCTACAATATTGATTTCATTAGATAATACTATGTTTAGTTGGTACATTTTCTTATCACTTAATGTTGAAAATGAATAATATGACATGCGCAAGTTGCTAAATGAGTTTCGAAACCTGATAGTATTTCTTATTGAGAGTGTTTCTTTTGAACCAGCTTTGATAACAAGCAAATAAAAGAAAAGATTGGCATTATATGTTAACAAAGAAGACGACTTTTCTTGAGGCGGAAGATTCATAACATAGTTCTTTCGCCAAGGGCCATAAAGTTCTTTTGCAATTGTTTCGTATATCAAATCATGTCTATACATATATTTTTTGGTCCAGAGTTGAAAAGAAGTCTGACTTCTCTAAGAGTATTAAATGGCTTCATATGTCTTTCTTATTTAACAATGTCAAAATACAGGCTATTCTTGACATCATAGAGCCTTTATATCCATAGAATAAGGCTATACAAACTTATAAGTTCAATTTTTAAACTAGGGAGACATTTGTTGGTAATTTATCAAGGTTGCATTGACAATTTCGACTAATTAAAACCTTATAATGACAGTTCGTTTAGTAAAGAATTTGCAGTCATTCAATTCAAACGGGCTGAAAAGTCTAAAATAAGCTTTCTTTTATAAGAATAGAGATGATCTATAATCCTGCTGCTGTAAAGCATGTCTCTTTTTAGAAAAAAAAAAGGCCCCTTGAAATCGGTAATAAAGTGTTAATTTAAGCTTTCAAATTACATTTCTCAGTATTTAGTAAAAAAAAATGGTTAAAAATGCAATGGTTCAATACACACTAAAGAAAGGATCTTGAGGATCAACTTAAATTTTGGTTTGGATAGAATTATGATAGAACTAAAGATAATCCAGGTACACGATCAAGGTTAGTACTAGTTACACCGTTTGAATCGGCTTGTGAAAGAAGAGGCCCGACACTAAGCTCTTTCCATGATTGCCAGACTTGACGGACATCCCGTTTTGATTGATCTGATAAAACGATACAAAAGATGGCATCATATCCACCAGCTATTAAAATGTGTTAGTCATTTTTCTCATTTTCATTTTCCTCTTTCTTTTTTTTTTAATTGTTACCTCCAGGAACACCAGCCATAACAACACCAGGCACATTCATGCATTCATTTAAAAGTTGTGTTTGTTCTTGTGGTTCAATAGGGACTTCAGAAAGCTTGCTCATTTTTTGCAAAAGACTTCGAACGTTAGCAAAACCATTCACAAGACGGACCATTTCTTCAGCAATGAGTCCTGATACAGTATGCCATTCAGTTGTCTTTAATTGAGCACATGTCTCGATTGTTTGGTTGTATTGCTCAGTATTGTTGTCGTGCAAAGTTACTAGTTGGCGGAAATGTTGTTCGACAAGAGAGTTGTATTTGCCCAACTCATTCCAGAGAGATTCAGCTGACAATGATTGTAAGCTCAATGCGATTGTGTTCTTTACTTTACCTTCTTCAGGCTTAGACTTTTTCCATGCCAACACTTTGCCAACCAAAGTAGGTGTATGGCTACCAGCATCGATGTCAGCCAACATGAGATCAAAGCCAGGTGGTAATTTGAATGGAGCAACATCATTATCCCAACTAATAACAAGACCTGCGAGATAAGTATGCGTCTTTTTTTCCTATTTTTCTAATTTTTTTTTTTTTTTTTACCTTTTGTTATCAGCATCAAGTACTTCTGATAAAACTTTGGTATCAATTCGCTCATCCTGATATAAAAAAAAGACAGGGTGAACAAGGTTGTTTCTCCTTATTTTGTCCTACCATAATGGATGATAAAATTGAAGGATTGAATCTCTTGTAACGATGGCTACCCCAAACTGCAGAGGATACATCAAATCCACTTCCGACTTTTCCTTGAGCAAAGCAATGAACAAATTGAGCCACATTATGTATCAATGTCTTTTCTTTTTGATCAAGTGAATCCGTCACTACGTTGAAATGAAGCAAGAGAGCTGCAACTAGTGAAGTCGTAAGTGCAGCAGAACTACCAAGACCAGTTTTATGTACTGTTGATAATGTAGCATGTGTCTTGCAAAAGGGGTCAAGAGAAGCCAATGCTTCTGCAGTATTTGAAAGACCTTTAGACTCCAACTTTCATGATCATCAGTCGATATCTTTCAAAAATTGACAATCTTACCTGGGCACGTTGGGAGTAAAAATCATTATCACCAACAATAGTAATGACAATTCCCTTTTGCAACAATGCTTTGAATTTATTTAGAGCAATTCGTTGGTGAATCACAGCAAGAGTGAATTTTAAACATGTCTCTACAAACTTATTTTGTGTTTCCTTTGTGCTAAAGAAAGTATCAATAACATAAAATCAATAAAGAAGTATATTTACATTGTTTCAAACTTCAAGCTATCATTCTCTGAAAATGCTTTGTATTGCCAAGTAGCGTTTTCAAACTGAGGTGAAAGAACAGTGATTGTGCCTGAACTGAGTTGCTCATCAGATTTAATAACAGTATAGAAACGAGCAGAAGCACCAACAACCAAGCCACTAAAAGCTTGTTCTAACACTAAGTAACCACCAGCTAAAAGTACTTTTCCAGGTGCAGAAGCAATAGTACAAGTCATATTCTTGTATATTTTAAAAAAAAAAGAAATGACGCGAGAGAAAGAAAGCGTGCGCGGAGCAAGTTTTTTTTTCCTTTCCTTTCATTCGGGACACAAACTCTAATCATTTTGATGGGCAAAAGTACTTGTAATACAGCATATTCAAAAAAAAAAGTAGGGGCTTTTGATACTATAAAAGCAGTACTTTAGCTCTCTCTCTTTTCTTTTTTTTCCCTCTTTTACATATATATAATTTCCATTTTGCTCTTTTTTTTTTTTTTTTTTTTTTTTTTTTTTTTTTTTTTTTTTTTTTTTTACAAACATTGCTTCTTACGACTTCTCTTTTTTTCGTATCACATAATTTATATGTCCATTGTTGATAACTATAAAAATAAAAAGATGACAGCCGCAACAACTGCAAACTCATCGATATTCCTGAAAAAAGCCAATAAATCAAGTGCGACTGTCAGGACAAAAAAATCAGTTACTAATGATACTAGAAAGAACAGATCTTTTTCATTGGGCAGTAAAATTCAGTCAGCTACGTTATCTCTTGTTGCCTCAGTATCGAGAAAAAGACCAGCTGCAAACAAAAAGACAGCAAAGAAGATCATTGTGGAGCCTTCCTTGTCTACGTCTTTGACTACTTTATCAACAGAAGATCGTCCCAATAGAATAAAATGCACTACAAGGCCATTATCACAATTTTTCTTTCCAATTAAACAAAAGGAAGATGATGCCGAAGAAGACAATGAAGATGATTTCTTGATGAAAAATACAAGTTACATTGAAAATGGACTTTATCGACAGCAGCAACAAGAATATCATCCACAACAACAACAAACAAAGCGGCGGCAATTTAAAAGAATGAGTCTAGGAGTAGACTTTGATCGACAACAAAAGCAGACAAGTAGCAGTACTTGTTCAGAAAATGGTACTTACTCTAACAGTTCATCCCGATCTTCTTCTCTTAAAACAATCAGAACGAGTTACATAGAAGACGAACTAGCCAATGAACTTACGATACAGTCGGATATTACTCTTTCTTCTTATACATCACAAATAGCAACAAAAGAGCACCAATGTCTCTCTCGCTCCTTCTCATATGCCAAAGAAAAGCGCTTTTCCGGTGTAGCACGAGCACGTACTGTCCTTGGCTTTGATTCCCATAAATCTAGGGAAAGCCGAGCCGTTGGAGTGTGGCGAAACACTGTTTCTCAACTGTTATACGAATCAGGAACCATATGGACCGACAAAGTCATTCTAGAAGAGGGCACTCATCAAGACTTATACAAAATAATGGCGCATCCTGCATTAGCTGTATGTACTACCCAAAACTATATTTGTTTTTGTAATTCCTTCTCATGTCCTCTTTTTATACAGTCAGAAGCTACTTTAGAAAGCCAGCGGTTTGTACGACATTCTTCACCAAAGAACCTCTCCATGGTTAAATTTATCTTAAATGAATTATCGGAGACGGAAAGATCTTACAACCAATTGCTGAAGCTGATACAAGATGTAAACAAGATAATGGCTGATAAAATTGTCTTATCACTTACTCATATCTTGCCTACATAGCGTTACATGAAGCCAATGATTGCTGCTTCGCAGTCCAAGGACCCCTTAGTGAAATCAACAGATATTTTGTTCTTGTTTAGTCACTTGCCTGAACTTGTTGAACTATCAGATAAATTGCTAGATCAGTTTCAATCAACAAACAAGATCGGCCAAGTATTTAGATCTATGGAATCATATCTTGTCGTCTTTTTAAAATATGCTATGCACTACAGGGCAAACATCAAGACAATCAGAAAAGCATGTAATAATGTTCTTTTCGTGAAAATCAATCAAGTAAGCAACACATGCCTTTCCGCATCTTCTTATGTAATCTGTAGGAAAGTCTCGCACGAAGAGACACAAATCGTTTAGGTATGTCTGATTACTTGATTGCGCCTATACAAAGAATACCACGATATTGCTTATTACTTAAAGGTAAGAAAAACAAAAACAAGTTTTTTTTCCTTGTCTAATATACGCCAAATAGATTTACAAAAATACACACATCATTCAGAAAGCCATTGTGCCGATTTAGATTATGCACTTAAAATCTTGACTGGGTTGGCAGTGGCAATGGATCACGTACAAAGTAATAACAAATCAGCCTCATTGCAGCCCCGCACTTCCTTGAAAACACTTTAATCATTGCAGCATTTGTATCATATCTCATCCCATTTTTTTCTCTCTCTCTCTCTTATATGCATAAAGGGAACAGTTACTTATTTGTTTAAATATGAGTCTGTAATGTGTACGTTAAAAACAAATTTAAATAGGGGCATGTAATTTCTTTTTTTTATTGTTATTGAACGCAGATAAAAAAAACTTATATATGAATGCTGAGAAAAAAAAATGGGGGAGAAGTGGGGTTATATAATTGGTTAATTAGTGTCATCCTTTGGCCAGACATTCAAGGCTTTGTATTCATTGATAATCTCTGTCAATTTCTCTTGTGTCAAAAAGGGAACACTGTAAGTAAATCCTGTTTCCTTCTCAATCTTTGAACCATCAACTGAAAGTGCATTATTGTACAAGAGTTCTTCATCAAGGTAAGGAGATAATGGTGTAACAGAAATACCACTCTTTTGAGCCAATTCTGCCCAAGGCGCCAAATGCTTTTCATTAACAGCTTCAATAACAGCATCTTTGTTTAGCTATACTACCATGAGATGAACAGTCCCTTTTACAAAATACTATTACCTTTGCAAAAGTAGATACAACGGTGCCATGATAACCCGTCTTGATATTGAAAATAGATTGTAATTGCTTATTGATTGCTTCTTGATCTACTTTTTGTGTAAATATTTGATACTATGCACATTCGTTAGTCTACCTGTGTCTTGCTTATCTGCCAAGTTGAAAACGGGAGCTTCCTTAAAGGTACTTTGACTGCTAGTCTGAACATACCACTGTGCCAAGTGCCAGCAAGCTCTAGAAACATCGTCTACATGGACTGTGTTTAATTTCAAGTCTTTGGACCAGAGTAATTTCATTTCTTCGTTTAGATATTTGTATATTCTGCCGATAATTAAGCGGGGTGCTAATTATGATGAAGACGTATGTGATTAATATCACAACAGCACGTTTTATACAACTTACTTAATCCCAAATTCGCACCTGGACCATACACGACAGCAGGACGAAGAATAATCAAGTTGAGTCTATAAAATATAAATAAATCCCTTCTCTTTCTTGTCTTTGAATCACAAACCCTTCAATCTTCTTCAATGCTTCCTCGGCCTTGTATTTGTGTTTACCAATAACAGTCCAAGGATTGATTTTAGAAGTCTCGGCTGAAGCGCCCTAATGAAAATCTTGTTAACAAACTAGACCCTTTAAAGCCCTTACTTACCTGGTTACTGTCATAGACTTCAGCTGTAGACATTTCAACAAACACTTTAAGCTTTCTTTTGGCAGCTTCTTTTGCGCAATTGACAGACAAATTGAAGATGCGTTCTTGATATATTTCAGGAACCTGAGAGTATTTGGTCTCTGCAGCAAAGTTGAAGACATAATCAAACTCCTTTCCATCTTCTCTATCGAAACAAGCCGAGATAGAAGCTAAATAAACAAGGTGAATAGGTTTTCTTTTTCCATTCTTTTTTCGTACCTTGATGAATCAAATTAGCTTGTTTGAATTCGACTTTTTCAAAGTCTTTTTGAAAAGTTTCAGACAAGTAAGCAGTTTGAGGCAACATCTTGTCGGCAACGCGGATCTCGCCCACAAGATTGTTGGTCAATAAGTAGTGAACAAAATTTCTACCAATAAAACCTACACCACCCAATACAAGTACGTTTGGTTTTTCCATATCAACTATAAGCGAAATAAGAAGAAAAGAGCGTGAATGATAATAGACGCTGTAACCACTTTAAATATTTAATCTTGGGAGAGTCTGTACCACATTAAATCGAGAAATGCAAGTTGGGGTTGTAAACTCAGATAAAAGGACTTTTTCTCTCCCTTTTTTACAAAGCCAGTTTGCGACCAAATCATGCAATTCAATAACAATGAAATTTTATGTGTTGTATGACAGATTGATAAAGGACCATGAAGTGTTGGATTGATTTATCATCACTC
The DNA here is from genome assembly GCF_025201335.1 of Gilbertella persicaria. NCBI lineage: Eukaryota > Fungi > Mucoromycota > Mucoromycetes > Mucorales > Choanephoraceae > Gilbertella > Gilbertella persicaria. The sequence goes on along the minus strand of NW_026251963.1, from coordinate 419,115 downwards.
TATAGTATGTAATTCATTTGATCAACTTTCAACACTCCTGATTTGTACTACAAGCTTAAACTCAACAATAAGACTCAATAATTAAGCTTTGAACATGTTACGACAAAAGCGTGGATTTAGCTTCTTTAAAAGAACAAATGTTACTTTTTCAAATAAAAGGGGATCGAAAAAACCAAGGCCCTTTTTAATTGTGGAAAGTTGGATCCAGTGATAGAATGGACATGTCGTATAAACATGGCACCAATAAATGGTTGTAATATGAGGTCAATCAATTTGGTGCAACTTGTATTTCGATACTCTTTCTTTCTCTCTTACTCTTCTGATTGACTGTAAATACTCTCTACTGCATTTAATCATATAGCAATTATACATATAACAAATGGATTATATTGATTCTACATCTATTTCTCCGCAAACTTTGCAAAGAAACAAATCAACATCATCGCAATTGAGCGACGGCAAGCCTCGCAGACAAAGATCATTAGTTCGTCCAGAGCGTGAAAGAAATGATCGAAACAGCCGATTGTACTATTATAGACAACGGGCAACTCAAGATACACCATCAGATCCAACAAGAAATCAACCTGTAAAAACAATCCCACAAGATCCAACGTTTAGGAGATCGACTGCAAGAGAGCAGTTTTTGCGACGTGGTAAAAGCATTCTCGGTAGAGAAGAAAAGGACGTAATTGAAAATACAACAAACCAAAAGACAAATTGGTTTTCAGGGTTTGACCCTTGGATGACTTATTGCAGACTGATTACATTCTGCATTCCAGGGCCAATTTTAAGATGTGCAGGTAAAAAAGACAAACAAGTGATAAAAGAAAGGAATTAATCATTTTAAAGGTATCCCAAATGGCCCTGCTCAGCTCGCTTGGCGAGAAAAAATAGGGCTTGTTTCATTTATCTTGTTCATCATGGGTTGTGTTGGTTTCCTGACATTCGGATTTACACAGACAGTTTGTCCTGTACCACCCTTGAGTGTTCATGGAGGACAAGTCAGTCCTGGTTACTTGATTATCAATGGCTGGGCATACATGCTGGCGGAATGGGAACATCCAGTTGGTCCTACCGACGAAACGACCAATATTCTTTATCCACCTATCAATGCTGGTGGCATGGATGCCTCTTTCTTGTTTCAAACACTTCATCCAGAATGCGATTCTGTATTTATACCCCTACAGCAAGACCAACCAATCTACTTTCCTTGTCAACTGTTCAATCCAAACAAAACTGAAGCACCTCTTTCTTCTCAATTTATGAATCGGACAGGTTGTCATTTCTCTACAGATGCACGCAATTTATACGATCGCTTTCAAATTCAAGGCATTCCCAAAAAGACTGGAGGTTTTGATAAAGCTGCTCGTGTATTTTATGATTGGGAAGATGTGAAAAGTGGTGATTCACTTGCTGTATACAATGGGTAAGGACAGACATAATTTTATTTCTTTAACAATAGCATAGCGATATTCTGAATCTCAAGCTATTGTTGTCACTGCCATCAACTTATTTTGGGACAAGACCAGGCGGATTAATCGAGAGTATTTTGTCCAATATTGATAACTATGTAGGAAAAGATTTGACAATGACCATCAATGCAAACAGAGCTAAAAGCAATTCATGGGAAGAAGAAGCTAAATGCATGTCTGCTACAATTAAAGTCGGTTCCATGGATACAATTAGCTTGGGCTGTATGGCTTCTAATATCGTCCTTTACGTCTCTCTCATTGTTATCTTGGGCGTCATTATTGTCAAGTTTGGGCTAGCTATAATCTTTGGTTGGTTTTTATCTTGGAGACTGGGAAATTTCAAAGAAGGCTCTTCCTATACTGCAAGAATGGAACGAGAGGCAGAAATTGAAAATTGGACAGAGAATATGCAAGCTACAGCACCCTTGCCAAAACTTCGAGTTCAGTCTACTATGCAAGGGAATTCAAAAAGAAAAAGTGTGTTTCCCCAAACTTCTCGATTTTCTCGACCTTTACATGGATCAACTCGATTCAATCATGAGAAAAACGCACCTTCGTTGTCATTATGGCCAACACCAAATAGGTAATATATTATATGCTTATGTCTTTGTTCACCATCTTTAGTGCTTTGGAAAGCCATATTAGTCGTCAAAATAACCTTGAAGGGATTGATACCAGTCGTGTTTCGCTTTTCAATGCTCCTTCTAGGCTAATGAAGACAGAAGGACATTATCGTCAGGCATCTGGATTCTCTTCTGATTTAACAAACTCTACAGACACAAGCTCTACAGGACCCATATGCCCTTTACTACTATCGGAGTATGCACTAAGACAGCCTTCCTCAAGTTATATGCCTTTCAATTTTCCTTTGGCTCATACTATATGTTTAGTTACTTGCTATTCTGAAGGAGAAGCAGGCATTCGAATCACACTTGATTCAATTGCTACGAGTGATTATCCAAATAGCCATAAACTCTTGCTTGTCATTTGTGATGGCCTCATAACTGGCTCAGGTGAAACTCAGTCCACACCAGATATCTGTGTTGACATGATGCGCGATCTAATTGTTCCAAAAGATCAAGTACAGCCCTTCTCTTATGTTGCTCTGGCTGATGGCTCTCGACAAAATAATATGGCAAAAGTATATGCAGGTTTCTATAAATACGACAACTCAACTGTAGCTCTTGAGTATCAACAACGTGTACCTATGGTTACTATAGTAAAGTGTGGTACTGAACAAGAAAGAGAGAAAGGAAATAAGCCAGGCAATAGAGGCAAACGAGACTCTCAAATCATCTTGATGCAATTTATGCAAAAAGTGATGTTTGATGAAAGAATGACAAGGATGGAATATGAATTTTTCAATCGCATTTGGCAAGTAACTGGCGTACCTCCTGATGCCTATGAAATTGTGTTGATGGTAGATGCTGACACAAAGCTATTTCCTGATGCTCTTTCGAGACTTATCTCTTGTGCTGTCAAAGATCCTGAGATTTCTGGGTTATGCGGTGAGACCAAAATTGCAAATAAGACGAGTAGTTGGGTGACAATGATCCAAGTTTTTGAGTACTACATCTCTCATCATCAGTCAAAAGCATTCGAATCTATATTTGGTGGTGTCACTTGTTTACCAGGCTGCTTTTGTATGTATCGAATCAAGGCACCCAAAGGACCTGATGGCTATTGGGTGCCCATCCTTGCCAACCCTGATATTGTTGAACGCTATTCAGAAAATGTAGTTGATACTCTCCACAAAAAGAACTTGCTGCTGTTAGGTGAGGATCGCTATTTATCTACATTGATGCTTCGTACTTTTCCCAATCGAAAGATGATGTTTGTTCCACAAGCTGTGTAAGTATCAAACAGGAATTTCACAATGAATAACAGCAATAATTAAATAGATGTAAAACTGTTGTACCAGAGACATTTCTAGTTCTGCTATCTCAGAGAAGAAGATGGATTAATTCGACTATTCATAATCTAATGGAGCTACTTTTCGTGCATGACTTGTGTGGCACTTTTTGTTTCTCAATGCAATTTGTTATATTTATGGAGCTAGTAGGTACCTTGGCTTTACCTGCAGCTATTTCGTTCACAGTCTATCTCGTCGTGATGGCTATCTTAGGGCAACCAGCTCTGATTCCACTGATTTTACTGGCACTTATTCTTGGCTTGCCAGCTGTTCTAATTGTCATGACAAGCAGAAAAGTTGTTTATGTTGGCTGGATGCTCATTTACTTGATCAGTTTGCCTATTTGGAATTTCGTGCTACCTAGTTACGCCTACTGGCATTTTGATGATTTTTCTTGGGGTGATACTAGGAAGGTTGCAGGTGCCGAAGCTGACAGAAAAGCAAATCATGGAGACAAAGAAGGTGAATTTGATAGTAGTATCATTGTCATGAAGAAATGGAGTGAATACGAGAAACAACGAAGAGTAAATGAAGCCATTGATCGAAATCTGCCAATTCCACGTTTTGCCAACAACAAGAAAAAAACTGTAGATGTGTTTCGCGATTCGGCTATACCCGTAAAGAAGCTCGGATCAGCTGGCTCCAGTGATAGTGATGTTCCGCTGACTCAAATGGGATATTTACCCGCAGGATCAGGCAGAAATAACGGTATGGAACAGTGTTCCAACTATAGAGAAAAACCAAGATTTGTTCAAGGAAGTCTCTGTTCCTCGGCTGAAATTGACATACCACTGTTTAGCTTGAAGAATGACCCTACACAAAAGTCACACTATTTGCCATCCCGTGCTGAGCATGAGATAGGATTGAATACTTCTATGGTTAATCAAGACAATCAAGATATCAGACAATTCCCATTAAACTCACCTAGCAGATCCAATTATCTTCAAGGCAGCTCCATATGGTCTGATCCTGCATCCCGTCATCATCAACAAGTCTTGGAATGGTCCGATAATCAAAAGCCTATTCCACCACTACATCGTAATAGTTAATTTGATTTCTTAACCCAAAAAAAAAAAACGAATGTTTCTATGTAAATATTTTATAAGTATTGAAGAAATAAAAAGCACGATTTTTTTCATAAATAAATTATGATAAAGGTATACATACAAAAGTGCATCGTATGCTCGTATTGGCATTGTTTGCCTTTATCTTTTCTCGCTCGGTTGACTGTTGTACATACACAATGTCTCTAACAAAAATGAGTGAATAAAATGAGTGAATAAAATGGTTCAACAAACAAAAAAGAGCAAAAAGTGCAACGTAGTACTGTCACTGCTTCTTTTTTTTATCTCGTGATTTTCTGATCCATCTTGCATTCTTTTGTTTGTTAAAGAGTGTGTATAATTTGTAAAATGATTTTGTCATTTTCCATGTGGCAAAAACAATCGTTCAAAAAAAAAAAGAAAAAAGGAAGAAATATGATTCGTCAAATTAAAAAAATCGTTGAACAAACACTCATCTTCCAAGCATTTAATAAAAATTCTCACCTCTTTTTTTTTTGTTTTCTGATTTTGTGTTACCTTGGTCCTAGGATTTCTAAAAAAAATTAAGAATTAGTCTGAAATAAAGCAAGTTTAAGTGTCTATTTTCATGTAGATCAATTCATAAACTGACATATAAACTGCCAAATAAGAAAAAATGTATGTCTTTTAGTGAAAAAAAAGGAAAACGAAAGAAACACGGGCCCACTCTGTTTTCTTTCTAGAGCTTCTTTTTGTGTATATTGATTACTTGTTAAAGAAACACTCTGTTTCATTAACAAGGCATGATGTATAATTCAGGCTAAAAAGAAAAAGATTCAAAAAGTCATGCAGTTTTGTGAAATGTTTTCTGTTTTAGGATAATAAAAACGGCCGTTTTCAGATTAACTTTTTCTCACCTTGTTATGCATAAGGTTTAAATGAATAAAGTCTTGTTGGACTATAGTCAAGAACAAAACAAAATACAATAATAACAAGAAAAATAGGCAATAGTAACTTTAAAAGACATGTACATATAGATGCACATGTGACTATAGCATATGCACACGCTGTAAACTATCCACGCTTTGGCAAACAAGAGTAAAGAAACAAGGTCTTTATAATAAACTACCTGAATTCTGGTTGATCTAACTTTGTTTTATTTGGTATTCGTTAGAAACAATTGTTTTTCCCATAAAGTTAAACGTAAAATAAATTGGACATCACACATATTAGTGTACCCAACCTAGACTCTTTTTAAAAATTCGGATTAAAACAAAAGGTGCTGTAGACATTTGTCTAAATTGTGTCTCGTCGTTTGATCATTTGCTTGTAGTATCTCCAATACTAATCAGACGATTTTGTGTTGACCAAAAAAGAAAAAATAAGATTTATTCAGCTATATAAATATTCCTTTTGCCTCTAAATTCTCCCTGTGTGTTTTTACCTTTTTTTTTTTTTTAAACTGTTCAATCAAGTACATCAACTATCAAGTTAATTTTCTTTTGGAGGCAAATAGAAAGGAGAAAAACCATCTTTTTATAGAATACACTAAAGATGCCACTTGAAGAAGAAAAAATAGAAATTCGATCCGACACTAAACCTGAGGACGAAAAGAAAGAAGAAGCTCAATTTGAAGAGCATGAACATGTTGAGCATGAAGATGAAATCTCGCCTGAATTAGAGCTATTGCTTCACACTGATCCTGCTACTGGTCTGACTTCTGCTGAGGTAGCTGAAAGAACTGAAAAGTTTGGTCTAAATGAATTGCCTGAAAGAAAAAGAAATCCTATCATCAAATTCTTGCTCTATTTTACTGGCCCTATTGCTTACTTGATTGAGATTGCCTGTATTATTGCCGCTGTTGTAGGTGACTGGCTTGATTTTGGTATCATTTTGGCTTTACTGTTTATCAATGCTTTAATTGGTTTTATTGAAGAAGCAAAGGCTGAATCCGCTTTGGATGCTCTCCGTCAAACATTGGCTTTAAAGACTCGTTGCTGGAGAAACGGTGAATTGGTTGAAATCAATGTAAAGGAATTGGTGCCTGGAGATATTATTGTACTTCGTATTGGTGATATTATTCCAGCTGATGCCAAGCTTCTTGGTCTTGGTGTAAATGGTGAAATCAATGAAACAGAACTTCAGATTGATCAAAGTGCTCTTACTGGTGAATCTCTTCCTGTGGCTAAGAAGAAGGGCTCCACGGTTTACTCTTCTAGTATTGTCAAGCAAGGTCAGAATCTAGCTATTGTTACCAAGACCGGTGTTCATACCTTTATTGGTCGTGCTGCCAACTTGATTGCTATCACAAATGAAGAAGGTCATTTCCAAAAGATCATCGCAAAGATTGGTAATGTCTTAATTTGGTCTACCATTGTTCTTGTTCTTATCATTTTGGTTTATCAATTGGTTGCTTTCCGAGGTACTCCTGATGGTGACTGGAAGAAAGTGCTTGAACAATGTCTGGTCTTGACAGTGGCTGCTATCCCTGTTGGTCTTCCTACTGTGATGTCTGTCACAATGGCTCTCGGTGCTAAGCAGTTGGCTGGTAAGAAAGTGATTGTCAAGCGCTTGACAGCTGTTGAAGAACTTGCCTCTGTTTCTGTTCTTTGTTCGGACAAGACTGGTACTCTTACCTTAAATGAATTGACTTTTGATGAACCTTGGTTGACAAATGGCTATACAGCAGATGATATTCTCCTCTACTCTTATCTAGCTGCAGAACAAGGTGCAAATGATCCTATTGAATTTGCTGTTCGTCGGGCTGCTGAAGGCTCTCTTGAAATCTTAAAAAACCGTCCTGCAAAGACTCTGGATGTTCCTGGTTACAAAGTCACTTCTTTCCAACCTTTCAATCCCAACACTAAAATGACTGAAGCTACTATTTTGGATTTGGCTACTAATCAATCTTTCCGTGTGGCCAAGGGTGCTCCTCAAGTAATCACTCGTCTTGCAGGTGGCAGTAATGATGCTGTCAATGCTGTAAACTCTTTGGCTCGTCGTGGTCTTCGTGCTCTTGGTGTTGCAAAGACTGTTCCTGGAGACTTGTCCAAGTTTGAATTGGTTGGCATGATCTCTCTTCTTGATCCTCCTCGTCCTGATTCTGCTGCTACCATTCGTGACTGTAACTTACTTGGTGTTGATGTCAAGATGATTACTGGTGATCAATTGATTATTGCCAAAGAAGTGAGTACTCGTCTTGGTATGGGTCGTGTTATTCTAGATGCCAATCATTTGGTTGATCCTACAAAATCAGAAGAAGAAGTAACTGAACACTGTCGTCGGGCTGATGGTTTTGCTCAAGTCATTCCTGAACACAAGTATCGTGTGGTTGAATTGCTCCAAAACAAGGGTTACTTGGTTGGTATGACTGGTGATGGTGTTAATGATGCTCCTGCTTTGAAGAAGGCCAATGTTGGTATTGCTGTTGAGGGATGTACTGATGCTGCTCGTTCTGCTGCTGATATTGTCTTGCTTGCTCCTGGTTTGTCCACTATTATTGATGGTGTCAAGACTTCTCGTGCTATCTTCCAACGTCTTCGTTCTTATGCTCTATATCGTATCACATCAACCATTCACTTTTTGTTATTCATGTTTATCATTACTTTGGTTGAAAACTGGAATATGCCTGCTATCTTGTTGATTATGATCTGTGTATTGGTAAGTCAGTTTTTTTTTATCTTGCACTTTTGAACTTATATCTTTTAATAGAACGATGCTGCTACCTTGGTAATTAGTGTTGACAATACTGAAATCTCTGAACGCCCTGACAAATGGAGAATTGGTCAATTACTCACTTTGTCTACTATTCTGGCTATTCTTCTTTCAGCTCTCTCTTTTGCTCATTTCTATATTGCTCGTGACGTCTTCCATGTTACTCCATATCAATTGCACTCTATCATGTACCTGCATATCTCCTCAGGTAAATGCTAAATAGAATTGAACTTTTTTGTTTACTTTTTTTTAGCTCCCCACTTTGTTATCTTCTCTACTCGTGTCCCTGGTTATTGGTACAAGAATATGCCTCATTGGATTTTTACTGTTTGTATTCTTGCTACTCAAGTGCTTGCTTTATTCTTCTCTGTTTATGGCGTATTTGGTGAAAATGAACGCGTTGCTCCTTGTGGATGGGGATGGGGTATGTCTGTTCTTGCTATCTCTCTTGTTTACTTTATGTTCCTTGATGTTGTCAAAGTATGGGTCTTTAGAAGATGGAACTTTGCTCTTACTGCCAAACTGGCTCCTACCCCTAAACGTCGTGCCAAATTGGAACATCGTGGTAAAGAACAACATCAAAGAGAACGCTTGGAAGGCGCTTGGGCAAACATTCAAGAGTAAGTTTTTAATATAAATATGTTCATTGACTCACTTTATTGATTTATAGTCCTGTGGATGCTTATCAAATTGTTGCTGCCTTCAAGAACGCTGCCAAATAATTCCTTTATACATAAGAAAGAAACACAAAGATTTACGTATTACATTTTACTATCTAATAAACATTAAAGCTGTACATTCCCCTTTTCTTCATGAAGATAAAAGAGATTATGAGAAAAGTTGTTAGAACTCGACATCAATTAAAAACTCAATAATAAAGATTTATTCTGACAATAAGGCCATCTTGGAATACACTACAAATCAAAGAAGCAAGGCTCCAAACGCTATAGTCCATAAAAAAAAGCTACTTGACCTTATGGCTAATGTTTTAGATGAAATGATTGATATACAAGAAAACTGTACTGAGGGTTCCGAGAGCAGACCATTTTTTAGTAACATTTTAAGCTGGTAGGCCAAGGATAACCTTGGGCAGACATGCCCAAAAAAAGTTTTTATTGACAAGTTCAAAAAATGCAAGCGAGAATAACATTATCATGCTGAATCAGTCTATGCCCATTTCTTTTCGTGGTGGAGTAATCATAGTAAAAGAAGTTTGTTGAATGTTGCTAAATAACGTAGTCCACATCTTTTTTCACGTAGTACATGCTTTCTTATAAATACTCTTGAATAAACCACAGACTTTTTGCTCATAACCTTACCTTGACTTCACATTTGGGTGCCATTCCCTAAGCATACTGTTGTTATTTCTTTTTTTATTTATTTATTTCATATAAATCCCTATTTGAACATTATCAAATAAGGCCTACTCTTGAATAGTATCTTTATTTCTGTAAGGAATATTATCAAGACAGGCCTATTTATGAACACTATTTTGTAATTGAACATTATCACATATTAAAGTCTATTTATTGTGAGAACACTATTAACTAAAGTATTATGAAGAAAATCATCCTCTTTTAATATTAATTGGGAGCATTATCTTTATAATCCTACAGACCTTACATTGAACATTATCAATACAAGTTAATATTGAACATCAGTATTTATTCTACAACAATGTCTTTTCTGCTATGAGAGCTGATAACTTGATCCATGACTATATTTTTATGCTTGTCTTCAACAAACAAATCAAGAGATGAATTGCGCACAATTGGAATACTAGATAGAAAAGAATAGGCGATCTTTGCTATAATTGGATCTGAGAGCTTTACTGTCAAACTTGCCAAATAGTAGAAACGGTTTAATTGTGTATATAACATGTTGTAATCAATACAGTGAATGTTCATATGAATGCTAACACTAATTGTTGTAGTGTGGAAAAAGCTTCCCGGCTGTTCAGTGAAGACTAAACCAAACACGTCGCCATTCTTAAAATGTCTACACTTTTCATGCATTGATCTTGACGTGAGGACTAAATTGAACTTGGCTATTTGATTCAGTTTTGAGTTAATAAGAATCAAAATATCATTTGGTGAATTGGCGATATGCATCTTATTTAGTTGTACGAGCGAGACAAAACAAGGATTGATACGTAATTCACCGTAGCCCTTTTATGCTAAAGAGTAAATAACCATGAAGCTTACACAAATTCTTGATATAGTCATTGATACTAGAGATGATGACTTTTAATCACTTCTTTTCGTTTTTCAAATGTTTGTTCAACCCAAATGCTCAACTGAAGACATTGAAGAGAAGCATGTAGGTTGTTTTTGCAAACCATAAATGTACTTGATGTTAATCTTTATCTTAGTTGTGATACAGCAAAGAAAACGTGTCGATTTTTAAAGCATACATGCTGCATTAACGAAGACTCTACCGATTAGCACGTAAGACCTCTATTAAGAGCTTCTAGTAGGAACGTCGCCTACGCAATGTCTCAAAGGTTCATAGAATGTTTGAAGATGGGAAGCACGGAGGCAAAATTAGTAATAATGGCTTTTGTTGGTGGTGTAAGGGTTAAATTCCCTGTAGCTACTTGTAGCTGCAAAAGTGGGTGTCTCTCAATGTTCTGCCTCCACGTGGTGCACCTGGTTTAAACTAAATGAACATTGATACAGTGCTAACGGTGCCAAATGGCAGTTTTGCTTATTTCATTCTTCACTTCTTCTATTGTGATCAATCACGAACCTCTCAGATTGCTATTACAGTCCCCATAAGTGGAGATCCATCCAAAAAGTGGAAGAAGCTGTCTCTCGTTTGATAAGGAACTTACATGTCTAATATTAAAGGATCTATTAGCTTAAAAATTTTTTATTAATATTTGATGGTGCCATCATGAGCTTCAATGACAGCTCGGCATCTGTCTCTCATGCTGGACACCAAACGTTCAGCAAGATCAAGGCTGATCTTCTTCTATTCATCAACAAGCACTGCCTTCAATTCGGCAGTGTTGTTGATGCCAGCCCTTCTGCTTTCTATCTGCTTCTCGAAAGCCCACCACAAGTGCTCAATGGGTTTCAAATCGGGACTTTGAGCTGGTCAGTACTCAAAGCCTTTGATAAGATGGGTCTCCTTCCAATGTCTTGAAGTAGAGACAGCTTGTAATACTTGATCATCAATTCCAAGTACCAGGGCTGGAATTCCTCTGCCAAAGTCTGAATGTGCTTGTCTTAGTTGACAAGGCCTTCCAAGACCACAAGAGGACCAACACCACCAGGCCAAAAACAGCCCCAAATTATCACACTAACCTTACCCCACTTGGTGGTAGGGATAATGTTGACATCCTCATACCTCTCACCAACCTTTCTAAGCACTCGGATGCCACTATCATTGCCCTTTACAGAGTAGCGAGACTCATCCGACCAAATCACGCTTCTCCACTGGTCTTCAGTCCAATTGACGTGATCCTTGGTCCGTTGAAGGCGAGTCTTCTTGTTTTTCTCACTTAAAGCTGGCTTGTGAACTGGTCCAAATAATGAATAATAATTGGGTAACTCACCTCGACTCCTTGAGTCTTTAATTCCATTTTTTACCTTGTCAATGATGAGGAATGGATTTCTCAATATCGTCAACTTTAGAAGAGCTAAGCCCTTCTTAGTTATCTTGGGCTTTGGGCCTGGTGCTGATCTTGGTAAAGGTGAACCAGTTTTCTTGATGATGGTCTGTACAGTCGATCTAGACAGATCAACCGTGGAACTGATCGCACTTTGAGGGAAACATACTTTGTTGAGGTAGTAAACACCCTAGTATTTTTTCTTTGCGTTCTTGGTAAGAGCGACGGCTAGTTGAGTTGTTGGAAGTGGACATTTTTTAATTCGTCTGTTGGTTGTGAAAAAGGAAAAGTCGAAGCAGTTTGGAAAGAACTGGTATGAATTTCAAGTTTGAAGAAACAAAGCCGTTTTTCTTGATTTCGATCATTTGTCATTAACATATGTCTATCAATAGATTGCAAATAATTCCATTAGTGCTTGAACGAATGTGCTAAATTTCAAGGATAAGACTGTTTTGTCAAAGATATGGAGACAAGGCCATCACCCTGCTTCCTGATGTGGTCAGATTTTTTTTACCGCACAAAAGAAAGTACTTCCAGAGCTCATTGATCAGTAAACAAGATACTGATGCTTTCTTCTTATATAGAAGCCAATCGAACAAAGTGTGGCAAGTCTTGTCAAAAAAAAAAAGATTGAAGACGAAAATTCATCCTGTGTGTCCTTGACACAACTGATCAAGCCTTCTGTAAGTTTTCCAGTGAAACGGCGCTCTTCGAATGGCCCAGTCTCATGTATATAAAAGCTTATTTATGCATTATAATGACATTGTCTATAATGTGTTCGATATGTTTATGCCACATTAGAAAAAATTGTGACTGCTAGAATTTCTTGGGCATTTATCAGTAAGCAGATTGAACCAACGAAAAGCCAGCATTGTCATCAATGAATCATTTAAAAGGCGGTTAGTAACACCCAAATATAAAAAAGATAACCTTTATCTCTCTTACTTTATTCTTCTTATTCCTTTCTTTTTTATGCCTCTTACATTGGAAAATTGCTTTACAAAGAAGGCTTGTATTTTATCATTCATTACGGCTTTGGCTGTAGCAAATGTTTCTGGTCCTCAATATGTCTATCCAACCTTCGGTACATCATTGATAACTCGTTTTCACTGGAATGGAATTGAGAACAGTATAGTCAGTACTGCAACATTCGTAGGCGTATCTTTCTCAGGTCCTTTATGTGCTTGGATGATTGAGAACTTGTCATTTAGAAGGTAAGCCCTATCACAGAATGCTTCCCCTCTTTTTTTTTCCAACAAGTTTTTTTTTTTTTTAGAACATTGATAATATCCTCCTTTACAGCATTTGCGGGGTTATTATTGCTAGCTCAGACTTATGCAGGACATTTATCTCACAACTACATCTTGTGTTCAGTATATTTAGCATGCATGGGTGCTGCTGGTGCTGCATCCTATCTTTGTGCTCTCGATTCACAGGTAAATTGAATGCGATGAAGATCCATCGCTCTAATAAGATTTGACGGTAGGCTCATAATTTTAAATCACACCGAGGAATGAGTATGGGTTTTACAAGTGCTTCTTTGGGCATCAGTGGTTTAGTATTCTCACAAATCAATGATAAATTCTTCAAGTCACAAGTAGAAAACGATGAACAAGACAGCAGCACCTATGATTATTTGATTTTTATTGCATGCTGTATATTATGTGTCACTTTGTTTGGATCATTTGTGTTGGGTCCTATTGATACTAGCGAACAAGTGGATATTGTTCAAGATTTAAGAGAACAAGAAGAAGAATTGGCACAGAACTTGAATAATCACAATTACACGCAAAGCATCAGCAGTTTCAGTACATCATCCACCCGATATGAGGACGATGAAACAGAAGGTGCAGGAGAAGAAAGACCACTTTTGATTAAAAATGTGATTATATCTGCTGATAATATATCCATGATCAAGAAAATCAATCAGGCACAAGAAGAAAATATTGAACAACCTTATATCACAGGTGTTGCGTTTTTTACTGACCCTGTTGGTTTTGCTCTATCAATTGCGCTTTTAGTTATTTTGGGGTTAGGATATGTTTATTTGGCTAACTTGGGCCAGTTAATTATCTCAGTTTCGCCCAAGGACATGAAGCCCAATGAAGCACAGCATTTACGTAACGTGCATGTTTCTATCTTTAGCCTTGCGAATTGTGCTTCAAGAGCCTTGTTCGGTGTACTAAGTGATATTCTTTTAAAAAGAGCTGGTGTTCATCGTCTTTGGTTCTTCTGGAGTGCCGCTGTTGGTCTGATGATGTCCCTGACGTATCTTGTCAGTATTGTCTCCACTGCTGATGAATTGATCTCATGTACTGTCATGGTCGCTATTGTCTATGGTATTACTTTTGGTATCGCACCTGCTACGATCAGTGAATTTGGAACAAAGGTAAGTATCACAGTGTAGTACAAGAGCTGATGATTTTTTTTTCTGCATAGGCATTTGCTCGTAATTGGGGCTGGTTATTATGTGCTCCAGCAATCGGTAGTCAATTATTCAATGTCTTGTTTGGTACAGTTTATGAAGCAGAATCAAAGCGTCAAGGAAGTTCTGGATCTTGCTTTGGATCGGCTTGTTATCAAATGACTTTTTTAGTTGGAATATTTTCTGCTTTTATTTGCACCTTGGTTTTGTCGCTGGCGATTTACAAAAAGGGTTTACACAAGCAAACGACCGTTTTTCACTAATCTATCGCTATTGATGCGGTTGATCATAATTCCCTTACTTAATCCCCCTTTCCCCAACCTTCCCCCTGTCAAAACACAATATTAATTGACATCTTTCTAAATCATAAAGTATTGAACTTGCCCCTATTAATGATTTTTGTTTGTTTGCTTAAGAGAATGCAGTTACTGCATTTATCAATGAAAGGTGTTATACACTGACCCCAAATAAAAAGTTGCCCAGTTTTTTGACATTCGAGCTCAACAACAAAGGTATCCTAATTCAAGAGCTTTTTAATATACCAAAATGATACTTAACGCACTCTATTCTTTATGGATGATTAGTTGAGATGCTTAACTCAAGAAAATATAGTTTAGTACTTGGTGGTGTCGCCTTTGATATCAATGACAGTTTGGTGTTGGCTGGTCAAGCGTGTGGTAGTATGCATGTAATGGGAGGATAGTAGGTAGGGTATTCAATTACCTCCTCATATCTGTGTCAATATTTTACATAAACTGGTTCATATTTATTACTAATTTATTTCTCTTTTATCTCCCTTCTATTCTCTGCTCTTCCTTATAATCTAATGTAAATAACAATATAAATATTATTTATGTATCTCATACTCTGCTTAATTTCTAGTACTTATTTTTTCCACACGATTTTTTTTAATAGTGTGTATTTTATGCTCAAAAATCAATTCAAGCTAAACTAATGTTTGTTGTTTTTATTGGGTGACACTCTAATGCAATGATTTTTTCCCTTGCTTCTTGATTGTTTGTTTGTTCGTAAAACTCTTGTTTTCTCGAGGAAGAGATCATTGACCCTGTTTCAAGAAGACAAGTAAAGATATTAAAGAAAACAAAGGCACATTCCTTTGTACTTTCTATTTTAAGGATAACCAACGTTTTGTGTGACTTGAGAATGCAGTAATCCTTCCTTTTTCCTTTGTTTCTTTTACCGCCCTTTTTTTCTTTTCTATAAGATGAAAGATGCTAAAATTCGCGAGTATACAACTGCAGATCACCAAAGGTTTAAACAATTTTACCTGAGCATGGAGAACAAAAAGAAGCAAGGCCAAGTTTTACACGCTTTAAGACAAAGAGCAAGTGCTAAACGAGTGTGGCACGCAGGACTTGTTGGTATCTTGGGAATACATTTATCACAATTCATGCAATCAATTTCAATCAAAAACACATTGTTTCTGGTCTCTGAACTTTTATTATGGAGTGCAGGCGTAGGCATAGTATGGTATAGGTGGATTAGTCAGGAATATGAAGCTAGATTAGCCAATATTTGTGAACACATGGCAACCGAGTTAAACGGTATTCAAAAGAACGAAAAAAGCTGTGCCTGGGTTATGGAGAAAGACGACCAGATTATTGGTACAGTAGCATTGAAATACGAAGGGGGGACAGAAGGCAAAATTGGATACCTGACAGGCTTAGATCCACAAATACGTCTAAAGTTGGTTCAAAATGCTATTCGTTTTGGTCGAACAAACAAGATTGACGTAATAAGCAAATGGCAAGATGACTTGAAATGGTCCGAAAGTGCACTATAAACTACACATTGATTTTTCCTTTTTCTTTTCTATGGCAAACAAACAATCTTTATTTTTAATTCTTTAAACTTGTATACCTATTCCCTCTCTTTCTTTTTTAAATCTAATCTCTTTTCTATTATCCATATTAATATTTTTATTATTGACATACTGCTTGTTGGTATAAAAGAAGAAGAAAAGACACAGAAAAAAAATACTCAAACAATAAAAAAGAATGAGTAGTACATTTGCTATTCGATCTTTAAGCAATTCAATAGACCAATTTCCTTTACACCAGCTATTTCCAACAGCAGAACTTGATCATGATCTAAAATATATCGACAAGACATATTACGATTCAACTCAAGGTTACAATAACGAATCCAAATTAGCCCATGAAAAGCAACTATCAGTCAGCCTTCAATCGTTGGTATTAAATAAAACTATGGATTTTGTGAGATCAATATCACACCTCGATCTGTAAATACATACTATAAAGAAAACTAAATCTAAATACTATTTCTAATAGACGCAACGTTGGCCTCTTTACTCTACCAAGTCAAGTAACATTGTTGACTCGTCTCACTCTACTTGATTTGTCACACAACAAACTTGTCAAACTACCTTCATCAATAGATCAGTTAAAGAATCTGAGGCATTTAAATCTATCCTATAATGAACTTACTCAATTGCCATCAAACATATACAATTTAGAACGACTCGACCATTTAAACATGTCGTTTAATCCTCTCAAGCAAATATCTGCCAGTCTAGCATGTCTATTTCATCTCACGTTTCTTGATCTATCCAACACGCATATTCCTTCTATTCCAGTAGAACTGCTTGGGCTATCCATGACAATAATCAAAACAGATGGCTGTAATGAATTAAAGGATCGCTCAATTGAATTTAACCAAAGGCTGATACATAACCCTGTTAGTCTTTTGGAGACATGTGCTAGGCAGCTTATTCAACCTATTCTACACGAATTAATTGCAAAAAAGAAGAAAAAGAAACAATACGACTTGAAAAAGAAGCAAGAAGAATTAAGGCATCTCCCAGAACATATTGTATCCTATTTATCACAGCCTAAAGCATGCTCTTCTTGTGGAGGACCTTATTTTCAATCCTGTGTGATTCGTTACCGTATAGTTCAAAGGCAAGATGACACATGGATACCAGCAGAATACAGGCTTTGTTCGGCTCATTGGAATACTGAAGACGATCGCTTATTGGCTTTATTTTCAAAAAAGCCTTCCTCTTATTTACCATCTTCAGCAGAACTTTGTCAATTAAGATTAACTTGCGCTGTTTAATCTTAAGATTTATGTAACAAATAAAATTATGCAATTTTCTTTTTGGAAATAAAGTTGTTCAGTTAAATAGCCGCTGAGGCACGGCACAGCGCATGTAACTTTCACACACACTAGTAATTTTAATGCATGCTTTTCTTTTTACTTGAAAATGAATTGAGTCTTAAAACAAGATATATTAATTCATGAAAAAGAGAGAGAGAGAGAGAGAGAGAGAGAGAGAGAAAAGGGGCATATAGTTTATTTTGGATCAAACAAACAGTATTCTCTTTTTTTATGGAATAAATAAGCTGTTATTAGAAGCTTATTGTTTCTTAAAAAAAAAGATAAATAAACATAATGCATCTCTGCCTCTAATCTTGAAGAGCATGCAACAAAAGAAAAAGCAACTGTAAAACAAGAGAGAACAAGGGGCCAAAAACAGATGCATATCGATTGTTACACTAAAGATGTTTTACTTTTTTTTCTTTATCTTTTTTAAACTTTTTTCTTCTTCGTCTTTTTCTTTCTTCGTTTTTTGATTTATTGTATGATGTATTTTGATAATAACATCTCTATCCAAAAGCAAACCAAGTCTTTTGTTTATGTACAATACCCTAATAACTCACATGTAAACAACAATAATAATAACAACAACAACAACAGCTATCAATATGATCATTTGAGACCACAACAAAAGAGTTTTCAGATAAACGTACCATCTTCAAACTTATCGTTTGAAAATCAAATCCCTGTTTTAGAAACAACGAATCAAGAACGACTTCAACAGTCACAGCCCAAACAACCAGAAGAACAGCCTAAAAAAAGAAAAGACAGCACATTGGCTATGCGTGTGACAAGTAAGAAATAAAGAAACAAAGAAACATCCCTATTAACCACATTCAAAGGTGTCGAGAAAGAAGAGTTGGATGTGATAGAGGAAAGCCTATATGTGGGCAATGCAAGGGCCGACATCACTGTCAATACAGCAACCATGCCCTTAGACTAGACAATGTATCTATGCGCCAGCGATTGGACGAACTAGAGAATCAGGTCAGTTGGCTCACTTCATTCGCCAAAAACCTCGAACAAGATTATCGAGCAACAGTACCCCGATCACAAACACAAGCATACCCGCATTCTTGTGTGGTACAGAAACCTATGATGGATGCTTCTGACGAGCTCACAGTTGCTTGTCGACAGGAGACAGATGGTCCTAGCGTGTATGACTGGGCTATTGAAACAGGTTGGCCTGTAATTGAAAATGCAGATGGAATGAAGTCTATATTCACCAAGATCACAAGTTTTGAAGACCTCAATAAAGCGCTTAGAACTGCAGTAGAGGCAATTTATAACACAAAAGGGAATCCACTTTATTATCAGCCCTCAGCAAAGCAATTCGATCTGCCAAGTCCAATCAATCAAACAATCCCAAACAAACGTCTATCAATCACTGGAAATGAAACTGACAGTGGGAAAGAACATACGTTTACGCTTTTTGAAAGCTTGAACCGATATACAACTGCAGCATCTGGCACGAAAAATTCTGTAGATGGAATGGGAAACAACTTCGATGATCATTATTTAGAGACAGATGTTATGGCCCGTCTTATTTATCAACATCATCAATGCGGTTTTCCAATACTTGTCAGTCCTTCACGGTTCGAAAATCATTATCGTCAAGGCCAATTGAAATCTCTTGTTTTATCCTCTGTATTCTCACATGCTGTACCTCACGCTTGCATCTACCATCCTCACCTTGCACAGATTCAGCAATTCCGCGAACTTGGTAACCGGTTCTACAACCATTCACATGACTTACTAGGCATTGATGAGCCTGCTAATCTATCGAATATTCACCAGCGCACATTGCTTATTACTTATGATTTGGATCTAGGTAGAGTTAGACGTGCCTTTCTACATATTGGAATTGCTATTCGGATGTGTTTTATGCTAAATCTACATCGCCCCGAGGGTTATGTATCATGTAAATCAGCTTTTGAAAGAGAGCAATCAAAAAGAGTATTTTGGACAGTATGGTTTTTTGATAGTATGGTAAGTCAAGTAAACTGATTCGCAATGAGGTTAACTTGATTCCCCTCTATCAAGGTCTCACACTTATTTCACGATCAGTTCTCAGCCATTAAACTTAACCAGATCTCAATTGAATTACCAACACCCTTGCCTGAATTCAATCAACTGGAAATGGATCAAACTAATTTTGCTATTCATTTGATTCAGGTTCGAAAGATAGCAGCTATCCTTTCTGAAGAGTCACGCAAACTGAAACCCCGTCCATTAGTGAAACGACTGAAAGAAAAACTAAAGCGTTTTTATCGAACGTTGCCTGAAACAGAACGATTTGGTCAAATAAATCAAATCACTTTCTCGCCTGGTACTTCTGTTTGGATTAGGCGCTCGTATTTTTGTGTCTTGTTAGATTATTGCCAATGCTGGATTACAATGTATAGAGGACTGTTACCGTCTGCTAATCATTTAGGTGACAAACCTTTGACTGAAGACGAACAAGAAGCTATCTTGCATACATCCCAAGCAGCTATTGCTATTGTACAGTTATTTCAAGCGTGGTTTCGCTGTTCTGAACAATCTGGGGATGGATTTGATTGCTTTTTTAGGCCCTATTTGTACCATTTTATGAGCGCAAAAAACATTTTCACTGTAAGTTTTGTATGTGTGTGTCAATGTGTATACTGAAAAGGTGAATAGTCTAATGTATCACAATTTGGAAGATCCTCCCCATTGGTTAATACTAGCCGTGCTTATCTTGTCTTATTATTGCGTTTGTATCAGACAACTCCAACACGAAGATCGTTTGATGAAAGTCAATTAGAGAAGTCCTTTGTTCATTTCATGACAACTTATCAAATTGGCGAAAACGAAGTAGCTTATCAAGACATAATTAATGAGGCGCTTATGGATGAACCAAATGCAGATAGTGGATGGAGCATTTTCTCGCTTCATTCAGATCCTATAGCTAAAGAAAAGCTAGAAAAAGATGACTATCTAACAGCACCTCCTATACCAGATGGCGTGGCTTCTAAATGCTCTTCTAATTCGTCTATTATGAGCGAGCCATGCACAACATCAGATGTAAATTTTGATTATTTTTAAAATAGAATTATGAGTGTATATCTTCTATTTTTTTTTCTGGACATTTATTATATATGCATGGACATTTTTAATCATTTTTAATGTTGACTAGGCCTGTCAAACCCCCTTTTTATATGTTTTGGAAATCATAAAACCCTTGAATGCAATCGTGTAAGAATTAGAAAAAGTGTTTCTTGATTTTTTTCTCTTTCTTTTTTTCTCATAAACAAAATGCACGTCAATTTGCTTTTGAGTTGGACATTCATTGGATCTCTTCTTGTCTTAACATCATTGGGTGATAAGTCCATTACTGTAAAGAACAACTGCAAAAAAGTCGTCTCAATCGGTGTTCTGACAAACGGCGTTAGTGCTGGATCTCCAGAACAAAGCTTTGATTTGACACCCGGTGCTAGTAATAGCTTCAACAAACCTGATCAATGGGGCGGTCGAGTTTGGGGACGCTATCAGTGTTCTGGTTCTTCTGGTAACGACACGAACAGTTGTGGTACACCTGGCGCTACCAATCCTGCTAGTTTGGCAGAATTCTTTTTTAAAGGATCAGGCGGTAAAGACTACTACGATATCAGTCTTGTAGATGGTTACAATATGCCTATGTCTATTCAACCCACGGGCGGTTCACAAGTAAGCGGGTATAGTTGCGGTTCGCCACAGTGTCAAATGGCTTCTTGTCCTCCTGAATTTGCTGTAAAAGATGCTACTGGCAATGTTGTTTCTTGTCAAAGTGCTTGTTCCAAAACAGGCTCTGATCAAGACTGTTGTAAAGGAGACTACAATAATCCTAATCTATGTAAGCCAAGTGGAAGTTCTTACAATATTAAACAAGCATGCCCCGACGCCTACAGCTTTGCTTATGATGATCAGACGTCTACTTATCAATGTGAAGCACAAGGTTATGATGTTTCATTTTGCTAAATACAATTAGTTTATTTTAATAAAGAGATAGTAAAGTATTTGTTGAAATCTATACTGCACTCATTCGAGAATTGACAACAGTGAGTGGTGGAAGACCTGTTTCTTCGTCTCCTTTAGCTTGCCCAGTGGCTTTTATTTTCATTTCAAAACGAGTTCTCCATTTTCTTCCTTGAAATCTAACAAGTAGTACAGTTATGATATTCAGCATGTTGATACCAGCAAGGATAGTGAATAGGATACCCGGACCAATAGCTTTTACACTGGAGCTTGAGAAAATAGTAGTAATGGCAGCAATAACACATCGAACGCAATTATTGATTGCAATGGCACTTGCTGATCTTCCTGGCTTTGAGTCTACAAGATAAACAGAAGTGGGTGTGGAAGCTGTCATTTGACCCACAGCATCTTGAGAAAAGAAAATGAGTTTAGATTTTCTTTTTTTTTTTTTTTTTTTTTTTTTTTTTTTTACAAGGTAAAGGTTTACTTACAAATAAAAAGGCCAATGAGAGGCGCATAAACAGCTACATGATACTGTGTAGTCCAAGCATAAATCAAGTAGCCAGCAGGAATCAAGGCGAAAGAAGGATAGGCGGCTTGAATTCTTAGTTCGGGATATATACCGTCAGGACCATTTTCTTCCTTGAGTTTCTTGAGAACATAATCAGAGTATCTTCCACTAGATATAGAGCCAACGATCAGACCAACGCCAAGAGCAAGATAGCATAGACCAATTTGTAAAGATGAATAGTGATACGCGTTCTCAAAAGTATCAGTAATAGTAGGATTCTATGGAGACATCATGAGTTGCCAAGAATAACCAGAGATATTAAGCTTACCAAAAAATAGAGAGATGCAAAAATGACTGTGTTGTAAATAGTGATCATTAGTACGGTAGGATCTCGCAGCATAAGTAGCATAGGTATAAATGCCTTCTTTATATTTTTGAGAACTTTGAAATGCTCACTTTTCTCCTTCAGGGACAATTGCTCACTATCAGATGAAATTGTTTTTTCTTCTTCTCGTTTTTTACGTAAGGTTTCAGGTAGAAAAAAGGTAACTAAAAATAACAAGACACCACCCAAAATAGCTAGAAAGTAAAACGTGGATTTCCACCCTAAGAATTGTGAAAGGATGCCTCCAACAACAGAAGATAAGACAGGAGCCAAGAGTGGTCCTAAATAAAAAATACTATAGGCTTTACCACGCTCTGACACATCGAACGTATCGGCAATGACACCGGCACCTAGCGTCTGTCCGGAACTTGATCCGCATGCTTGTATTGCACGAAATACAAGTAATGTTGGAATATTATGAGAAATAGCACATAGAATAGAAGCCACAATACCAATGACAAGGCTATATATATACATTGGTTTTCTTCCATAAAGATCACTCATACTTGCCCAAAACAAAGGCTGTTATACATATGAGTTAATACATTAATAGTATTGTCAAGTATTATCTTACAGCAATCCCCAGCAGAGCTAGGTATACAGCTACAGTGGCGTCAGTCTCAGGTAGAGAGGCGTGCAATTCGCTAGAGATTTGGGAAAGACCAGGCAAATAAATCATTGTTCCTAGAGGACCGCTCACACCACTTACTCCAACAATAAGCGTGATCATAGCTTTTTTCTTGATTGAGTACTGCCTTGGATCATCGTCTTTATAGATATCGCCTATCACAGTCTTGTGCCAATGTTGCATAAAATCAAATCGACTTTTGTTTTCTGGCTGAGCAACTGTAGAACAAATGGATGTGGGTTGATTGTCTTCTATAGTGTTTTCTTTGCTTTGATCTTGCATTGCTAACAGTTATGATTGAATTGAAATAAAGACAATCTATTGTTGATCTACAGCAATCATTTATATCTGGATCACAAAAGTGTATATAGAAAAGGAAAATCGGGAAAAACAAATACCCTCTCGCATAATGCAAGCAAGAATAATTTGGCTTGTCTGTGACAGTCAGGGATAATTCGGAACGCAGACTAGTTTTCTAGAATCTGATGAATCGATAGATAGTCCATCATGCTATTTTATTTTTATTTATAGTAGACTATAAGTCGTATAACAATGTCAAAAGCTTAAGCTAGCAAATGGATTAAGATCGCAATGAGAAGGCAAGATACGGAGAAATACGGTCTCATCAACTTTGCATCAGATTGGGTGACTTCACTACCAGGTAAAAGATTCTTGCTCATTATATCTATCGAGATGGTCAGCTCAGCACGCTCTTTCTTTGTATGTATGCATTACCTGAGATTTGACAAGGCGATTTGGATTTTTGACATGAAAGAGAATTTGTTGATTCTGAAGAATTGAAAAAGATATTTAATTGAGAGACATCCAAATCTGCATCTTCTGGAGGAGGTCCCCCACTGAAATTAGGGTTGCCATCTGTCCAGTGATTGAGTAGGACGCGACCGGGTGAATTTGGGACATTTGTTGTCATCTCACGAATAAGATTGCCATCAATATAGAACTTCACTGAACCAGGTACCCAATCAAATCTGTATTCATGATAGTCCTAAATACAGAGTCACTTACTAGATTCTTCATGATCATCTTACCTGAGTTGGATTAAATTCCAAATTATGCTTTTCATTTGTCAGTGGTGATGCTACACCATGTTCATATATCTGAGGTTGGATTGCAAAATATGACTTGTAAGGATTTTTGAAACGACTCAACGATTCAATATCAATTTCACTTGTATCGTTGCGATAAAAAAAGAAGGCAGCCACAGTACCAGGCACATCACTTATCTTTAATCGAGCGCGATATGTACCATACAAAAAGTCCTTTCTTTACACCAATAAATATATTGAAATACATTTCTCTTTTTTACCTTCTAGTGCCAATGGCTGCAGAAGAATACTTTCCATTCATTCCCTTTTTGACAGACAAGACAATACCACCATTTTGGTTCATTTTTACATTACCGGGAGAAAATACTCTTTCAAGAGTGTCGTTGTGTTTTGCATCCACGGTATAATCCATTACCAAATAATGGGGATCATATTGTAAATTAGACTTGTAGAGACTGTAGTCTGCATACCAAACACTAGACCATATATTATGGTTTTCATCTTCAAATCCACAGTCGCATACAACGGCCTCATTCAAATTGACAATCTTATCTTGTGTAGTTGGATCATTGTTTTGGTTTTCTATGCAAACTATATATGGTACACATAACAGTGCAACCAAAGACAGCTGTATGATCTGCATTTGTTACTATTAAAAAGGACCAACAATTGGCATTGACAGAAATATGAATTATTATTATGCTGGAGGTCATGTTTGTTTTGAACTTGAAACAAACAGATGTTAAATAATTTTCACTTGTTCTAGCTCGGCTTTATTAATTTTTTTCTAAGCACGAAATATTATTTTACATGATTCATTCAATCAAGAATTTCAGATTCTTTCAATAATGCAAGATGACCACTGAAGCGTTATAAAAAAGATTTGGGGAAAGAAGAATGCAAAATTCGTATATATAGACCTCTATTACACAAGTAGAACAATCATATCAACACTTATAATTAAATACAATACTTCAGAGTCAAGAATCATAAGTTGGCTTTAAAAGTGATCTTATGTTATATAGCCTACCATCTTAAAATTTTTCGAAGTCCTAACAAGAACTTTTATGTGAAAAAAAAAGAAAGACTCAGTATTGCAAATATTCCTATGAAAAATCATAAAAGCAAAATTCACGTAAAGACCTTCAGAAACTTGACATATGTGATTTTAATTCCGAGGTATATTGCAATTTTTTGTCTTTTTGCTGGGATTCTCACTAAGCATGAGGCTGGATTCTTTTTTGTGGTAATGTAGTCACATTAAAAGTCTTTATTTTAAAGCACGATGCACAAAAACTGTATAATATCACATTCACAATGATTTATACTTGAATAGCAGTTATATATTTGCCCTGGATCAAAAGCTCTTTCAGACCTAAATACTTTTTATAGTTCTTTCTATGAATTTGACTTTTTCCTATGTGTTTGAAATATAAAAGGCTGGTGGCTTTATTGGGTATTCAAATCTTATAATTAATATGGTAAAACAATTAAACGATGCTGCACCACATTATGTGTCACTTTCCAAAACTGCATGAGGCTAAGCTTTGTTCTGAATATGTATTGTACTATTAATACTTATCAAAGTTGATCTCTATACGTTTATCAGGTAAATAGGCACTAATAATTGGTTTATTTAACATTTACTACTGTGTTTTAGGAAGATGATATGATTGTCGGTCTTTTCTTTTTCTTTGATCCAGACGAAAAAAAAAAAAAAAAAAAACTGCTTTTTCAATTCCGCCTTGTTTTGATATAATAAATGCTATAGTCTCCATAATTTTCCCCTTCAGTTGGTTACGGTGTTGCGAGATGGGTCTCTGCTGTGATATTTTTCTTACTATTCTCTGTCCTCCTCTTGGTGTCTTCATAATGAGAGGTTGTGGCTCTGATTTCTGGATCAATTTGTAAGTAGTTTCATGAACAAAGCTATCAAAGTATTGAATCAACATTGACTATAGCTGTTTATCTCTCTTTGGTTATATTCCTGGTCACATCCATGCTTTCTACCTTATGGTTAGAGAAAACGAAGCAGGTCGATACAAAGACCCATACCATGATTCCGTTGCTCAACCATAATCATTTGAAAACTTACATTCATAATAAAATAATAAATTGTACTAATAGAAACTTTTGATCTTAGCTAAGCTACAATGGATGAGGTGCTTAATTAAGTGGGGTCAAATGGTTCATCCCAAAAAAAGTATAAATGTATATATTCTGAAAATATAATTGCTGTGAGCTTTAAAATGAGTCACCTTCAATCTACACAAGGTAATGAGATTTTAGAACACTCCTAAAATGCCTAGATGAAGCTTGAAGCTTGAAGCAAGAAAAGTTGATCAAAAAGATCAGTGATTGTTTGCTTTTTATTGAAAGTAAATTGATGTATGAAATACCCAACCATCCATTTGTATGACATTCATTGTTTATCCTATGTAAAACTGCTCTCCTTAGTCACAGAAGTGCCATGTGTTGTAAGAAACCTTGCTCTCAACATATTATATATGCAATCAAATTTGAATGCTGACTTGAAGGTGATGCTCATATTGACCCACCTTTTTTATCTTGGTAAATTCGTCTTCTTTTTGTCAGAAGTACTTAGTCATGGCCTCATCTGATTTCGGTTGGATCAGATTTTTTTTGTATAATATTTTTTTTATTCAAAATATGTTTTTTTAGTTACACATTATAGAAGGATGTAACGTGGATAGACTAAAAAAAAGGAGCGTATAAGAAGTAATCATTGAGAGACTTAGAAAACGTTTCCGAGTAAAGAATGCTGGTGTAATGAGATCAAAATCTGACTAATAATGTCGGAGATGATCCACTCAGGGTCAAAGGGTTGATTGTCCAATGCGAAACGCCAGTAAGCGGACCATATTTGCCATTGGCAGACAGATAGAACAGTAAAGAGAGGACTGTCAGGCGGTAGAAAAGGAGGACAGGATTTGAGACAGAGTAGGTGGTAGACCATATTGGCTGAAAAATACATCTGTGAATAGAAATAAGTGAGGACTTCAATCCAAATGGTCCATTTCCAAGGACAATAAAGAACGAAATGTTCAAAACAGTCGATACTCAAAGAACACAGGTGATAATTACTGTTGGGAACGCGATTGATTTTATATAGCTGTGCCTCTGTAGGTAGTTTCTTGTTGATAACTCTAAACCAAAGATTTCTGGAAGGTAAGGGCATTGAGGAAGACCAGAATAGACGCAGCAATTTAGATGGCAGATGCAGTCGAGCATTCGAAACATTGGGATAATTATGCATACTGTAAGCTTTGGATGTGTATTAGGGCCATAGAGGAGAACTGTGCAATTGGCACACTAGTATCAGATGCATCAACATTCCATTATCGCCAATAAATCTGCCATTGAGAAATCCTGTTTGATAACGATTAATAGTTTTTGCGTCAGTGGGCCAAAGCGTTTGGTCAATAGCCCTGTAAAGATCTTTGCATCGCAGTTAATTAACGAAATTGGTCTCCAATTCTTCAGATCATTCAAATCACCCTTCTTTGGCAGCAGTCTTACTCGAATTTCTTTCCAAGATGACGGAACAATATCATGAAAAAGAGCATCGTTGTATAATTGTTCCAGTAAAGGCTCCAAAACAGGTAGGTCAAACAGCAAACGCATATACGCATAACCTAGGCCATCACTACCAGGGCTGCTTTGTTTGGGACTATGTCTGTACATTTCCTGAAGTATATTGATAGTGATCGGATCAAGCAGGAGATCTTAATCGCCTTTGTCAAGCTTTCGCTCAAAATTGACTAGCCCGAAGTAGTTGTCGATGTCTGCAGGAGCAACAGTGTCAGGCGTGTATAGTCGTTGATAAAAGTCTTGAGCAATGCGATTCATGCTTGTCGTTTCATATATTACTATATCAGGCTGAGGACCATTAAGGTCTCGAAATCCAGACATATGCTGTTGTAACGTTCGTTTTTGATGCATTTGCTTCAGAAAAGGAATGTTGGTCTCACCATTTTCTTGCCAATAAATTCCAGATTTAAGGATCGCAATTTGAGCAATCTCTTCCTGAAGTTTGTGGATCTGAGTGTCCAGAGGTGAAATGAGTTGTAACTTGACGGCTAACGGTGGTTTAGTTCTTAAGATACGATTACGTTTCTTCTCTAAACGCCGCAACGTCTGTTCTCTCCAGCTGTTGTAACTGACTGAATAGGATTTGATTATTTTTCTAGTCGTCACCTTGACCTGTTCCCAGCGTTCTTGAGGTGAATCAATATCATTCCATTGAGTTGCCAAGTTGTTGATGCGCTTCTCTAATAGATTGCAAAGCCTTTTGTGTGTAGCAAAGGTTGAGTTTCCCCGCCATATACCTGGTCCAAATTTTGACATACCTAACACAAAATCAACATGCAGTATACTGTGATCAGTCCAAGAGGCTGGTAACGAAGAGATATTGGCCTGTACTAATCCTTGTCGCATATCTGCACCAACAAAGATGTAGTCGATTGTAGAAAAGGAGAAACTATCCCTTCGCCTGACTGTTTAAGAGTACCAATGACAGCATAGCCGGATCCCATAAAAAACCCGGTATTAGGTTCGGTCATAATAGCAACGTCAATGACTTGGCCCAAAGGATATAGACTGACCTTTAAGCCTTCCAAGACTTCGGAACGAGGCAACATTGGCAAGTGGGATAACTTGACATTTGTAATATTTCAATTGTCATCGGTGGCTTTGCAAGGAATTATTTTAAGTTTCGAATCCTTGAATTCAGCACCATTGGTGCCGAGATCATTAACATCGAGATGAGTTCTTACATAAATCTCGAGATATCGAATGGGGCCGTCGTTAAAGAAAGAGCAAGCATGAACTTTTGGGTGTTGGGCCTTGAATTCTTGCAGACACTGAAGATCAGTATACTGTGCTTTGACCTTCGTGATATCGAGCAGAAAGGCATTCTTAGATCTGGACGATCTGTAGATTTTAGACTGTACTTCACTTGATGAGTTCGAATCGTCAGGGTGGGGGTCATTTATGTCCTTGTGCATCAAGGACACTTGAATCAAATTGAGCTTTCGTGCGACAAATAAAATCATTAAAAATAAAAAAGAATTGAGCTTTTGCTTTGAACTGCATAAAGACGCAGTTATTGGGCTTTGGTATAGTGACAAAAGTTTTCGATCTTTGTTTTCTGAGTTTATTGATACTAAAAAAACAGCAACTTTGCTGCTAAACTTTTGAGATAATTGGTGAACGTTATCAAGGTTTTTCACTCATATCATATCATCTTCATAGTACGCTTGGCAAGCTAAACTTTGATAAGAAACCAGAGAATTTGGCGCACATTTTGGGTATTTAAGCTTGCAGATAGCTCCATTTTTTATCTTGTAATATTCAAAAAAAGAACAGAAGTTGTCAAACGAGCAATTTTCATGAGTAGCTCCCTTTGGATTAGAGGCCATTTTAGCCATTTTTTACAAGCCGCTTTTTTTTGTCCAAATCAACTCCAAATATACCATGAATATTAACAGACATAGTTTATGGGTATCTAGAATATTTATGCATATTTAAGCATATTTAAGCATGTGTTTTTGATACCTTTGTGTGGTTAGACAATGTCGTTGTGATGTTGGATCAATGACTAAATCAATACGACAACAATTTTCATACTTTTTTGATAGAAGACAAATCAATTCTAAGAGATGTAATGCTTTCTGTCTAATTTATTGAAATCAATGACGTTTTGCGATTAAAGAGAACTAATTTATCTTATGTATACCTCATAAGATAACGACTACTCTTGGTAATATCATTAGTAATATCACTAAATCAAGGCATGACGGGAGAACGTTTTCGATTGAAATCTTTATAGGAACTTGGAAATGATTTCTCTCTTGCTTGTCTTCGGACAAGGTACAGGTAATCTATAAACACACAGTCTATCCTTTGTCAAGGCATTTTTACGAGCTATCAAATAGAAGCAATACCATAGAGAGCAATCAGATGTCAATAAAGTCATGTCCAGAGTATACCGTACATTAGAGCAAGAGTATAGTCACGCTTGCTGGTATGAAATACCAATTCAGGATTCAGGTGTCTAAGACTACTTTTGCTCCAATCTACTTGGCTTCAACTCTGTTAAAAACTTTGATCTCGCACCTCGACAAAAGACATTTGAGACAACGGATTCCAGTTGTTCTTTCTACTCCACATTTGATTGATATTGATAAACTGCACCATAACTTAGTTGCACTCGACATTTAACAATAGATTCTGTCCGATTCTCCTTCCGAACTGATATCATTGATATCTTGTGCTATTCTGTTTTGTTCTCTAGATAGCTAAAACGTACGCAATACAACCGTCAAAGATATTTACTTTTTAGAATTTAGTTTATGTTCTCCGAGACAAGTCAGCCTAACTTTGCATTTTAGCTTGAAGCTGAAATAAAGGCATAGTATACAAATAAATCATAGTGTAACATTTAAAAGGCTTTATGAAAAGCCTCCCCACCTTTGTCCCTGAATTTCTTAATTAAAATATCCGATTGTTACATATCTTTTATCTTTTTTTTTCATTATTCAATAACATCAGGTTCTTATGGCTACAAGTGTACAAGAAGAAGAAATAAACTCTTGTTCACAATGTCAAAAGCCAGCTACCTTTATGTGCTCATCTTGCAGTCATGATGGACCGAGGTACTGCTCCATCGAGTGCCAAAAAGATCACTGGACAGCGATCCACTATAGACAGTGCAAAACCACAAAAAGGAAGCAGCAACGACACGAAACAAGTAAAAATGAATAAAGCAAATTAGACCTTCCATTTAATTCCCTTCTTGTCAACAGGTACTGGAGATATACTATTAAATGACTTGTCAGCACAACAAGTAGACGAAGAAACACAACAAGAACAAGAAGAAGCAGAAGAACTTAGGTTCTATACAAACCAAGTTTATCGAATTATTAAGCCTGTTGTTGTTTGTATCATATTAAGTATTTTTTGGGTCAAAGTAGCATTTAGTGGACAAAGTGATTATGGGTAATTAAGAGGAAAAGAAAAAAAGATAAACAAAGACTGACTATCTTTTAAAGTCCTACTCGCACCAACTATGTAAATATTTCACCTTCTGCGTCTTCCTCTTCAAGTAATAGCAGTAGTAATGATAGTGGTTCTAGCATTACATCTTCCTTTGTAAATGCTGCTATTATTATTGGTCAAATTATTGTTGTCACAATTTTGATTGTGTTTTTCTTTATCAAAGGCTGGATCAAGGTTCTTGTTGGATTTTTTATGCTGGTGGTGCTGTCTTTGTTAGGCTTCATGACCTATTTATTGTTACTGTAAGAGATCAAGAAACAGGCATGATCTAAAACACTTTTCTTTTAATAGTAACCTTGTACAAGTATTCTCAATTCCTCTTGATTATATTACACTCGCATTTGCCTTATGGAACTTTGCTGCTGTTGGACTAGTCTCTATTTTCTGGAAGGGTCCATTGTGGCTTCAACAAACTTACTTAACTATCATGAGTTCGCTAATGGCATTTTCATTAACAGGGCTAGAACAATGGACAACATGGATCTTACTAGGTTTACTTGCTGTCTGGGGTAAAAAAAAAAGGAGAGTAAATTCGATCGCTTACATTATAAAATAGATCTTGTAGCAGTGCTTTGTCCATTTGGCCCACTTCGCTTATTACTTGAAAGCTCAAAGAAACAACAGAAAGAAGTTCCTGCTTTGTTATATTCTGTCAATGCTGTATGGTTGATGATGGCATCCACAGACCAATTAAGACTATCGAGAAACTTACAGCAAGAAGCACAGCCAAGTAATATAGCGTCACCAGGAAGAATATTAGAGCGTTATTCTGCATCTTATTCCCCTTCCTCCTTTGCTCGAAAAAGCCATGATGGTTTTATGCGTTTACCAGATGATAGTCATGTTATTGTGAATAATAGTTCAAATGCAGATCAATCAGACACAACTCATTCGTGTGTAACTTCAACTTTATCACAAGGTAACATTAAGAACAATGAAGACGAAGATGATGATAGTAAGTTGTTTTTTTCTCAAAAAAAAAACTCATTTTATTAGCTGAAAAAAATGGGCTTAAGCTTGGTTTGGGAGATTTTGTGTTTTATAGTGTATTGATTGCCCGTGCAGGTAAGAAGACATAAAGAATTGAAAGTAGATTCATCTTTATGTAGCCATGTATGACTGGATCACCACTGTTTGCTGTACTATTGCTGTTTTGACAGGTCTAACAGCTACTATTTTTTTGCTGGCCATTTACAAAAAGGCATTGCCAGCTCTACCTATTTCCATCGCATTTGGTATCCTGTTTTATTTTGTAGCCAAGACAGTACTCGTACCTTATGTGGCTGCTCTTTGTGTATTTGATATGGTTGGATTATAAATCATTAGATATACCCTTTCTCCTAATATATTTATTTTTCTCCTTTATGATTAAACGCAAGGAGTGTACAAAGACATAATAAATAATTTATTATTGTGTGTAATCAAGAAGTTCCAGCTGCTGTAGGAGCAGAATTATTATTATTAGTATTATTAGCAATGATATCGTTTGGAAATCGAGCAGAAGAAATACGAAAGAACGCAGAGGATGAATTAGAAGTAGCAATATTAGGTAGTGGTGGTGATGATGATGACGATGATGATTCTACCTTACTAGAAGGATACCAGCGTGGCTTATGATTACCATTTTCTTCATTGTTCAACAAGTTTCGGATAGTAGGCGTATGATTGATTATTTTAATAGGTGCAAGCTGAAGCTTATCGCTGTTAAAATGGGATGATGAAGAACAATACCCGTGACCGAAATCATTCCGAGTCATCATTCTTTTACTCTTATTTTCTGTCCCACCTTCTTCATCTTCTTCATGCCGCTGCCTCTTTTCCCGTGGTATGAGCCTATTTTGGACATGAGGAGCATGTACTGGACGAGGAGAAGAATACATATCCCCGCATAAAGTAGTAGCAGTAGTAGTAGTAGCAGTAGTAGTAGTAGTAGTATCGGAATGAACCAGTAGAGAAGAGGAATGTGGTAGTTTACCGGAGTTGGCCGACGGTTCAAAATTAGGAGTAATAATGGGTTCCGATCTTTGTTGTTGTAATCCTTGCAATAAGTGCTTGTTTTTTCCGGAACCGAGTAGAGCCCGTAGAATGTTTTCAATTGCCCTAAGGCGCTCCTCAATAGATTCAATCGAGCTAAGCGTATTGTTATCCATATAGGTTGTAGGGCTGACAACAGAGGGTTTTAAAACAAGTTTGTTAAAATGGTCTTCAGTCACATTGCTGTTTGAGCTGACAGCCATTGCAGAATTGATGGTAGTGGTTGTCGTTGTCGTTGGTGTTGACTTGTTTGAGTTTACATATTTACACTCTACACGTGCCTTTAAACATCCAGCACAGGGCTTTTCTCCATTGCATTTAGTTTTTTTTCTGCGACATTCTCCACAGGCACTAACGACTTTGAGTCTTTTACGTCTCGTTTTATCACCTTCCATATTTTTCATTGTTGAGTTCATAAAGAAAGAAAAAGCAAAAAAATGTTGATATAGATTTACCTTTTTTTTAAGAAGAAGAAAAAAGAAATAAGGAGAGTTTTATGGGATACAAAAGAGGGGGCTAGGAAAAAGGAGAAAAAAGAAGAGAGAGAGAAAGAGAGAGAAAAGAAAGAGAGGGAATAATGTAGATTTGCCACTTATTGAAGGTCTCGTGCGAATGGCCCAAGTCTGGATTAAATCGGGTCAACTAACACGATGTCTCTTTCCCTGCATTTGCGCCACACTCAAGAAGCTTAGGGTCTTTACGCGAGAAATGAGGATTTTTGTTTATGGGACTCCAGATCGGCCCGGATCTCCATTAATGAAAATGTTTTTATTTATTTATTTATTTATGAAAAAGCTATTTCGGGACAAAGACGGAATGACACACAGTACATGTCTTTCTTGGGCGCTACTGTGCGAACCCAATGCAGATTGCAAGATGCAATATCGATCGAAGCTCCCATTACTTGACATACGCGCTAAAAAAGGAGAAACGAGTTGATCAAAACATAAAAAAGCATTTTTGTTTACCTGTTTTATATCTTGAATAGGATCCGAACTTCTTGTGAAACAATGGCAGTGAATCATCGGGAGGGACTCCGAAGACACTCTTTTATCCTGGTAAATTCCTCGAAACGCATCTGGTTTCTTTTTCAAGTTATCATTCCAATTGGTTAAGAATACAACAAAATACGCTACCTAGAAATTCAATGGCCGTGGCGGGCAGGTTCATGATGAAATGGTTGAAATGGTGTTGGCCATTGGTATCCACAGATAGATCATGGACTGCTTTAGCGATAAATGCGCGGCCATCCATATTGTAGGTCTTGATATTCTGGGTGATCTACAGGGCACGCGTGAGAATAGGAGCAAGATGCATAAATATGAACTTGCCTTGTTTAATTTAATATTTTCGCAGAGTGACTCATAAGAAGCAGGATTAAGGTCATTTGCATAAACAATTGCGCCCTTTTTGACTGCAGGAATGGAGAAGGGCCCTACACCTGCCATAACATCGCCTAGGAAAGGGCTGTTAATGTGCTTCATACCATCATCTTACTTACAGACATAGTCTCCTTTTTTAAACAAACCTACTAGACGATGATGCTCTGCTTGTAATCGAGAATTCCAATAAACCTTAGAGAAATCAAATTTGAATAGACAGTTGTTTTCTTTCTATAGGAAAAGGAAAAGGGGAGTTATTTTGATTTCATATGGGATTGCAGCTGTACCAATTCTGTCATCATGTTTGTATCGCCAGCTAATACTTCCATTTCAAAGTTACGATATGTATTGTCAATGTTATTTGTCTTGTTCACGACGCTCTTTATCTTTTTATTTTTCTAGCAACCCTATGTTAGCTAGGTTCATAAATAAATAAGGACTTACATCAAGAATAACTTGAGCAATCAAGTTTTTGTAAGGCTCATTTTCTTGTTTCAAATTGACGTGGGCTTGAATCAAAAGTTATTGATTGCTTTCAATTATGCTCAATTCTTTACCTATATGTCCTGTCGTCGTATAAGAAGAAGGCGTTTCAGCATCTCCTTCAGGCATAACAGAATACAAAATTTGTTCAGTTGTCCAATAATCATAACCAACTTCAAAACTATGGTTTATGATTTCATAATTCTTGATGAATTCATATTTTTCGGGTGACATATCATTTTGAACATCTTTTTTTTTTTAAAAAAAACTTTTGTTTATGCAACCACCATCTACCTTTTATATCAAGCCTTAATAAAATTAATTTCTTCTCATTTGAGCTTGGATCAGATACTACACTACGGATACGTGGCTGGTTTAATAACTCTCTAAAGTAGACATTAAGTATCCATGTACAATATTAGTCTTTATTTACTCTTCAAGCAAAGTCATGACTTGCTTCACTTGTGAGGCAGGTGTTTGGATTGCCAATGTATGAAACGTTGCTCGGAATGCATCTCTATC
The DNA here is from genome assembly GCF_025201335.1 of Gilbertella persicaria. Taxonomy (NCBI): domain Eukaryota; kingdom Fungi; phylum Mucoromycota; class Mucoromycetes; order Mucorales; family Choanephoraceae; genus Gilbertella; species Gilbertella persicaria. The sequence goes on along the minus strand of NW_026251963.1, from coordinate 383,749 downwards.
CAAGACTATCATACCCCTATTCCGAGGTGGTTTCAATAAACTCATATTCTATGCAAGAAAGAAGAATCACTCTTGAGTCCTTGTGACTTGATAATGTTGAAAAAGCAAAAATTTTCACAGTCACTTTTTTCCTCTGTTTATAAAAAGGTATACCGCCCTTGCTTCTTTCTTTTTCTTTCTTTAAGAGATTTAAAAAAAATAAGGTAAAGTATTCAAAAAAAGAAAAGAGAGAAAGAAGCAAAAAGACAGCGGTGACGACTAAAAGTATCACACACACACTGAAAATCCTGAAACCTCTGTACGAGAGGTTCTTGAAAACAAACCCAATCTTCTCTCTGAGCGTTTTCTTGCTTGCTTTCTTTTTTTTCTATATTATAACTGTAATTAGATTCTAATATTTCCCTTTAGGCACCTGTTCCTTTTTAATTTCTGATAAATAAAGCATACTTTTATAATTATTTTATTTTTCATGTACAGGGTGGCCATGAACTCTGACTCGATAAATATCTGTTTGGTTCGAGTTGCCCCAATTTGAATGAATTCTTAATAAGATCATATTGAATGCCTTTCCTTGAAGCATCTTTGGATCAATCTTGAATGTTTGGATTTGTGATTTACCATGGATATTATATGACACATTGCTCAGCGAATATAATTCCTGCTCATAGTAATCTATACCCATTATTTCAATGTCTTTAGGAGCTTTGTTGATCTCCTTGAGCAAGACAAGATTGGATGGATGTTCAATAGTGACACTCTGTATCCAAATAGACTCACTCAACTTGATGCCCAATGTACCTTGAGACCCTTCCATGGACCAACATTGATTGGGATACGTCTGAGGCAAAAGAGCCATTTCAGGTTGATTCCTGAAACCATAAAGACCGATAGCAAAACGAAACGCTTTGATCCAAGCAGGAAAGGGTGTCATAGTTCTGCTGGTGAATTCATCTAGGATACGTCCGCCACGATAGTACAAGGCAAAATCAGGCTTGTTCAATACATCTTGATGGTATCTTGTAATGGCACTCTGAATTGATTTTTCCAGAATATCTGTCAGGGCAATCACGAGATCTGAAGCTGGTTCAGCCATGGTCTTTGTTGGAGATTCAGTGATTAGCTGATGCATGGTTTCGCTTGAGAGTCGTTTGTTTTGGTCAAGAACATCCTTCAGTTCACTCTTGAGGTATTCATCATAAAACCATTTATCTTGGTAAAATGGTGCTTGATCTTTTTGATTTGCCACAATCGTGTTAAGATAAGAGTATATATTATCAAGCACTTGCTGCTCAAACAACTGATAGATTGCCTTGATGTCGTCTTCATGTTCTTGCAATGATGTGTGAATTTGCTGATAATCTTTTTTATAGTTGATCAATTCATCAAGCACCTGTTGTTGTAAACTGATTACTTGCTTGTAGATATCCATTGTCCATTTCTCTCGCTCAAACATTTTATCACTGATGCTCTTGATACGATCATCAAAAGAAGCTAAGCCCTGGCTTTGCAGAGTAGTCTGTGACCTGGAAAGAAAAGGGTACATGCTGAATAGACCCAAGCACAGCAAGAGATCCCGAGGCCGAACCCTGAAAGTCAATCGTTCGGTTATTTCACGCCATAGATCGGTCAGTTGATGGATAGAAGCATGTCCATATCGAATTGCTGGAAACAGATAGGAGCGATACACATGCCATATGCCTGATATGAACTGATCCAACTTGCGTTGAAAGAAGTCAACATAGTTGAATACGATTATATTACGTATACAAGTGTCCAAGAATCGTAAGGTGTTATGAACAAACGATAAAAAGCAATGATTGACACCTAATGAGTCATGATGAGACTCAATGATATCTTGTTCTTCCCAGCTAGAGTCTGAACAAGAATCAATTGCTGAATCAGAAGAGTACTCTTCTAGATAAAAATACAATATGGATTTAGTATATCATTGTCATCCTGTTTGACCTTACTGTATGTACTGCTTGTAGGGCAGCACTCATCAAATACAAATGTTTTTCTTTTTTTAGGATTTGGTCTTAGCCTTGGATCTCTTCTTGAACAAAGAGGAGGTTCTTTTGAATGTGGGCTCAACATGGATATTGTAAGGAGAAAAAAAAAGAACCTTTCTTTTTATACGCTTTCTTATTTCCTGTTTATAGGTTGTTAATGATGAAACGAAATAGATCATACGTATAAATGTGTGTTTGCCAAGTATGCCTTTATGCACCAAACAAAGCACACCATGATTGGCTCATGCTGGCTTTTAAACAAGTATGATTCATACTGAGACCTTTTTTTTTTTCTTTTTCTGTTTGATTTTCTTCAGTATTACAAATCAATAGAGTAAATTCTACCCCGGCCAAGTTATTTTCCTTGCCTTTTTTCAGTTACTTTTTACTATTTTATACATTAATATTGATTTGTCGAGTCGAAAAAAAAATGTCAGCTTCGGCAACAGAAAGCTTAAGACAAAGAGTCAGTAGAGCTTGGTAAACAATTTGCGATTGCAAAAAAAAAAAAAAGCGAGTATTGACTCTGTTGATAGCGACTTGTGTAGACGAAAGAAAGTCAAGTGCGATGGTGCAACACCTGTTTGTACTAACTGTAAACATGTTGGACTTGAATGTACCTTTAAAGATATGACAAAAAAGGTGATATCATAATAAGTGTGTATATGATGTACTTATATATTATATAGCGTGGACCACCGAAAGGATATATTGAAGCGATTGAAAATCGACTGTATAAACTGGAAAACTTTCTGGCCGAATTGGCCAAAGGTGGAGATGCAAAATCAAAACAACTATTATTAGAACTTAATTCACCATTGGAGACACCCACTGGGGAGCAAATTCGGGTTAGACCGGTTCGAAGAGCTCCACGATCTGAAAGAAATAAGGTTTTCTTTTGGCAACAAGATAAAGCGGGGAAACGCAAGCGAGACACTTTAATAGAAAATTCAGCGAATGAAGAAAACACAATCGATGATGAAGAGGAGGAAGAGGAAGAGATAGAGATAGGACAAGCCAATAAACGAAACCATTTGTCTCATTCAACAAGAGAAGAATCCAAAGACGAAGGTATTGGCCAACTTTCAATGGACGAGAATGGCCAAGTGCGCTACCTTGGCAAATCTTCAGGCTATTATCTTTTACAGAACAGTCGAACATATCAAAATGGTGCTTTTCATTTTGCAAATTACGGCAATCGACCTCGCCATCAAAAAACCAGTAGATCAAAGACCATTGACCCACTTGAATTACCCCCTAAAGATTTATCAGAGCATCTTATTCGCCTGTATTTTAAGCATTTTTACCCATTTTTACCACTGTTTTACAAGCGACAACTATATTCGACTGTAGATAGTCCAATAACAGAATCAGTAACGCCTCTTCTATTAAATGCTATCTATGCAATAGCATCTCGTATATCGCCTGATGCCCGTGTACGATCAGATCCTAAAGCATCTGATACTGCAGGCAATATCTTTTTTGAGAGAGCAGAGAAATTATTGGACGAATCGTATGACACACCAAGTATATCAACTGTACAGGCATTGTTGTTACTCGCGAGTCATCAACACGGTATCATGAAATCAGCCAGAGCTTGGTTGTATAGTGGCATGGTATGTAACAGGGCTTATAGAGGTCAATGGCTTGACAGGTCTTTAGGCTTTTCGAATGGCTCAAGATTTAGGTCTTCATAGAAACTGCGACCATTGGAATATTCCACCTGAAGAATGTGAGAGAAGAAAGCGAGTGTTTTGGTGTTGTTATATTGTAGATCGACTCTCGAGTGCTATGTATGGCAGAGCATCTACCTTTGAAGAAAGAGATTGTGATGTTCCTTTTCCTTCTGTAGACGACGATGCTTTGATTGAAGATGATGGTGAACCAGACGAGTCTAAGAGACCTTCGGCCAGTGTACGACTGCTTGAATCCTTTACTAATCTCATAAAAATATGCGATATTCTCGGTCATGTACTCAAGAATATTTACTATGTTCGCTCATTACAATATGCTGGCATTCGACAAGTAGACAATGTGCTAACAACATGGAATAAAAAACTACGTCAATGGTATGATCAGTTGCCAGACTCACTACAGATCAAGAAAGAAAATAACCATCAAGCCATGCCTTCCACAACTGTATGTCAACTGCATATGATTTATCATACAACGATGATTCTACTTCACCGACCATTTATTCCTGGACCAAATCAAAGCCTTATACCCACCATGTTACCATGCGCTTCTATCTGTTCAGCTGCTGCTGATGCTGTCTTGTCCATTACGGATTCCATGTTGGCTGAAAACAAACTAAGATATGTCATGAATTACAGTGTGTATTATATCTTTACTTCAGGCACTATCTTTATTGGCACAGCATGTCCTAGAAAGAAGGACGATCCGGCCTTATTGTCTTCAGACAACAAGTCCTTGGAAGCTAAACTTAAATTACGACAATGTATGTTAGCTCTGGATGAGATTGAAGGCACTTGGATTACAGCAAGTAAAAGCTGTCAGATTCTTGCTGAACTCTCTGGTTTCCGCGATATTGATTTTCAAGTGAGTGAACAACAAGAACAATACAATCATGGTCTATGGCAAACAACCAAACCTACTCCACAAATACATTTCCAACACCATGTTGATTCAAGCAGTAGTCATTCTTCTGTATTCAAATCACCTCAGTCATCAAGAACAGCATCACCTCAGCCTTATCATGAGCCATCTCATCGAACAAACAACAGCAATCTTCGCTTCCCTATTGTCCGTATAGACCCCAAGAATGGGCAAGAAGATGTAGCCAGTAGCAATCGACGAGCCCATTCAAACCCTCAGATTGAGTTTTCTTCTTCTCATAGTTTTCAAGCACAATCGCATGGTGCCATTAACAACACAACGACCAATGATCCCTTTGCAGCTCAAGGTGTTGTTTCTCTTGCACTCCCTCGGCACTATGACCCCTTAGGTAATACATTCTGGAATATGGCTTCTTCTTCTTTAGATGACTGGAATAATTTTATGAACTCAAACATAAATAATACACCTCCGTTTGTGTCAGAACAAGAAAGACAGCCCTTTGAGACAGCAAATAATGTAGTGGATGACTATGTTCAAGGACAAGAGAAACAACGATTGATTCATACAGATCAAAATGTAGATATGTTGTCTGGTGTCTCTGTTCCTCTTGAAGAGTCTAGTCCACAAAACTATCTACAGCATCTAAATGAAAAGAAAACTACTGCGTCTATGGATGGCAGGCCATCCGTCAGTGATTTAGCGAATGCTTATTATTGGTAAATAAATGAACAAAGTGATCAGCCAATCAGAATTGATCAACGGTCTGTTATATATATATATATAATGGGAGTTAATTCAACAGTCATTCTTTTTTTTTTTTTTTCTTTTGTTGGTATGGAGCATTATTCTGATATTTGTAAGATATGCTTAAACTCGCTTACTGTATTGACATTTGTAAAGTAGAAGACGGACAATATTCACCGATGGAAACAGATCGACCTACTTCAGTAAGCAACAGAACATATATTATATCGTACATACAATATTAAGCAAACACAAATAAACACACATTCACATACAACTATAGTGGATAAACTGGTTCTGTTCGAGAAAACGAAACAAGTATTACGTGGAAGTAGACGAAAGGTTCATTGAAGATCCATTTAACCTTATTGGTCTAAGCACGCATATTCCAATGTACAAAGAAACACTTGAAGTCATCTTGGATTTGGAACCAGACGATGCCATGTACAATCGAGTACCTGATTTGAGTTTACTTGAACCTTCGGCTGAATTGTTGTATGGACTCATTCATCAACGATATATTCTAACCAAAGACGGCATGCTTTCTATGGTAAGATGTAGGCTTTTTAGAATGCTTAGCTAATCATCAAGGATACTTTATAGCTAGATAAATATTTAGCTGGTGATTTTGGCAAATGTCCTCGCGTCTACTGCAATGATAACCACCTCTTGCCTTGTGGTCAACATGATATACCAAAACAAAGCTCAATTCGACTGTATTGTCCTAATTGTAAGGATATCTATATACCACAAAATCCAAAGCATCATGACATTGACGGTAAATGACAGCACCATACCTTCTTAATGCTTACCCTACGTCATTTATTTTAGGTGCTCATTTTGGAACAACATTTCCTCATTTATTTGTACAGGCATTTCCTGACTCGATGAAATACGTGGAACCCAACATTTATGTGGCCAAGATCTTTGGTTTTCGAGTAAGCGCACTATCTCAAGTGGGTCCTCGTATGCAATGGTTAAGAATGGTTTCTGAAGAACAAGACAGAGACAACAGGAATTTATTATTAACACAAGATGACGAGACAGACAGTGAAAAAGACATGATAACTTAGTCTAATAACTGTTTTAGCCTGTCTATTTCTTGTTGCATAGAGCGCATTCTATCATCTCTTTGCTTAGCGTCTGTTTTTAAGCGTACAATGTATTCATACGAATGTTGTATTAACAACACTTTGCTCATAAACTTGACTTCTTTTTCTTTTTCTTCACGTATCACTTCGTCTGTTTTGTCTGATGGAGACTGTTTGGCTTCTGTCACTAGTACTTCTGCAATTTCTTTTCGTAAAGAATCAAAACTCTGTTTGAGTGTGTCCCTCCTTCTTTGTTCAGCCACTTTGTGTGCTGATCGCCGATTTTCTATGCCTACATGGTTGATGCGTGCGTCGGGCTGTAAAAATGGAGAGATTAACGGCTTTAGTGTCATTGGTGATGGTGCAAGCTTTCTTTTTTTGGTTGCCGAGGTACTACTGGTAGGGGACGAAACAGAGCGTTTCATGGGCTCACTGGTAACAGCAGCAGGAGGCAATGACGGCATGAGATCCACCACGGTCTTGTCAGGCCCATGGTTGCTGGGTACGGTTGTACCTGATATCCCTGATGGATGACTCATTTTCATGAGTGATGCCGGTGTGGCGGGCATAGTCATAGGTAATGCAATGTGATGGTTCTGAGAAGAATGAAGCTGAGGACTTGCTAAAACAATCTTTTGTCTAAGACTCGGTCTCTTTTTACCATTGAACGGCATGGGTGAAGGTGGGGCTTGTTGGCGACTGGAAGAAGGGGCGAGTGAGCTCTTTCTGTAAGTAGGAGATATAGCAGGCGATGTCTTCATTTGGTCCCTTAAAAGTTGTTGCTTTGCTTCAATGTGAGCCAACTGTTGTTGTAATAGCACGGCATCCTGAGGAGATGAAGAGAGATCTGTAGTTTCAAATACATGATTACTGTCTGGAACAAGTGCTGGTGAAGACAAAGGAGTAAAGTAGTGAGTCTCGGTCATATTGGGTGTTATTGCTGGTGATACAAGAGGCGCTAAAAACTCCTATTGAATACAGAAATAAGGGCAAAATAACTAAATTAGGAATTTCTGCACTCTAAAAAAAAATTTTTTTCCTTACCTCTAGATCTTGTACATAAGGATGAATATGAGGAGCACAATAGTTGGGTGTATTCAAAGGTGTGGATAAAAAGCTCTGAGAAGGAAAAGAAACGGCAGCAAGAGGAGATATGGTATTGTCTACTGGTCCAGCAGAAGACACGACTTGTTCAGTAAAAAATGTTTCGTCAGTGCATAATGTTGCAAAATCGATTTTCTGATTGTTTTGATCCAAAGGTAGTGCAAGCGATAACAAATCAGGGTTTATGTGATGTGAATCGCTTGTGCTGTTAAAAAAGGGATTGAATTCCATTTGAATAAACAAAATAAAGAAGAAAAGAAGAAGAATATCTCGGAAGCATCTTTTTTATTATTAGTATTATTATACGTACTTTATGTAATCGTTCTTTTTTTAAGGTTCTATCAAGAACACAAAAAAAAAAAAGTTTAAAATATGGTTCCGTTGAGTGATTGGTTAAAATGACCAAGAAGGAAAGAAATGGGTATTTTTTGTTTGTAATAACTGTCATTGATTCAAAAGAGGCTGGCACCACGTTTGCTTTTAATAGGCGTTATTAGAGGAGGATCTGGAAAATTGCCTGTCAGCCTGTCTTTTAACAAGGTAGTTTAGTTTATCCATCACATCTTCTAATTTGGTTTTACGCTCTTGTAGATCAAGATGCTTCTGAATTGGCGGATTTTCTCGCGCGAATTGTTGAATCTGACGGCGATCCATTTGGTAGACCAATCTATTATCCACTTCGCGAGGGAACTGGAAGAAAAACTCGTTCAATAACTCGACTTGGATAAACATGACAGCCTATAGAAAATAGGGTTAGACAAGATGTATTAAAAAAAATGCGCATTACCGTATAAGTCAACTTTTCAGCAATCACATTCAAAAATGCCTCAGGGCAGTACTGTTTGTTCTCGGAAGACTTGCATTGTCTACTCTTTAAAGCTGCAATTCGATACTTGAGAATCATGGCTCGATCTCGAAGATAAATGGCTTCTTTTGCTTTTTCTAATAATTTAGGATTATAAAACGACTTGACTTCTTCCTCCTCTTCTTCCTCTTCGGTTGCATGGAGTCTTTCGGTTTTTTCTTGGCGACTTTCTGAGTCTAGGACATAGTTCACGGCACTCTTTAGTTTCTTTTTACCAACAGAACTCTTGATGGAATTCGCCATTTCATCGCACATATCAAGTTCTTTTTCAAGTAAAGCAATAGAGCGTTTGACACCTTCGTTCCATTCACTGTCTGTCACTTCAACCTACACTCGCCACATATAAATGTCGGATTTAGATTGAAATCAATAAATGTTACCTCAAACTTGTAGGGTTTAATAGTGTTTTCGACTTGATCACTTGTAGCCACAAACTTGGTTCGAAGGATTTCATTTGCAAAGTTCATGATCTGTTTGCGTGTTTCTGGGTGACGGACAAAAGATTCTGCATTGGCTAGCCTTTCCATATTGCTCATCAAGACATCAACCACCAATTGCGTGGTGGCTCTGCCTATGCCACTCTTTGTAAGAGCAGCAGCAGCAAAATCAACCTTGTAAAGCCAATAAATATCTTCCGAAGAAGCCTTAGGTAACTCGGCAATCTTAGGGTCACACCAATACTGTTCTGCACAAATATCCAATACTTTTTGTTCCAACATACTTCGTACTTCATGGCGAACTTGTGGCTTGCCAAAGTTATTTGCAAAGTCTTTGAAATCATGCTTTAAGCAATCCATTGTTTCAGCAACATAAGATTCAGCTGTCACTCTGCGGTCATTGTACTGAACTTTAAACTGATACTTGGCTTCTTCTAATTCGCGCTGAACAGCATCTACAATACTGTAGAGTGATTTACCCATACTTTGCTCCAAGACGTTCATGAGCTTATGTCGTAATGTGGCAGTGCCTACTTGAATATCACGTTGGTTGAACAACAAATGGGATCTAAAATAGGCTTCTTCGTTCTTTATCAGGGCATGTGTCATGTTTTCTTCTGAAAGATTGTCGGGCGCTTTACAAACAACGCCAATATAACCCAAATGAAGAGAGTAGTCAGTGTTACGAAGGATGGCAGCACCAACTTGAGGTGGTACCAAGTCCATCTTGGTAATCACTCCAATCGTACGAAGACCAAGGGGATCCCATTTTCGGCTCGCTTTTAAAGCAGGTGAATTAGCCAAATCGACATTGGCACTGCAGACAGCCAGAATGATATTAGGGCCACGAATATACTTTTCACATAAATCTTCAATTTTGTGCTTGAGGGTTTCGGGCTGATTGCGGTTAGCAATCTGGATATAGCCAGGCAAATCAATCAATGTCAAATCAGGCACATTGGGCGAATACACTCGCAGTTCAATGGGTTTATCAGACACACATTCTGAATCAGACACAGCCAAATTCATGTCAACCAATGTCTTTTGAATCTTTTTAAAATCATGAATTTTGCCTAACCCAAGTTGGGGAATTCACCATATTCTTCTTCTTGATTTGGTGTATGAATTAGTGTTAATTCAATAGGTCTGCGTGTCACCATATTGCTGCCTCTGGAATCAAGCGTTAGTGGATCTATATACACAAACAGAAAAACTTACTTGGGAAGGAATTCATGTCCTACGATGGCTTCGAGTACAGAACTTTTACCGGAACTTTGTGACCCGATGACAACAATACTAGGTAATTTGAGGGTTTCGTTATGATCAATCGACATGAGAATACTGCGAATTTCAATCAGTTTCTTAGTCAACATCATGAGTTGTTCATCTTGAGCAGTGATGCCATAGTCATGTCGCTTCTTCTTTTTCTTTTTGTTCTTCTTTTCATCCTCATCCTCACTCTCGTCTTCACTTTCTTCGTTCAAGTAGGCAGCTAACCCTGCCACAGTTGCTGCTGCTGCTGCTGTCTCATCATTGCCATTGTTATTGCCATTGCCTTCTCCTTCTGTTTTCTGTTGGTTGGATTCTGTCTTTTGAACAGAGTCACTCACCACTTTTGATTCTTCTGCTGGTTTAGACAACAATTGCCGTATACTTTCTGGTAATTGCAAGTTGATTTCAGGTATTGTGATGTGCATGCCTTCCACAGTAGACTGAGCCTTTTGAAAAAAAGAGCTGGCTGCGTCTATACTGTCTTGAACCATAGACTTGCTCTTATCCGCCATATCTAAAACCGATGTCAATACGATCCGTGGATGGAGTTCATTACCTTGAAGTTTATTAGTAGCAACTGTCGCTGTGGTTAATGTAGTGCCTGCTACGATAGCAGGAAAACGTACTGTTTTCAGCGCTGCTCTTGAGACAGACCATAAGCTGATAGACCGAGTTTGTGTTTGCAATACAAGGGGGGCAGCATGATAGGTGCGTAAACGAGTTGTTGGGTGAAGAAGAGGGGTTGTATGCACTCGAAACTGGTGCACGGAGGGACGTGGACGGGCAAGTGCTGCTTTTGTCTGAGAAGAGACAAGAAGTTTATTTGAACGTATATAATGAGATAGCATATCAAACACTTGAAAGAAGAAAAAACAAAAAAGACGCCATCTATGCCCACTTCTGAGCAGTCACTGCGTAGGGGGGTAGAAATGAAATTATGCAGCAAGACTATATACAACAAAGGGATTTCTTTTTTTTATTATTATTATTGCTATTATTACAAGAAATAATCGGGAGTACGACGGGTAACATGTGGCTCACCCTTTCTAGGTGCAGGATCAAATTGAAGGCTATAGACAATCATTAGTAGTTAGACAATATAAATAAACTTACAATGTGTATTTCATATGTTCATCAATTTCCATAATAGCAGCTTGATTACCACAACGATAACAGTAATTAGGAGCACTGAAAATAGTGACCGTGTTACGATCATGAGTCCAATTATAGCCCTAAAGAGATTAAATACGTGTAGTCTTGACTATAAACTTACCTCCATCACCAACTGATGAGCTCTTGCTACCAAAGTTAAGCCATTGTTATGATTAAAGGTTTCCGAGATATCTTGACCAAAAGTATAGCCTGCACCACGGGGAGAAATACCCCAACCACATCTGTCATCAGGATCAGACCAAAGCAAATCACACATAGGACCTTCATGAGGCACTTCTTGAATTCTATCTAGTGATCGAATTTGATCAAGTGTGTCAATCGAAGGCGATAAACCACCGTGTAAACAAAAGATTTGATCTTCAATCAATGCAGTCAAGGGCAAGAAATCAAACAGATCAGTAAACATCTTCCAGACATTAGCATTGCCATATTTTCTTAAGCATTCATCATAAAAACCATAGACTTGTGTGATTTGACGAGATTCATGGTTACCTCGAAGAATAGTGATACGATCTTTATATCTGACCTTTAGAGTGACTAATAAGGTCACAGTCTCTACTGAATAATAACCACGATCAACATAATCACCCATAAATAGATAGTTGGTATCAGGCGAGTTACCACCAATTCTGAACAGTTCTTGTAAATCATGAAATTGACCGTGAATATCACCTAAAAAAAAAGAAAGTAAATATACACTGTATACGCGTATGTTCAATAATTTACCACACACAGTGACTGGACAGCGAACAGGCTGTACATTGGATTCTTCTAAAAGAATTTCACGCGCCTAAGGGAAATAAGTTAAGAACTTGTTCTTGTTGATCTAGATGAAGTTACTTTATCACAAAGTTTCTTGATATCGCTTTCTGAAAGTTGTTTGCAATCTTGGAGTTGTGCAATCCAAGCATCTACGTCAGCCACTGAACTAGAAACAGACATAGTGTATCTTAAAAGACACAAGTATTAGTTTTGTTGGTGGCAAACTTTGTGTATGATTCCATTTACCAGTTTCTTTTATAAAAGAAGAGAAAGAAAAAAGTACTAAATGCACTGTTAGCTGGGGATAAAATGAATAAATTAATTTGCTCAGAGTGGGGAGGGAGGGGGTGTAGACATCACTTTTTTAAAAAAAAATAGGTTCAAGTAGAGAGTATGACATAGTAAGCTATGATATACAACAAAGATCTTTTTTGTTCATGATACAAAAAGGCTACTTTACATGTCTATAGTGCTATTGAGCTACTTTTTTTTGAAATTGTTCTAGAAATAAGGTCAATATGACGATTATTTTTGAGACCTGCAACTAAACCCGTTTCAAAGGTTGAGCCTATAAAACTTGACTTTCAAATTTATAAACAAATGAAACGCGTATTCTCTCAATGAGAACACATCATTCCATTTTACAGCTTTATTAAGTAAATATATAGATGTAAAAGTTAAAGATGATGATGGTGACTACCATCGCGAGACAGAGTCGATAGATCATGCTTGCCATCACAGCATTGTCTAATATTGACCAAGTCTTCAGAGTCATCTGAATCATATTGAGTCACTTCAATGTCCATCTGAGCATCAGAGGCCTTGGAATGAATAGTACCTTGTTGATGTCCTGCATTCTCAATTGTACTACTACTGTCACTTGTCAACCGACTAGGTTCTTCTGCTAATGGATAGCTACTTTCTTTTGATCTGCCAAGCAAGTAGGATAGTGACTAAATAACAGATTTAGAAAAAAGAGTTTTAATATAATCATCTTCACCTTAAACCATAAATCATGTCTTTCTAATGAGGTTGCTGTAATCTTGAGGTCTCTCTTAGGTGTATGGATCAATAAGCTGACAGGAGAAGCACCAGAATTGTCGTGACTAGGTATAACAGAGAGTGATTCAATGTATGCTAAAATGGAGGTCAATAAAGACAAGCATGTTGGTTGTTATCACTTACCACTCTTTGTCTTAACTTGATTTCCTTCAGCTCCTGGCTTTTCTGGGCTCCAGTAAAGAATCTTGGTGTAGGGGTGAACCCAAAAGTATCTTTGATGCTTCTTTTCAGAAATGCCACCACCAACATAACGACGCGTGTGCTTGGACATCCATTCACCAATCATGGTTTGTGTGATAGCAGAAATGACATACATATCAGTACCTCCAGCACTAGGGAATCCAGAGAAGGTCTCATCAGAATTCATAGGAGCATGGATCTGACTGCTATTAGGAGTTTGATCTTCACCTGAAGACATGGTAGAAACAGAAGTAGTAGAATGTTGCTTATTGGAAAGCTCTCGAAGACTAATAGATGATTTGGATTGGAGGCGATGGGATTGGTATTTTGAGCTATCCAAGATACGGAAACTGCCAAAAGAATGGGTACTATCAGTACTAGGTCTAGCGTTCTTTTGACTATCTTTCTTGCTTGATCCTATTCTTAAAGAAGAAACAGAGCTAGAGAGTCTTAATTTGCGACCTGTGTTTGTTGGGGTAGATACTGAAGGAGCAGGAGTCACATTGACAGAAGGAAGGTTCAATCTAGAGGTAGAAACAGAGCGCTCAAGAGAAGAAGGAGGAGGCGCCAATTCTTCTTTGCTTGCAGGAGCCACGGATTCACTAGGACCTTTACTCTTGCTGAATCTTGTAGGCTTGGGGGTTTCAGACGTAGAAGCAAGATTGGAGAGCGTTGTCTTTGGTGGTTCTTTAGACATCTTCTTTTGGTAATCTAATAGGGCTTGCTTGACTGCTTCCTTGGTGTTTTGTTCAGCTTGTTCCTTGGTAATCGTTTGTTCTTCTTTTTCTTTCAATGCCTTTCTTTCCTTGGCTAAAACTGCTGCTGCTTCATTACGCTCTTTCTCTAAAGCTTCGCGAATGGCAGTTTCGGTCATCACCTTCACTTCTTCCTTTGTCACTAATTCTGACTCACGGACAGCAGCGGCTTGACGTTCTTTGACAATAGCATCAGCAGCAGCTACCTTAGCCAATGCTTCGGCTTCAGCTTTAGAAATCATCTCCATGGATTCGGCAGCTTCTCTTTGTGCTACTTCTTTTCTTTCGGCCTCTAATGCTTTGGCAACTTCATCTTCTACCATACGCTTAGCATATTCTCTTGAGATCATACCAGCTAAAGCCTCAGCTTGACTCTTTTCTGCAGCCTCTTGAACTCCAGCAACAGCACGTTTGACAAGCACATCAACACTTTCTTTGGTTAACATGTTCTTCATGCGTTGATTGTTTTCTTCTTGCTCCTTCTTGTAAGATTCGATGCGTTTAGACAATGCTTCAATCTCTGTCTTTTTCGTTGTCTCCATTTCAGCCACCTTTTGTTCTAATTCTCTCATTCTGATCGCTTCTAACTCGATCTTTTGCTTTTCCAATTCGTTATCCTTAGCTTGTTCAATTTCGGCCTTTTGCTTTTGCAATTCAGACAATTTGGCAGCTTCAATTTCATTCTTTTGCTTGTCAAGTTCAGCTTGCATTGTGGCTTCAATATCTACCTTTTGTTTTTCTAGAGCAGTCTCGATCATGGACATGATTTCAAGACGCTGCGTCTCTAACTCTACCTTTTGTGCCATCTCAAACTCTCTCTTTTGTTCTTCGAGTTCTGCTTCTTTCATTGCGTCCATTTCCATTGCAAATTTCTCGAGCTCGGTCTTTTGAACTGTTTGCATTTCCAATTTCTGACTTTCCAAGTCAGTTACTCGATTGGCTTCTAATCTTTCAAGTTCGACTTGTTTAGCTGATTCTAATTCTGCTTTTTGCTTTTCTAATGCTTGGTTCATTTCAGCTTGCGCTTTGTCTCTCTCATCAAAGGCTGCCTTTTGTGCTAGTTTCTCTGCATCTTGCTTGGAAATCATGTCCTTTGCCTTTGTTTCAGCAGCAATGTTGCTCAGTTTGATACGCTCTTGCTCTTCTCTCTTTTTGTTTTCTTGATCGAATTCAGCTCTTAGCTTTTGAGTAGCTTCTTGCACCATAGACTCAGCCTTGACCTTGGTGACCATTGTACGCAATGTTTCTTCCTGCATCTTTTTCTTTTGATCATCAAATTCGGCTGCCAACTTCTCAGTAGTTGATACAACAGCTTCCTGCACCATGCTCTCTGCATTGGCTTTTGTCACCATGTCACGCAGCATTTGCTCTTCAGCCTCCTTGAGCTCAGCACGTGTCTTTTGCGTGGCCTCATGTAACATGGCGTCGAATTGCGTTCTGAGAATCATTTGCTCGCTCAATTCTTTCTCCACAATCGAACGTGTTTCCTCGGTGGCTTTGGTGACCATGGCCTCTGCTTCTGACTTGGGCAGCATGCTGTCTATAGCCTCTTGGATGAGCTTGTCAACATCGGACTTGGGAATCATCGCATGTGTGAATTCCTTTTCAGTCGTATGGATGGTATCTTGGGTATCTTGCATGTTTTGGGTGGGTAAAATCACCTTGATTTGTTCAGCAGAAAGAATAGGTTCTGCACGCTCAAAAATGGCACGTCTTTCCTTGACTAAAGCTTGACTGATTTGTTCTTGGACAAAGGTATCGTTAGCCTTCAAGCCGGAAGTAGCCGTCCTTTGGTTTATAGCACTGTTTTCAGGCAAAATCTCCTGATTCTCTGTTTGTGCCACAAAGGAGTCAAAACGTGTAGTGTTGTCTTGTTTCGAAATAGCTGATAACTCAATAGGTTCTGTATTGACACCAATGTCAATCACTTGGACCTTGTTGTCAGCCTCCAATTCAGAAGACAAAGGCTTCATGCTACTAGAACCAAAGGGTGCATTGTTGAACTCCATGAAGCTACCGAGTGTGTTTCCACTAGGCACAAAGGCAAATTCGGGATCAAGGGCATCTTCATCCACACTATCCTCGTCATGGGTTTCTTCGTTACTAAGCTCTTCATCTTCTGTTTCTTCATTTGCGCTACTTGATTTGAGTTCTGCATCTGAGTCATTGGCAACAAGGCCTCTTGGTTGTCTGCCCACGCCACCTCTTTTCTTTTTAGCAGCAGTAGCCTTACGCTTACCACCCGACTTAGATCGGTTTTGATTACCACCCATAGCAAGAGCATTGTTATTCCAACTGACCATTTCCTTACGCATTTGTTCAATGTTCTCTTGACTGTCAGACAACATCTTCTTGACTTCAAACTTTTCTAGTTTCTCCTTGTGCAATGAGCTTCTAAGGTTAGAGATGATTCTATGTGCATGAGCCAAGGATTGCTTTAATGTTTCAGCCTCCAGCACTTGGGTTCGGTTGGATTGGGAAGTTGAGGCAGTAAGAACAGGAGTATTAGCATTCGCTTGATCTGATTCAGTATCTTGGTCTTTATTAGCATCATTCGCTGTATCTTGAGCATGTGTTTCTTCTACTCGATTGATAGTAGCCATTTTGATAGCTAATTTAGCTTTGCAAATCTTCAATTCAGTATTTAGTGCCTCCATTTGTTTTTGAATCTGAGAGTTTTCACGTTGAGCTGTAGCTGCATGTTTTCTGATTTGGTATGTTTCCTGTTCATGACGTGCCTTCATGGCTTCAATGACAGAGGCAGATTTTTCTTCTTGCGCTTTCATGATATCGATTTGCTCAGATTGACTCTTGAGCTGCTTAGCCAGCTTACTATATTCAGTGTTATGCTTGGCTAATGCTTGATTTGTTTCAAGCAGGCTAGCACGCAATTCTTGGTTTGTCACTTCAAGGTTCCAATTCTCTTCTTTGAGTCTCTCTAGATGAAACACAGAAATTAGTGTTTTCCTTTTAAAGCAATGTGTCTTCCATTTTGTGTACCTTCAGTTTCCTCTCTTTGCTTCAGATATCGTTCGGCTGATTCCTGTGATCGTTCAGTATCTGCCTGCGACATCTCAAGTTGTTTGATGATCTCTTCTTTTTCTTGTAAAGCCGTCTGAAGCTTACGCACCTCAATCAACAATCCCTGTCCAATCTCGGTTGCAAATTCAATATCTGGGTTTCGTCTGTTTCCATTTACAGTCTTTGTGCGTTTCGTTGGTGACGAATTTGTTGGTGGAGGAGGTAGTAAAGGAGAAAAACTAGCAGAGGGTCCTCTTGGTATCGCATCGTCTACACCAGCAGACTAATCCAATCAGTAACTCATCTCTTTATAAATCAATTTACCTTCATTCCTTTCATATCCTGAAACTCATTTGCCAAGTTTTCTAATTTAGATCGAATATCTGTAGGCAATGGATCTTCATGTTTATATTGATCCAGAGACAAGATTTCTTTTCTTATCCTATCTGTTTGTTTCGTAAGCGCGTTTTTGCTGATTGGACTGGTGCTTGCTTTTTCAAGCACCTTTTCCTTGTTGTTCAGTTGGGCTGTCAGCTCTAACTTGACTTGGTTGGCAGTCATACCAGCAAAAGAGATGGGCCTCTTTTGTTTGAGATCAGTCCCAGACGGACTTTTTAATAGTTTTGACATGATTTAAGGTTCTTTCTATAAATATAATAGGCAAAGGAAAGGAAAGGGAAGGAAAGGAAAGGAAAAAAGAAAGAAAATAAAGAGAGAGAAAAAAAAACAAGAACCTTAAACAAAACGTGGTGACTTTAAAGTTACACAAAAGAGATGCACTTGGTTAGTGACTCAAAATAGAAAATGCCCTGCTGTTTGTCTCCTTCTGCCCCTCACTTTTCTCCTGCCTACATTTGCTTTAATCATAATGAATTCAAAATCGCCCCTGCTGCTTGAAAGAACATTTTAATTCAATTAATGAACGCATAGATAAAGGCGTGTTCATAAAAAAGAGAGAGAGATCATGATTACAATGGTTTATTTACAAAGTGGTAGTATCAATAGGTCTAACAGGAACACCAGCTTTCTTTACAAACTCTTTAACAGACTGAAGAGGTACTTCTTGGCGGTGGAAAATGCCTGCAGCTAAAGCAGCTTCAACGTCTGTCTTTTCAAACACATCCACAAAATGTTCAACACAACCAGCGCCACTTGAGGCAATGACAGGAATAGAAACAGCATTGCGCACAGCATTAATTAATTCGTGTTCAAAACCCGAATTGGTGCCATCACGATCCATACAATTTAATAAGATTTCACCAGCACCCAATTGTTCACAAGCAGTGACCAATTGGATGACATCTAAATCACGTCCTTCACGACCTCCCTTTACAGTACATTGATACCAACAGTATTCTTCACCATTGGGTCCAGGCTGAGAGTTCTTGACTGTGTGGTGAGTGGTATCTTGAGGATCCTTGACGTACACACGACGAGGATCAACAGAAATAACAACAGCTTGAGAACCATAGGCTTCAGCGATTGTTTCAATGGCAGTAAGACCAGTCTTCTTGCCACCACTAGCAATAAAAGCCTCAGCACAGTAAACAGCATCACTACCAATAGAAACCTTGTCAGCACCAGAGCGGAAGTATTCACCAGCAACTTCAAAAGCAGGATGGACAGTGCCATCGGGGTCAGTCACATCACGAATACCACCACCAATAGTCAAGGGAACAAACACTGTTTCTGAAGTACGCTTCAATACTTCAAGCATAGGTGTATCACCCAAAGGACAATTACGGAAACTTGTGATGTTTAAGAATGTGATTTCATCAGCGCCTTCTTCAAAGTAGCGCTTGGCCAATTCGACTGGCTTACCGAGGTTACGCACATCGTTACTGCCACTGGCTTCACGTACATCGTATTGATCGCCCTTTGTGACAACCAAATCACCTTGATCATTAGCACGTACATCTAAACAAGCAATGATTCTCTTGGTGAGTGTGTCGGCTTCTTTCATGGTAGGTGTCTTGTAAATAACTGTCTTTTCGTCCACAATGCCTGTGCCTGTCAAAAATGATTTGATTGTGTTGAGACCAGCGTAACCACTTTTTTCAGGGTGGAACTGGGTAGCAAAAACATTGCCTTTTTGAACAGAAGAAATGAACATTTCGTTGCCGTATTGTGTAGTAGACAAAGCCCAATCTTTGTTTGCTTCAGTATAGCGTGCAGCATAAGAGTGAACAAAGTAGTATACTTTTTCTTCGTCAATGTTGTAGTTAACAGATTGTCCGTTATCGTTGCTTTGTTGAGACTTGGCAAGTTGAGCGTGGTTCCAGCCCATGTGAGGTACAGCTTTGTCGGCATTGTCAAACTTGGATACTTTTCCGGGAATAACACCCAAACCAAGCTCTTCACTTTCGTCAGAGCCTTCAAAGAGAGACTGCATACCAACACAGATACCCATAAAAGGCTTGCCAGATTGAATATAGGCCTTTAATGGTTCAGCATAGCCCTTTGAGCGCAAGGCACGCATAGCAAATCCAAAATCACCTACACCGGGAAAAATAAGTTTCTATCAAGAAAAAAGAGAGAGTATAAGTATGGCTTGCGTAGTCGTATCTAATTAATATTTACATCGGCAAGGGCAATATCAGAAGGGTCTTTCACAAAAGTAATTTGGAAACCCAAATGGTTGATAGCATTGACTAAGCTGCGAACGTTACCAGCTCCATAGTCAAGCATATAAAGACCAGGCATTGTAAATAGTGTATATCTAATAAAGAAGAGTGTAACTAATGAAAAAAAAGTTACCGAATTTTAAGATCCAAGGTGGCTTGTATGACTCACCTTGAATCAACGCTGCATTTTGATTCGAAGATTACATTAGTAAGCAAAGTGTACTATGCGTATCACTATACAGTCTTTCCATATCAACTTGCCGTGTTTTAGAAAATCACTTGTCGCTTTAGTGCACATTATTGAAGGTTTACTCATATTTTTGACATTGTTGAATAAAAGTATATGAAGGTTATAAAACTATCTTGAGTAATAAAAGAGCTTTTATTTAAGCAACTTTCCAAGCGCATATGAGAGTGTTTAACAAAGCCATAAAAATGGCTTTGAGGGATTTGACTGCAAGCTTCAATGGCAAGATTTTGCAGAATTTCTTCATGAAGGATTTGGTGTATCTTGACTTTGCTCGTAACAACCGACCAGAGTTGCTCTATAGGTCTCAATTCAGGGGAATAAGGTGGCAGATATACACACTTGTATAACCTTCATATACTTTTATTCAACAATGTCAAAAATATGAGTAAACCTTCAATAATGTGCACTAAAGCGACAAGTGATTTTCTAAAACACGGCAAGTTGATATGGAAAGGCTGTATCAGTCATCATTTATAAAAAAAAAGCACTTTATGTAACCTACATAAAAATGTACACCCATGCAAACCTATATAGAATAAACCTCTTATTTTCATTGGCTCACACGAGAACATGCTTTTAAGAAATGCAAAGTAAACTTTTCAGTGATTTCCCGCATATTAGTAACTTTCTCAGATGATCTTTTGATAGCTCGTCCAACACCAATTGGTGGGCTTTTAGATATCCAGATGGATAAGAACAAGGATAAATGTGTTTTGGAATAGCCAAAGTACGCGACATGAATGGAAAACATTCAGAAAGCTAATTTCTTCTTTATCAATGTTTGCTTTCACCAAGACCATGTACGCTTATTTCGGGGCTGAATGTGTAACTTAAAACTAGTGATCAGATAGCATTTTGTCGGTAAGAAGAACTTGTTAAATACATTAGAATTTTAGAGAGACTCCACTCCATAAATAATGATCATTTTTACGTAAACATATTGCTTTTGAAAGGCTAGCTTCTAAAAAATATCTCAATAAGATTTAAGTCCTTTATTTTGCAATGATCTTTAAAAATAGAGTGTGACACTTTGATTTTAGTAAAAGGTGTACAAGCTTACAAATAGAAAGAGAGAATAGAATACTATTTACTTGTTGTTCCTGAAGACTCTTGTTTCTTGCTGGAACAGAATAGGGTATATGATATCATAGTTTATCCAGCTGAAATGGACTTGCCAAAAGATATAAAAAAGGTAGTTTCATTGGTGATTCATACGCATTTCTTCAAGGAAAAAATCGGAGTTTCCCAAGTTAGATTTTATCATTGGGGAAATATTAATCTCCATTTTTTTTCGTTCTTTCTTTTTCTTTTTTGTTATAAACCAATATGAGTAGTTCAGCAAGTAAAGAAGTGTATAGATACATGTTGATTTAACTAACACTTATATAAAATAGATCTGCGTATTGCCTGTGTGGTAAATAATAATAACACATGTATAGACTGTTTCTAAGCAACTGCATTATTATAGATGGTGGGCTTACCAGCACGCGGAAAGACATACATTTCCTGCAAAGGTAAGCATGTACAAATATATATACAATGAGCTTATTTTTTTTTCTTGTATATAGTCAGTCGTTATTTAACTTGGTTAGGCATCAAGACTCAAATATTTACTGTAAGCAACTACCGTAGAAAACTAGCAGGCCTCAATTTACCACACACATTTTTTGATCCTAAAAATGATGAAGCAATGAAAATAAGGCATGAAGCAGCTTCCATGGCCCTAAATGACATGATACGCTGGTTTGACAAGGAAGATGGTACAGTAGGTATTTTGGATGCTACCAATTCATCCAAGAAAGCAAGAGCCTGGATCAACCAAGAGTTGACATCACGCGATATTCAAGTCTTATTTATTGAATCTATCTGTGAAGACGAAAATGTTGTTATGTCTAATATCAAGGACGTCAAATTATCTTCTCCTGACTACTGCGAGCGTGATCCTGAAGAAGCCACAGAAGACTTTATTAAACGTATTCGTCACTACGAAGCAACTTATGAAACAATAACAGAAAAAAAATTGACTTGGATCAAACTAATTAATGTTGGCAGCCAATATATCATCAACATGATTCGCGGGTATTTGGAAAGCAGAATTGTGTATTACCTAATGAATTTACACACGCGCCCAAAACGAATTTGGTTTAGTAGAGTAAGTGATAAAAAGGAAAGAATTAGAGGAGAGAGAGAGAGAGAGAGAGAGAGTATTTAACGCGTTTCATAGCACGGTGAGTCACTGTTTAATTTGGAAGATAGAATTGGTGGAGATGCAGGGCTGTCACCTAGAGGGGAACAATATGCATTGAAATTACCAGAATTAGTAAGAGAGAATATCGGTGATCGCCCATTGACCGTCTGGACTTCTTCCATGACTCGTACTATCCAAACAGCGAGACATCTTCCGTTCCCCAAGAAACAGTGGAAAGCTCTTGATGAGCTTGATACAGGTGTCTGTGACGGTATGACATACGATGAAATTGCGGTAAGAGCGCTAAATCCATTTCATAACCCAAATTTGGTCTAACGTGTTTTTTTTCCTCTCTCTCTTTCTCTGTATTAGGCTAAATATCCCGACGACTTTGCCAGACGTGACGAAGACAAGTTTAACTACCGCTACCGAGGTGGAGAGGTAATTGATAAATCGCGATTAAGAGAAAATATTAAAACAGATCACATAGAGTTACAGAGACTTGGTGTTAAGACTAGAGCCTGTTATCATGGAGTTGGAAAGCCATGAAAATATCTTGATTATTTCTCATCAAGCAACGATTCGTTGTATGTATGCTTACTTTATGGGACTAAGTCATGAAGAACTGCCGTATGCACCTATTCCACTTCATACTATCATTGAGTTGAAGCCAAAAGCATTTTCTTGTGAAGAAAAGCTATACAAAGGTAAAGGAAATAACAATATAGACAAACCGCCTTACATATATTTTATTAGTTGATGTGGGTGCAGTGGATACCTTTAGACCTAAAGGGCAGTTAGGCCGTAGACTGACCAATGACAAATTCATTAGCGCAGTGCCAGCCTTGGCAGAGGGGGCTAGTGGAGAAATCGCAGATTCTAATAAGCCAATTTTGCCCATCACACCTATCAGTGTCACACCTTGTTAATGTATTATTTATTGTTCTTCATATTCCCCTTTTTTCTTTCTGTCTCTAGTCTATTCAATAAACAATATATTTTGAACCTCCAAAGGTGTGATCGAACAACAGGGATCAGGGGGTCTAAATCGTCTCCACAATATTAAAATATATCTTTTTTGGTTTTTTGAGACATTGAGTGCAACCATTCTACAAAGTGTAACTTAATTTATGTGTTAGAATTGAACACAAATTATCTCATGCAAATCATTTTCATGTCAAATCCTTCAACAATTAAAATTGAAAAATACAAAAGTCAATACCTATGTTTTAAAGTAGAAAAAAAAAGCTCATAGTGTATGATATATATATAAAAAAAAAAAAGAGAGAAAAAAGGACGCGATGCCTTTCATGGCGTCCGAGTAAGCCGAGAGTGACATGTGGTAAACTGTTCCTATAAAGTAGTACATACAAATGATTTCTTAGCTTTGAATGCACCTAGGCAACTATTTGTTTTTCTTTTGTTATCTTGTATTCATCGTCTTGGCCGAAATAAATAAAATAAAAAGCTGATTGAACACCACTATAATTACCATTATAGGATTGAAGCATGTTTCACCCGATCTCTATGAATTTGCTAAACACTTTTACTTCAATATTTGATTGTATAGTCTAAGCGAAAAGAAATAAGAAAAGAAAAATGAGTATTTGTCTGTAAATGTGTTTAAGTGTATTTTATATCTCAGTGAAATGCTTTCTAATAAAGTTCGTTACTGATAAAAATGAACAATTGGATTGAACGATTTGTCACACCCATTTTATACACAAATGCAAATGACTCGTCACTTCTTTAAAAAAAAAATCTCAAGTGATAACATAACGAGATGTCAATTAAAAAGTCAAGCTGTCTTTTGTTTTTGGCTACAACCAATGCCGTCATTGTGATCTTTCGACAATACATGTGTATTTCCGCTCATAAAAAAGAAAATGGTACCTGAATAAATTAGTTATTGTAACCAGGTAAACTTCAAATATTATCCTTTATCTCTTACCCTACCCTTGGTTTTCTTAGGCAACTACCGAAACGGGACTAAGCAGTTTACTAATTTTATTTTGAAACAGGGTAACTATAATACTAGTAAAACGACCTATTGGATAAATGAACGGCATGATATTCATGTGCGACATTGTTAAAAAAAGAACACATTGTGCGTCTGTGCGTTCCTTTTAAGGCGATTCAACAAAAGGTTTCATTTGACACAGTCATCATTTGGCTTCGTCTTGTTTCTTTTTTTTTAATTTCGCCATCTTTCTTATTTCTACTTTATTAGTGAAAAAGGCGATTACGTGGGAAGGTTGACAAAGTTGATAAAATGACAACAAGTATCACAACATAAGGGCACACACAATTAATATTTTAGAAGTTTAAAGAAGAAAAAATACAATTTGCCGCCAACTGATATGCATCTAGAAAATTTATCTTGGTTTACACAAATAAAAAAAAAAGGTATATAAACAGATATTCTTTTCTTTTCTTTACTTCTTATTTCTTTCATGTACCCTATTCAAAAAAACCTATATAGTCATACTCAGGCTCCGATGACTCATTTTGCAAAGCCTGGATATTCATTAGCCAATTACGACCCTTTCCCATTTACCAATGCAAATTTAACAGACTTGTCTCAGGGAAGCAATCTCATCCAACCAATTGATCATGACATGGCAAAAGAAAACATCAACATCAAAAAGTAAGACATTCTATAGAAATGAAAAGATGTTTAGCTTTGTTTATCATAGACCTCAAAGCCCAGCTGAACGTCGTGCAGAACACAATGCTATTGAAAGAGCACGCCGTGAGAATTTAAATGCTAAGTTTCAATCACTTGCTCAAGCATTGCCTAATCTTATGAACTACCGAAGACCTTCTAAAAGTCAGATTGTTGAAAAAGCTCTTGATTGGGTCAAACAAAGTATCTCAAGAGAAGACAAATATCGCTATCAAATCCTCCATCTCCAAAGAGAAAACAAAAAACTGCTGGTTCAGTTACTTCAACAACAACAAGAAAACGCTCAAGTTTCAGTGCCTGCTGTGTATTCTGAACCAGGTACAAATTATGATTGGCACACTCCTCATCTTTTGACTGTGACTCCCAAAACAACTCCATATACAAGTGTTGAAGATTTGTCAAAGCAAGATTATTTAAGCTCTAGAAGTGATGATGAAGATAATACCAGTAGTAGTAATGAAGACGATATTGAATATCAACTTTCTCCTTCCTATTGTACGTATTTTTTTTTCATTTTAAAAGTAAGATTTTTTGTCATACTCATATGATTCAGTTGATGACAAACAACATGGAAACCAATGTCTTTTACAACATAATGATTTTATGCCCAATAATCTTTACTGTAAGTCTACCGATATACATATAAAGAGAAAACTAACTGTCTGTCCTAGACAATATCAATCTTCATTAGAACAATACACAACTTTACTAAAACAAATGTCTTTGGTTCAAATGGACTAAATGTGTTCTATATTGCATATAATTTATACTTTAAAATATATACTTTGATAGGTATATTTTATTTGTCATGCTTCCTTTTTGGGCATCTTGTATACTTTAAACATTCTATCATGTTGACTATGATTCGACTAATAAAAAAAATAACTTCTTTTTCCTTCTATTATCGCGGTATGATTATGCTAAACTAATAGCCGCTTTATTGTTAGAAAATGTAGTGACACGAATACATGTGTAGAAAGATAAATATCCAGACCGAATGAACGGAGAACAAAAGGGGGTATATGTACAGTTCTAGTCTAATACAATGGTATTACTTTGCCTTTTTTGATAAACCTAATCTTGGTCTTCTTTGTTGTGTATTTCCTTTAAATCACATTAAAATTTCTTTTATTTTGAAGTATTGTTTACCTTGTTTCTCTTCAAGCGGTTCAGTATGAATAGAGGCCTTTCTTTTTTGTTGTAAAATAGTTTCAGTATGAGCAGCAATTTTTTCGATCTCTAATAGTTCTTCTGCAGTCAGTTCATCTAATTCGTCAAAAGAATCTTGTGTAGCTTCAACAGAAGCCTTATCGTCATGGGCACTATGAAAAGAAACAGGCCGGCTATAAAATAGCTCAGGTAAAGCATTTTGGCTGTCTAAAGGAGGAGAATTAGGTTGTGTATCGGTATCATGAGAAGGAATCTCTGGTAAATCGTCTGATGCATCGTTAAAATGAGTAGAAACAGATTCAATTTCTACTAGAGCATCTACCGCATCATTTGAATCAAACGAAAGGGACGAAATAGGATGTGTGTCATCAAAAGACTGGTTGTAAGAAGCTATTGGGTGAGACGACTCATAATCAGAGTTGAATGGGGCCGTATCAT
Organism: Gilbertella persicaria; assembly: GCF_025201335.1. Classification (NCBI taxonomy): domain Eukaryota; kingdom Fungi; phylum Mucoromycota; class Mucoromycetes; order Mucorales; family Choanephoraceae; genus Gilbertella; species Gilbertella persicaria. Next base: position 357,341 of record NW_026251963.1, on the reverse strand, counting down.
GAGAGAAATTATCATCATCTTGCTCTTCTTCGAAAACAGGTGCTACATGAGGTTGATAAAGCCATTCCTCATCTTCTTCATTCTTGCCAGGAGAAAAAGAAGTGCTGGCAGTGGTATAAGTAGTGGCCTTTTCTTCTTCTTCAATCAAATTGTTCATGATCGAGTATTCATCTACTAAAAGGGGAGAGTTGCTGAGTGGTGATTTATCATCATCTTTGTCTTCCTCAATATCGAACAAAAGTTTTTCATTCAATATCTTTGAATGTTCTGCTTTTTGAGGCTTAATAGGATGAGGAGACGCCCAGGGCGGCAGTGGTGGTCCATCGCCTTGGGATTCAACCGAGGACTCTAGCGAACGCTGACTCGTGTTTGTCTTCAGTATCCAATTTTCGATAAAAGAACGGTTGCTTCGAATTGAACTAATTGAACTGTTGCGTGTAATCTAATTGTAGTTTGTTAATTCATGTCTATTTGTTTATTTCTTTATGCCTCACCAAAGAGCTTGAGCCTAATTCTTCAGCAACCAAAAATATATATATATATTAGAAACATATTGAAGAAACACAATTACCTCCTGAACTTGATACTTGGTCCTGTGTTCGCGTTGTGCGAGATATTGAACTTGAAGCTTTGCTAGGAGGAACTTCGCTCACTGTTATTGGTGTCTCTGAACTATCCATATTATTCTATTTGAAAATCGTAGACAAAAAAAGAAAAAAAACCCCCAACTTCCACACATTTGGCTTGGGACTGCTTTTGATGTTTGTTTGGATCAGGTACAGTCAAACCTATGAAAATTGACGTTTAAGAAAAAAAAAACAAATTGATTGATTTGCTAGCTGAAAACGCCCCTATTCCGGTGAGAATCTTTTGAGTCTACGTAAGCTTCGGTAAAGAATCGTTTACTTGTATTTAGAAGGCTTCCAGCTAGCGGTTGAGACGAGTTGCTAACCCACTTTTGGTGTTTTAATGCACGCTTTTAATTTTTCTTAATATAAATCATAGAGCATGAAAAAAGGTCATAGTCTTCAATGCAGAAAGCGGACTATGTCAAGTGGTAATTACAGCAAAGAGTTTTATTGAACATCTTAAAGTTTTGATTTACATGCATTTGATAGATTGCAGGTTTCTTTATCTGATAAACAATTTATTAGTGTAAATGCAATCTACTGATAAAACATCTTTGATGAATAAACTATACACTGTGAAAAAAAGTCACTAAATGGATCGAATGGGTTGAAATAAAATTTAAAATTATTAAACAATTAATCTTGCCAATACCTTTTAAGATACTTTTCAGATATTTGGACACCTTAATAAATTTTAAAGTTAAACAAAGTGGTCCATAACATACTTCGCTTTTTTGTCCAAATCGACGACAAAGGCACCGTGTATATCATCAAACATTTTTTGTAGGTACCGAAGTATTTATACATGTATAAATAGACTTTATAATGCCTTTATATGTCTGGAAAAAAGAGTGAGATTTGTATGAATTGTCATCTTTTTTACTGCTAAAGCGTTTATTTGCCTAAAGTCTTTGTTGCATGAATAAGGTATGTATTATCAAGTAGCTTTTTTGGATAGAATGCCTTGATAGAAAAAACACTTGCTTCACCTAAACAAAAAAAAGGTAGCGTTTGCTCATAAAAGTGTCAAAGTATTGGAAAATTTTATGATGCATTAAATCTGGTTCAAATGACTATATATCACCATATATCCACAGTTTTAATCCAATTACTTGCTTTATCTATAGTCAAGATGCATCCAGCTCAAAAACTACTATTCTATTTGTATGGTTCAATACAATTACTTCAATAGACAAATATCTGACAATAAATGATTTACGTCTAATTATACAGCCATTGTCTTATTGATAGAATGTCTTGAAATGAATAAAAAATCTTAGATATCAACCTGTCAACCACACTGAGTTGGTTAAATATGGATTGGCTCATCTAATGCAGATACTTGTACAGTATTAATCAATAAAATATATGGAATGATTCTAATATCTAAAGTTCTGTATGGAATAAAGATCTTTGCAGGTCATGGTGAACCCTAATGCAAGCAATTATCTATTAAAATGCGAGTCTTTTGTTGAATCAGTTAAACGCACTCTTTGTTTGACCTTAATTTTCTCGCTCTTATTTTGACATTGATAAATCAGCAAGAAATATCATGGATGAGCATGGATGAGCATGGATGAGCATGGATGAGCATGGATGAGTAGAATAATAGAAGAAATGTATGTGTTTTGGATTTTCGAAATTAATTTGCACCTTAGCGTAATGGATTTTTGTAAAAAAAAAAAATTTTTTTGTTAGTTTTTTGAGCATTTTTGACTAAATTTTTAAAATTTAATTTAATTTAATTCTTTGAAATTGATGACATTACAGCATAAGCGATTGAAGAAATCTTTCATTGAATGCAGAAATGAAATTTTTTTGACTAAACCTCTACTCAAATATGAAAGAAAAATACAATCTCTTACGCTGTGGTGAGAGTGTGCTTTTTTAATCTAGAAATAATTATTTTCCAAGAATTTTTTTCTGTTGACGCAAATAGCATACTTGCGCATTGATATTAATTTTGTCAAATCCATATTTAAAGTTTATTAATTTATTAATTTATAGAAAAGGTTGTTTTAAACACATGGCCCAATATGGTCTTTGACTACTCGGACTTGATCAATTCATAAGAATGGCTATATTAAGCTAAAAAAATCTAAGAGAACAGCGGCAAAAAAGAAATAGAGAGGAGAGCGTTAGTCTAATGGTGTGTCTGGGCTTGAGTTTGTAACCAGAGAAGAAATGGCAACATCTGGTTGGATGTTGGAAGGAGTAGATTTTTTGCGACAGAATGTTACATAGATGTAATTTTGGGATAAAAACAAATGCACAGAGGTTCATTGGATATTCCAATAAAGTAGAGAGAATGTAACTTTGAGTATTTCTGTGGGGAAGTGAATTACAAATCTTTGAAAGACAAAGGGCATAGTCAAGGGCACTTTTACATTCTCTAAAGCCATCTTGAGTAGTGTTTAAGGACAATACTTGGCCTTGGAGAAGCTTCTTGATGCATGTTTCGAGCGTTTTTATGGAAGTAGTGATCTGGATAATTAGGCAGTAATTGACTAGATCCGTTGGGCTGCCTGTATTATTTTTTTTTGTAAGGGAGACTTGCTCCAATTTTATTTTAAGTCCTTTAGACGTCAAAAGAGTGGAAGAAAAGACTGTGGTATTATAAGAACTAGACTAAGGAAAGGGAAATGAGCCTATGGTAGAAGAAATTGAGAAAAGAATAAGAGTTAAGAGAGCTTGATAGATACTTGAAATGGAGAGAACATCATGAGTAGTGAGAGAGGCACTGGAAAGGAAAGCGGAGGAGAGAATTTACGGTTCATAATCAAGGCGGGATTCATCTTGCAGCTTATTTGCTAAGCGGAAAACCGCCTTGGTTATAGTTTTGGAGAGGAATGGGTTTTCAGAAAAAACAGATTGCCAGTGAGATTGCCAGAGGGCTAGAGCAGTGCATGCAAAGATTTGGAAGGTACTTAAGGAAGGAAAATGGAGGAGAGAAACACGAGGGATAACAACCCGAAGGAGGAGGACTTGACGTAGGAGATTGACCGAAGGTGCACGGATGTTGGGATTGATGTACTTGGAGAAGACATGAGACCAAACAGCATACTTGGTAGGGCAGAGGAAATAAAAGTGATCAAGGGTATCAATGGAAGTAATGAGATTTGAAGGACAGTGGATACAAAAGTTATTAGGAATTGTACGGGGCATAAGACGATGTAGGTGAAAACGGTTGTTGACTTTGTTGTGAAGCATCCTGTAGAGGACATTGCGAACAGGGAGAGGGATCTTGAGAGACCAAAAGCGTTTCCAGTTAGGCGATAGGCGGGGATCAGGCGGTATAGGAGGGGAGGAGCTATGGCATAATTTACGATAAGAATGAGTGGAAGATGTAATGGGAAATTGAGAGTATGTAAGGGTTGAAATGAATGTCTGTAAATCAGTGGAGCTAATGTGAGAGATTGAAGGAAGAATAGAAAAGGAAGAAATACGAGGAGCAGGAGAAAAGAGTGACAGGACAAAGGGATTGAGGAAGAGCTTTTTTTGACGAAAGTGTAGTAAAGCGCGGTAGGTGGCCGATTCAAAACGAGGGACTTCTTGCCGAGAGCGAAACCGAAGGCATTCACTAGAAGAATCAAAAACAAAAATGTGATTACCTGTTAAGACTAGCATACTGGGATTGTGTTTGAAGTATTTATCTTTAGAAATAGGAGGGTTGGATGGAGGTGGAGAAGGACAGATAGAATGTAGAAGTTCAGGAAGTGGAAGGCGAAGGCAAACGTGAAGGGGGACATGACAATTGGAGAAGTTATGGGGTAGATAATCTATAGCTAAGAAAATACGGTTGAAGTAAGGAATGTCAATAGAAAGCTTTTTTCGTATAAAGGGGAATAACAAAGGCCAGTGGTAAGTAGGGTATTGTGGGGAACAAAGGAAGAAAGAGAGGGTAAATTGGAGATAAGGAAGTGAAGGTAAAGAAATAGCAAAAGAGTGAGGAACTAATAAAGGGTAGACCCATCGCCATTGAAGAGCTCTCTGTTGTAGATGAGGATCAATGACGCTAAGTCCACCTTGAGAACGAGGTAAAATGAGTGTTGAGAAAGGAATGGTACCAAAGCGGCTGCTGCCTTTATTATGGATTAGGACTACTTGTGCGACTCGTCAACAGTGAGGCGTGTATGGCCAACACCAACGTAGACCAAAAATATAGAAATCAATAGACCACTAAAATTTGTGATGCTTACACAAAAATTAAGCTAAAGCCATAAAAGATTCACAGTAATAGCTGTAGGTGTCAGGAACTACTCATGAATGCAATGGATTCACAAAAATTGTTTAAACGCCGCTCGCATTTATGCCGATGTGCAAGTATGCCAGTTGTGTTCTCAAAAAAAAATTTCTAAAAAAAAATAAAACTCACTTTTGATATACATCGAAGATACTTTCTATAGTCATAAAAAATAAAAGAAAAGTAGAAATTCTTAATTTTTCTGTTTCAAATTAATAGAAGAAGCCAACCTTTCAATTTTCTAGTTTTAAATAAATAGACGAGTCTACCGGATGATGATTCTACTGTTTTAGTTTAAAAGACAAATTGCTACCTGGTAGATTCGTTTTTAATTCAAAACAGAAAAATTGAAAGACAAGGTTTTTTTTTATTAATTTGAAACAGAAAATTTAAAAATTTTCATCTTTTTTATTTTAAAGTAGCGGTTTTAATTTTAAAAAAGTGTTTTTTATTATTTTCAAAAAAAAATTTTGAGTACACAATTGGCATACTTGTAATTTCGGTATACCTGTTGATATTTTTATTATTTTTGAAAATATTTTTTTTCTTTTCTTTTTTTGTAAGCGTATTACACGGATCATGAAGGCCTAAGATCTACGAGTATTTTTATACTTTTTTTTATTGCTCTAGCTAACTTTTTCGTAGAGTTATTGCAATCTTTGGGAAGGGGCTTTGAACACTAAAATTTATGCTTGGACCAGAAAAATAGAATAAGAAAGGTATGGCTCAGCATCTAAGCTTACTCAGCCAACGGGCGACACTGCTCTCAAAGCTGTTAGTTCTTCCTTTTTCTATGAAATCGGGCTCTAGAGCCAACTATACCCTTCCCTTAAATAGATTTTAGCAAATTCTAGTCAAGCAAGTAGCAGTTAGAAACCTTATTTGGAAAGCAACTGTCAGCCATCTGTAACGTCTTCACCTCCCAAATGACAACACCAGTAATCTGAACTCTTTCTTAGATGCTTTTGATCATCAGTTTCTTGAACAAGTTCACTCTTACAGCAGAATGATTGCTACGACCATAGCAACCATAACAACCATAATAGCGGCCATAGCGATCAAAAAAAAAAAATATTCTCAAAATTAATAAAAATATCAACATGTATGCCGAAATTACAAGTATGCCATTTGCGTACTCAAAAAAAAATTTTTGAAAAATAATAAAAACCACTACTGTAAATTAAATCAAGAATATTTTCTGCAATGACAAAAAATAAAAAAGAAGTAAATTTTCCAATTTTTATGCTTAAAATTTTAAAAGAAGCTTGTTCTTCAATTTTTCTGTTTTGAAATAAAAACCGAATCTACCGGATGATAATCTTACTGTTTTAGTTTAAAGAAGAGATTACTGGTTGGTAGACTCGGTTTTTATTTCAAAACAGAAAAATTGAAGAACAAGCTTCTTTTAAAATTTTAAGCATAAAAATTGGAAAATTTACTTCTTTTTTATTTTTTGTCATTGCAGAAAATATTCTTGATTTAATTTACAGTAGTGGTTTTTATTATTTTTCAAAAATTTTTTTTTGAGTACGCAAATGGCATACTTGTAATTTCGGCATACATGTTGATATTTTTATTAATTTTGAGAATATTTTTTTTTTATTATTATTTTTTGTAAGTCCATCACACTAATTAGGTAGCTCTGAGATGTAAAATATTTTCTATCACTCTAGCTACCTTTCATGTAGATTTATCACAATCTTTCAAAAGAAGCTTTAAACACTAAAATTTATTAGAGAGATATGATTCAACATCCAAATCTAGGTAGCCAGCAGACGATACTGCTCTACAAGTTTTTAGTCCTTCTTTTTCTTTGAAATCGGGTTCAAAAGTTAACTACGCCCTTCCCTTCGACAAATTTTAGCAAGATGGAAAAAAAAAAAAAACTCGATCAGGAATTTTTAGAATGAGCCAATGTAGGTCCGATCCAACCGAAGTGAGGAAAGACCATCTCTAGATACTTCTGAAGAAAAGAAAACAAGTTTACTAAGATGAAAAAGGCGACTTAATTTGAGGATTGTCCTCAAATATGCGTTTAATGTTGATTGTATACTGTGAGTGATAGAAAAGAGACACATTTTAGTATATATTGAGTAGTAAACAATCACTTATACCTATACCATTCGATGCGCAAGAAATAGGCGAGCAAGACATACTATATTACTTGGTGTTTTTGAGGCCCAAAGAGTACAGATGAGTTAAATAACGTATTAGTTGCTTACAAGTTGTCGTGGTAGTGCCTTTAACACGTTTTTACGATCAGTACTTGTCCATTTTATGACTCTATCAGCTTTTTTTTCTTTTCAAATGATTTCTATTGATGTAGAGTAAAACGCGAATGCGAGTTGCAAGTAATGTCTTAGAGCAGAGAGGGAAAATCGCCGGCGTTTAAATGATCAGATCTTCCTTGGTATGCGTCTTCCATTGTTTGTCCTGTGCTCATCTGTACTCTTTGGGCCTCAAAAACACCAAGTAATATAGTATGTCTTGCTCGCCTATTTCTTGCGCATCGAATGGTATAGGTATAAGTGATTGTTTACTACTCAATATATACTAAAATGTGTCTCTTTTCTATCACTCACAGTATACAATCAACATTAAACGCATATTTGAGGACAATCCTCAAATTAAGTCGCCTTTTTCATCTTAGTAAACTTGTTTTCTTTTCTTCAGAAGTATCTAGAGATGGTCTTTCCTCACTTCGGTTGGATCGGACCTACATTGGCTCATTCTAAAAATTCCTGATCGAGTTTTTTTTTTTTCCATCTTTACGGACCTCCATGATCCTCCAGATAAAAAAAAATGAATTTCACAAAACAGTCAAACCAATGGTATCATTCGATTCCTGGGCTCGAAAGAACATGTTTTAAATGAAAAAACGGGCTGATTTGATAGTCTAGTTTTCGAGTAATGGTCCATCAAAGATTGGTGCATTTTTGCCCTAAATATTATACAGAACTCGTTGCAAAAGAACTTTCAAAACATACGACATGCTATATAGAGTGCTAAGAAACATGGAAGAATAAAAATATAAGCACTTTATAATGCAAACGTAGAGGGGAAGGGGAGGGCAAATGAGCATAGAACATACAGGATGGCTATGGCACGGAGATTGGAATAGAAAGCAGCTTCAATTCTTTTTGTCGCTGCATCTAAATAGGGCTTTAGGCTCATACCATGCAGAACCAACCATTCCATTATCTCTCTGTTTTTCACAGCACTCGCTATCAAATTAAGCGTATAGCTGCTGAGAATGACCTTTCATCTTGAGAGGTCTTTTCTCGCAATAACTGCTCTTCTTTCCTTTTATATTTTTCTACTTTCGTACTATCGTACCAATTTTGTTTTTTTTTTATATTTTCTTACAATAAATGATTGTCAAACACCTCTTTTAGTGGGTCCCTCCCAAGAGCACTAATACGTGCGGCAAATAAAATCATTAAAAAAATAGAGCTTTTAGCTGAGAACTCCATAAAGACCCAGCTATTGGGCGTTGGCGCAGTGACAAAAGTTGTAGATCTTTGCCTTCTGAGTTTGCTAATACAAAGAACACAGAAAATTTGCTGCTAAAATATTGAGCAAATATGCAAACATGGTTGTGAGATTTTTCGCTCATATCTCGTTATTTTCATAGTACTATTGGAAAGTAAACACATTTACCAAAAACTAGAGCTCTTGAAGTACATTTTGAGTATTTGAGTTTATCAATCATTTTATCTTTCGTTCCGAAGCGTCCAAAAGAAAATCAAAGTTGTCAAAACGAGAATTTTCCATGAGTACTCTTTGGTCGAATGGTCATTTTGGTCATTTTTCACAAGTCGTCCCTTTTTTTTTTTTTTTTTTTTTTTTTTTTTTTTGGTCCAAATCAACTCCAAAGACACCTTGGATGTTATCCAACATGAGTTAAAGGCATTTGGAGTATTTGCGCATGTATAAACAGGCTTTACAGTGCCTTCATATGCCAAAGAAAAAGACAACGATCTGTATCAATTGTTGTCTTTTTCACTGTTGCAACATCTATTTACCTAGCGTCCTTATTGCATAAGTCAATAGCTTACTACCTAGTAGATTATTTACATAAAAACACCTCATTAAAAAAACACTAAGTCCCCCCTCAACCAAAAAAAGCGGATGTTTGTTTTATGAAAAATATAGAAGCGCTGAGACAATTCACTTTAACTTTATGGTTGTCAACATTCATTTTATTTTGGGATCTAATTTGTTTCAAAAAAAAAAGTGAGATGTTCAAAGTGGCTTAAAACTGCACTCGTCAAAAGGCAACCATTTAAGAAAGAGCTTTTCAGACTCCATTTATCGAAGCTTTTTTAGACTTTAATGGTTAAATAATACAGCTATCGACATGCTTGAATACTCGGAAAAATCATTGGAAACTATTCTTCATGAAGGTCATAAAAATGTCACTGTAGGACGAAAAACCGCAAAAATGATTTTAGCAAAGCTATTGCGTTCTTGACATTATGGGCTCTTAGACTGACACACAAAATAACTCATACCACTCTCCACACATCGTGTACATTTTCTATTAGGTTTTTACGAATTTAACATTTGAAATGCATTTTTCCTATGCTAGACTATCGTTTTTTGCGTTTATATTGCTTCAATAAAAGCTGGTTGTCTGATGAACTACAGGTGATTTTTTGCTTTTAATGTAAATTCGTAAGAACATCATAAGGCATGACAGATCAGAAACTATTTTGATGTTTTAATAATTCAAACATGTCACTCCTGATTATTACTGATACTATAAAACATATCTTGCGGATCAGTGATAGCTTTTTTCTTTTGTTCAAGAATGGGCATAAATGTATCGTTCTCTGCCTTATAATTGATATTTTTTGATATTTCACTCAGTACTAAACCAATGCATTCCTGATCCGGCTCTTTGTTAAAAGTCACGCCACACTTTAATAATACGATATTGATTCCCCCTCCCCTTTACAGCTATAGTCGTATTCGGATCGAGTCATATAGTCACACAGAAAAAAATCGCATAATTTCTATCCTTGAGCAAGTTCCCCAAAGCAAAATAGATTGACACGGTAAATCGTGCAGAATAAAGGCCAATATTTGATGTGGCCACTATTTGTATCAATCACGACTTAGTATTGCTCAGTCCTATTGTCGATCAAGCATGTAGTCGTATAAATGCAATTATGCAATTGACAAAATAATTCAACTACCCCCTCGTATCCGTATCAATATTTTACATAGATTGGTTAATGTCTGTTACCCTTCTATTCTCTGCTCTTCCTTATAACTCAATATAAGTAAATATTACTTATGCATCGCATGCTCTGTTTAATTTCTAAAATTTAATTTTGTTTTATTTTTCCACAACAAAATTACTAGGTATGACTGAATACTGCTACCATTTACAATTCTAGTTTAGCTCAATAAAAAGAAAATATATGTTTTTCAATAAAATTATTTATCATTCAATACACTGCCTCTTGATCAAGGGCATCTGCTGAACATTTGGCTGCATTACATTTGGTCACCCACATTTTGGATCTTGCATTGGTTGCACAAGGAGGGCAACCATGTTTGATCAAATCAATATTGACCCATAAACTATTACAAGAAAAAAGTAAAAGAAATGCAAAATCCTTTCAAATAAGAAAGAGGAGTAGTGCTCAGCCATGTCATTTTGCTAAGAAAGATAAAAATAGGCTGCTATTTCAATTGATGAAAAAAATCAAATGATATATATATATATATATTTTGTTCCTGGATATCGGAGACCGCTTTTTTCCGCCAAGCCAAACGATGAAACACGATAGTTTCATCCATTTTTTTCTCTCTCTCTTTTTTTTTTTTAAAAGGGCAGATTTACTATGGCATTAAATTAATGCTATATTCTACCACGCGGTATTAATTGCATGTCAAGCAAAGATGGTCCAGGCATTCGTATTGGTCTGAGTTATGCGTGAGTAAATATGATGTGCGCCCCGCATTTAAATTAGAATGGCCAGTTCTTTTTTATATGATTTGTTCAAACTGTTCAGCTTACACGTGTGTCTTAATTTGCTGCATTTTTTTTTCTATTTTTTTGCACAGCACATTTCGCGTCTTGTCAGAATATATTTGTGGTACGATATTTTACTATTCTTTACGTGTCAGGCTACAACTTTTTCCTTCTTTTTTTTCACACTAAGAAGTCCATAGTCTGTTTTCTATAGGACTAAATGACATAACATCTCATTGTGATCACATAATAAACATCAAAAAAAAAAAAAAAATACGGTAATGATGAATTTTGGCTAGTTGTAGTCTGACGGTAAAAAGTCGGATCGGGTAAAAACGAACCATTGAGTCAAAGGAAATTGAAAGAAATCGTCATTTTTCGGAAAAAGAATACCTCTTTTTTTTTATGTCTCTGTTTTACATTCCTTATCCATCTGCGTTTTGTTCCTATTGCAAACAAAATAAAGAGATGATGATTATCAGCATTTGTCCAATCAGATAATCAGAAAAGAGCCATTTGAACAAATTATGAGTAATGAAATTGAGTTTCAATTGAGGTATGACTAATCTTGAATATGTGTCACTGGAACAAGCTGGTATAAATACAACAATCCGCATTAATTTCTTTCTTTCCTTTACCTCATATTTTTCATACAAAAAATGGATCTCTCTTGGTGTATTATCTGCGACCGCCATTGTATTGATAACAATCTCTACTGCTCAGAGGCATGTAAATTCCAAGATATGACTGGTCAAAAAGATTCCAAGCCTGATAACATCTTCAAGTCTCCTTCGCTTGTCTCACCACCTACTTCACCTGTCCTCTCTCCATTCTTATATTCGTTTCAACCTTCCCATGACCGTCTTCGATCAGCTGGTCATATAACACGCACTTCTCACCACTATCAATATACTCCTTATCAATTCGTACCCAGTTCTCCTTCTGAATCGTCTTTATACGGTGATGATACCTAAAACCAACTACGCTCCCTCTTTCAAGACTATATAATTTTTTCTATTATGGGAAATGATGCTCTCGACATTATGAACAAAGCAAGAGACCAAAAAAAAAGAGAGAGAAAAACCTCAGTTGAACCTTTCTCTCTTTCCTGCCACTGACAAAAAAGGCTTTTTAATTTATTTGTATGCTAGACTGTGTATTTATGTTTATTTATATGTAATTCAAAAGATGATTGGATATTTAATCTTAATAAATAGAAGAATATTTTTTTTTAATTCTCTTTCTCTTTTTCTTTTTCTTCACCGTGTTTAAACTTAATGGAGCAAGATAGCATTATTTTACATTATCATGATGTTGTTATTCGACAATCTGTAAGTCCATTTTGTCTATAGGCTATTGTTGACATGGCAACGATAGGATCTAAATACTTTGACACCGGGACAATGGTTAAATGATACCATGATAGCATTTCATATGGAGTTTTTAGAAAGAACATTTGTACCCAAAGACGCAAAGTATTTGTTTTTGAGACCTGGTATGGTTCATTTATTGACATTTGCAGAATGTAAGTATCAATTAGGATCACTTTTGGGTTGATCAAACTGATAATGAATTTAACAGGCGACGTGATGCAATTAGAGCATGTTTTGCCTGCTAATATCGATTCTTATGAAGTGATATTCATTCCCGTCAATGACGGGAAGCCTCATGAAGCCTACAGTGGAACACATTGGTCTCTTATGGTCTATATCAGAGCTGTCAATTCCTTTTTTTATTATGACACATTAAAATTCAATAACCTAAGAGATGGTGAATTGACAAGCAGGCGATTACAGCCCTTATTAAAAACAGACCAATCATTTCATTTTATACCCAGTAGTACACCTCAACAAGACAATGGCTCTGATTGTGGAGGTAAATAATGATGATAGTGCCTATATGACTAAACAAAATCTAGTGTCTGTCATTGCCATCATTGACTATACTTTACATCAACTACTCAAAAGTCGTGGAAAAGAGTCTGTTCAATACAACAAGATTATGATGCTGAAACCCAAAGATATGTCAACACCTAAACAAGTTCGAGATAACATCAATGGCATGATCAAACGACTTCAACAGCGTTCTATATCCTCTTCCTCTTCAACCTCATCAAACAAGTCATAATAAAACTCCTCCCGCCAATCATATCCTATACACGATAAATTTTTTTCTTTTCTCCCTCACAAAAAATTTTTTTGTTTAATTCTTTTCCTTCTCTCCCTCTTTTTTGTTGGAATAGGTAGCGTATATGTTGCAACAGCGTTCTTGTTTGTTCTCTCCCCCTTTTTTTCTTTCTTGCTTTGATTCACGGTTGATAAAGGGGGCCGTTTTCTACTATGAAGGCTGAAAAAAATATAAAAAAAGACAACAAGAGTATGGAGATAAGCCACCCAATGTGTTATACTCGTGTTTATACACAACTCGACAATTCAACAAACAAGGAAGAAGAAAGAAAGAAAGAAAAAAAAGGAGGGGGAGGGACAAAAAGAAAATAACGCGACGCGACTTTGATAGATGAGAATGGATACTAACCCTTCTAATAGCCTCTTAATAAAATGAACGCTGACAAACTCTCCAAGCTCCAAGCTCAAGTCCGTATTGGTGGTAAGGGTACTCCCCGTCGTAAGGTCAAGAGAACCACCGGTAACACCTCTTCTGGTGATGACCGTAAGCTCTCTGCTGCCCTCACCAAGTTGAATGTTCAACCTATCCCTGGTGTTGATGAAGTCAACATGTTCAAGGAAGATGGTTCCGTCATTCACTTTGCCAACCCTCGTGGTATGTATCATTCTTTTCTTTTTCTTTTACTGATGATCAATAGTTTCCGCTGCTGCCAATGCCAACACTTTCGCTATCCACGGTCGTTCTCAACAAAAGGAATTGACTGAACTCATTCCCAACATCTTGAACCAATTGGGTCCTGACTCCATGGCTGCCCTCAAGAAGCTCGCTGAAACTTTCCAACAAGCTCAAGGTGAAAACGCCGCTGGTGCTGATGATGATGAAATCCCTGACTTGGTTGAAAGCTTCGATAAGGCCGAAGTTGAAGACAAGAAGGAAGAAAAGAAGGAAGAATCTGCTTAAATTCTTTGAATGTTGTGTGTACATTTAAAAAATCCATTGACATTGAAAAAATAAACCATTGAACAAAAGCACGCCTTTTTCATTTTAAAAAGAGAGTTGTACCTGATTTTTTTTATGTAATTGAGATATGAAATCAATTCGAATTTAAACAAGGTTCGAGTATGTTCATTTTGACAAGGGTAATTAGTTTTTTCTCTCAAAATTACTCAAGACAACTTAAACATCGACTATATTTCTTTAACAAAAAGCCACAATTAAGATATAAACAAAAAATTTTTTATTAAACAAGATTATTTTAACAAAGCAAACCAAGAAGTCCTGTAGAAAATAGATTAGTATCAAGTCAATAATAGACATTGAGGAAATTGTTATACAAAATTGTATTTTTTCTTTTTTTGGTTCATTCAGCAAGTTTAAAATAGGTAGCTAGGGTTTTTTCGTCATAGTCATAACGACTAAAGTCAAATGCCTGAATCATCCTTTGAAACAAAAAAGAAAAAGATACAAGATTGAAAACAATCTTTTGTTTTTAACTTACCACTTGATAAAATAACTTGTTAATGTAATAAAAGAAGAAGAAAAAAAGTAAAGAAACAGAATTCGTTTGAAGCTTATTTATGGATGTTTCGAAAAATAAATTTTTTTTTGCGCGTCGTTCCTGCTAATTTTATTAAAAAGCAGTCTTGAAATAATTGTCACACTGTCCTCAAAGAAATTTTCACCAGTTCCCAGTTGTCTTGGTGGCCAATGACCGTTTAGCCTGTTTATTGACCTTGGTCATAATTCTTTCATAGATCAGAAAAACAAAAATCGACTATGAAGTCATTGAGATACTTGATTTAGAAACAACAATGCCATCATTTTGTTTAAAAAAAATGCATATATTGTTTCAATTACTGCTTCTTCTTTTTGCTTTATTTCACTCTTCTTTATTTGTATAGATAATGGAAAGCAACAATTTAAATAACCCTCCACCTCCTGCTTATCAACAAAACCAAAAGCCGGGTCAAACATATTACCAGCCCCCAGAAAATACAAACTACCCTCCTCCTCCTAATCCACCACCACCTCCACCAGCTAATAATATGGGTCAACGATTTACTCAGTTTTATGCACCTCCACAGAACAAACGACTTGGGATGAAAAGAAGATTGTGTTCTTTTCTTTGCTGTTGTATCATCATTGGTCTCATTATAGGCCTTTCAGCAGGTCTCACCAGAAGAAGTTACTACAACACACCTTGTAATTGGTAAGACGAGATATATACTATGTAAACATATACTCATAAACTTAGTCGAACAAACGCTGACTGTCTTTATCGATATGGTGCGGGAACATACTGCTATTCCAACTGCCAATGTGCACGCCGTTAATTTACTACTAATACTACCTAATAAATTTTAAATCGTTATTGGCGGTAAAAGGGCCATGCATATAATAATAATCGTAAAGGGGAAAGGCATACAAATGCACCGTAAATTAATAGTTTGAATTAGGAGTTGTTTTGAGTGCTTTAAACAATGGTCTCATGGTCATTTCGACGTCATGTAGTGATATGAGATAGTACAATGGAACTCAAATAACAATAAGAATGACTTGGTTATATCTCGAGATACGTTCATCATCTCGAAAGAGATCTGCAAGGGTTCTTTACTAACATCCAAAAAGCCGATCTATTGAATCAGATTTCGTTTGTCTAATAACTCGTTTGGGGTCAAATGAGAAGACGAACAAAAAAAACATACGATAGATGTAGCTGTCATTGGCCAAGACTCTCTTTTTTTTTCTGGGCGCCGAAAAAGTAATTATCTTTATGCGCCATGTACACCATATCTTTTGTTTGTATCACCTTTAGACAACAATCAACAGTGTAACAAGAGTTTTTACTTAACCCACGTAGGAGTGATAAACAAGTGAAAAATAAAGAAAAAAAGGAGAGCATCATTTATTATTCTAATACAAAAAGGGGCAAAGATTAGTTTTTTTTCTTTTTCTCTTTTTAAGAAAAGTGATATTGTATCGTCGTCATTCTTACTTGTTCTATCCCCAAACCTTATTACAATTTTTTTTCTTTCCATGCGTGCGCCCGCCTTGTATAAAAATAAACAGGAAAATCTTTTTCTTTTTTAACTCTCTCTTTCTCTTTCTCTTTCTCTTGTACTATTTCAACCATGGACCAAGTTCATATTCCCATCCTAAGTGAAGACGAAAAGATCTTTTTAAACACAACAGCAACATTTAGTCAAGCAAGAAGAATGTCAAACACAATAGACCATTCTGCCAGACCCAGTTTAGAAGATAATATCTCACATAGAAATCGTCGCCACCAAGTGGCATCTTCTGTTCCTTCATTATCGTTTCTATGGAAACGAAGAGGTTCTTCTGTTTCTGCACACACTACTTCATCTGCCGGTTCAGTTGAATATCGTATAGAAGAATCTCAATCACCTAAAGCAAGAGAATTAGAATCGCTGATATTTGATCAGCCACAAAGAACGGTTCGAATGAGCCTCACACCACGTTGCGCAGTCTAATTGTATATTCCTTTCTTGTCTTTTACCTTAATGCTTTCTTTCTCTATCTTTCTATTATAAACTGTATATATCCAAATAAAACCTCTTACTCTGTCAAAAACAAGTACATACCAAGAATTGTGTAACGCACTTTATGCATAGAATAGAGTTATTTTCAGTTGCTTTTCAGGGACTCTTTATAACTCCCTATTTGCTTATCACGTTTTACTTTTTTTGATGTTCATGAAGTCTTTAAAGAACTCTACTAAAATTTAAGGTCTTGGCTATTGCATCATCTACACTTCTGATGTTTACTAAACACACAAACAAGATCTACCTTTGATCAATGCATATACGCACAAAAAAAAAAAGTCAAGTCACAGCGGTGATTGAAACACTCATCATGAATGACACTTTTTTTCTTTCTTTTCTTGAACTCTATATCAATCATGTCGAGAAGTGACGACGAAGTCACCAATATGTATGGTGATCAAGACGAAGAAAACAGTTTGGTACAAAATTCTGATGAAGAAGGCGAGGATATTGGTTATTCCCGTAAAGGAAACATGATTAATGACGATGATGACGACGACGACGACGACGATGAAGAAGAGGAAGACGAAGACGAAGAAGAGGCTAGAAAAGTAAGCCAGTTTAACCAAACACCCATGTTCTTAATTCTGTCATAGATTGCCGAAGGATTCATTGTGGACGACGAAGAATCAGACGCGTCTGAACAAGTTGCTGTGCGTCGAAAGAAGAGAAAGAAGGTCGAAGACTGTAAATATATTATTTCTTAGAACAACAGTGGTCTAACATACCATTTACCTATAGACGATGATGACCTGGACGAAGAAGATCTGGAACTATTAGAAGAAAACACGGGTATCAAATTAAATCGCTCAACAGGTGTAAGCCATTTTATGGAACTCCATGGAACTCTTATTCACTCTTTCTTATGATAGCCTAAATTAAAGCGTCTTAAACGTGGACGCGAAGAACAATCATACGAGAAATCAAAAGGAACCGACAATATTTTTTCTGATGAGGAAGACAACGTTGCTGATGAAGCACAGGAAGCACATGCTCCTAATCGTCGTCATGACGACTATGCTCAAGATTACGACGATAGAGTAGGATATAGACACCGCGACACGTATGATGACATGGGCGACTTTATCGCTGATGAAGATGAAGAAGACGATCTCAATGAAGTATTGGGTGAACGCAACCAAGCTCGATATGACGAAGATCGTGGTAGACGTGGTAAGGCTAACAAGGACATGATGAATATCTTGCCTGCTGGTATCAGTGAAGATGTTCTTGTTGACATGTACGACATCTTTGGTGATGGTGGTGATTACGAATGGGCTTTATACGATGAAGAAGAACATGATCTAACAAAAGATCGTGAACCTCAGCTAGCAGACATTTTCGAACCAAGTGAATTAGCTGAACGTATGATGACAGAAGAAGATGAAGAGATTCGTTTACGTGATGTGCCTGAACGTGTTCAAATGCGCTATGAAGGTCTAAACAAGAATTTCGAGCCAGCAACAAATGAGCAAGTACAAGAAGAAGGTGCTTGGATTGCTCGTATGATGGCTCGTCACCGAGGCGAAGAACAACCCACAGATCAGTTTACATCGGCTGTTGCTTATGTAGTCAGTTTCTTTACCCGGGAATTTCTCGAAGTACCTCATATCAAAGACCACCGCCGTGATTACTTTACCGAAGTCGACAGAGACACTGGCATCAGCAAAGAAATCTTGACTGAAAAGGATCTTTGGGAAATATATGACTTGGACTTCAAATATCATAGTTTTATTGATCGTCGAAATGCATTAAGAGAGTTCATTGCTAAATGTCAAATTGAAGATGGCTATGTTGATACCATGTTGGACCGTGTTGAAAAAGTAGAAGAAATATCCGATTTGACAGACTACATCAATCTCAAATTTGCGGATAAGGTGAATGCCATGCAACAACAGACAAGAGGACCCAAGCGACCCACCAACAAATCACTGTATGAACTAAGCCAGCAATCCAGGATTCATGAATTCTTACCTCGGTTTGGTATTTCAGCAAGAGAATTCGGTACAAATTATATGGAAACCTATCAACGCTATCAACCTGAAGATCGCACAGCGGATCCTTTTGTCGAAGCAGATGATTACACGGACTCTAATTTCCCTGATACCGTCAAGGTATTAAAGGCAGTTCGATCTGTCCTTGCTCAAGAAATGGCGTTTGATCCGCAAGTCAGAAAAGCCATTCGTAAAGACTGGGAGCTCTTTGCTACAGTGACTGTGACCCCCACAGAAAAGGGCTATACTGTGATTGACGAATTACACCCCATGAAGCCATTTAAATACTTGACCGAGAAGCCTATCACAGAATTCAGAAATGGTCAATTCTTACACATCTTAAAGGGCGAGTCTGACAATTTGCTAAATGTCACTATTGGCATTACTGATTACCCTGCATGGTTTAACCGTATTGCTGAATTCTATATCTCAGATGGCTACAGTGATACAGTCCAACAATGGAATGATCAGCGTAAAGAGATTATTGAACAATCCTTAAAAGAACACTTGATACCTTTGATGAACAAGTATGTCCGTGAAAAACTTCGTGTTGAAGCACAAGAATACATTTGTCAAGAATCCTACAATAACCTTTACAATAAGATCAATGTTGGACCTTTCCGTGGCCCTGAATCTCATTTCAAGAGTCCTATGCCTCGTGTGGTCACTATCTCTTCCGGTAATGGTGGGCCTAAAGACGCTGTGGTGGCTGTGTTTGTGAACCAACGCGGTAAAGTACTAGACCATCTTGAAGTACCCAACCTGAGAGACGAACGCCACTGGAAAGAAATGGCTGATTATATCAAGTCTAAAAAAGCCAATGTACTTGGTATCGCTGGCTACAATGCAGAAACACGTCGTATTATCAAACATATGCAGACCATGTTGGCTGAAATCAACCAGTCTCATGAGTACAATAACCTCTCTAAAATGGACATGGTGGTAGTGGACGACGAAACTGCTCGTCTTTATAAAAACTCAAAGCGTGCTCAAGAAGAATTCAACGAACTCAGCGAAACTGCACGTTATTGTATCTCTCTTGCGCGTCGCCTCCAAAGCCCCGTAATGGAATACGTTGGCTTAGGCAAAGATCTCTTGGCTATTCGTCACCATGAACTTCAACATTTGATTCCTGAAGACACATTGTTGTTTTATCTTGAGCGTGCTCTAATTAGTGTTGTGAATGATCTAGGCTTTGATATCAATGCAGCTATCCAAAGCCCTTATCTTGCCAATGCACTTCAATATGTCTGTGGCTTTGGTCCTCGTAAATCTGCCAGTATCCTCAAAAAGATTGAAGCCTCTGGTGAACTTGAAAGTCGTGCTGCTCTTGTGCTTAGAAAGCTAACACCTGCTAATACATTCATGAACTGCGCTAGTTATCTTCGTATTCGCGATATTGATGGTGCAGACATCTTGGACGATACACGTATTCATCCTCAAGACTATGAATTGGCACGTAAAATGGCTGCAGATGCACTTGAAATTGATGAAGATGAAATGGACGATTATGACTCTAAAGTAGCTGTTGTGACTCGAGTGATCAAGGAATATCCTGATAAATTGAACGATTTGATCTTGGATGATTATGCTGTTGTGTTGCGCAAACAATACAATGCTCCTAAGCGACAGATTTTGGAACACATCAAATTGGAATTGCAAGGCCCTTATCATGACCGTCGTCATCGTTATGCTCGTCCAACTACAGAAGAAGCATTTGTCATGGTCACTGGAGAAACCCGCAGTACGTTAAGTGAGGGCTTCATTATTCCAGCCATGGTGGTTGCTATTCGAGGCAAGATTGCTAGCTGTGTATTGGATTCTGGACTGGAAGGCATGATTTACATTGATAATGCTTCTGATGACCGTATTATGAACATTGGCGATGCGTTACAAGTGGGACAAACTGTCAACTGCAAAGTGTTGCGTATTGACCGTGACAAATTCATGGTTGATTTGTCTTGTAAAGCTTCAGATGTCAAACCAGGTTCTGACTACACTCTTCGCAAATTGCCCGAAGATCCTTATTATGACCATGTAGAAGAAACAAAGGAAAAAGAACAGCGCCGCGCCAGTCGACGTAAACAAGCTCGTTCGACCCGTGTTATTAAACATCCTTTGTTTAGACCTTTCAACCATGTAGAAGCAGAAGAGTATCTCTCAACTCGTCAGCGTGGTGATTTGGTGATTCGTCCTTCTTCGCATGGTCCTGACCATATTGCCATCACTTGGAAAGTAGACGACAATGTGTATCAACATGTAGATGTAGTAGAAGTCAAGAACAAGAATGATGTCCATGGTCCTACTCGTCTCAAGATTGGTGATCAAACATTTGAAGACTTGGATGAATTGATTGTGACTTATATTGAAGCAGTGGCTCGTAAAGTAGAGGAATTGATGGCACATCCCAAATATCGTCCTGGTGGTACACAAGCCCTGAATGAACATTTGACAGCCTTGACACAAGCAAACCCTAAAATGTCAGCTTATGGGTTCTGTCAGAGTGAAAAACCAGGTTATTTTGACTTGGGATTCAAACTGAGTGTTCGTGGTCCTCCTATGCGTTGGGTAAGTTAAGCTCCGTTTACTTTATTCGCTAACAAGACTAGGTTGTTCGTGTTTTGCCTAATGGCTATCGTTTAAAAGATGTTTCATACCCTCAAGTGGACGACTTGATTAATGGTTTCAAGCACATTCAGCATGCAGAAGCACAGCGTCATAAAAAGAGAAGCATGAATAGATATTAATTATAAAGAGGAAAAAAATTGCGTTTTTTTTTATTGTGTGTATATCTAAATCTATCATTATCTACAATTCCTTTTTATCTTGTTCAATAATAGGCTTGTCAGAAGTAGGCTTGACACCAAGAGCCTTTAATCTTTCAACTAAACTAGGATGAGAATGATTCCAGGCAGAATACCAAGGATCAACATTGAATCCACCCAAGTTCTTGACACTCAATTTGATCAAAGCACTACGCAAAGTAGAAGCATAACCCAACTTGAGAGCATAAGCGTCTGCTTCATATTCATTCTTACGCTGATAGACATGCATCAAAAAACCAATAACACTTTCAACAGGTGAATAGATGAATTGGAACAACAAGAAACCAATCAAGGTAGGCATAGAGTGATGGAAACCAAAGTCTTGATAGACCTTTCTGTTATGGATAAAGAAAGAGAACAACCAAAAGATAGAAAGCAAATAGACTTGGTTGACTGCCAATAATTTCAATGTGTGGCCCATCTTCCAATGACCCAACTCGTGAGCCAAGACAGCGCAGATTTCATCATTGTTGGAGTGTTCAATCAATGTATCGTAAAGCACAATATGCTTGTTCTTACCAAAACCATAAAAATAGGCATTGGAATGACCAGAACGCTTGGATCCATCAATCACATACAATTTTTTCAAAGGAAACTTGATACGGGCAGCAAGTTCTTCAATACGAGTCCTTAACTCGCCTTGTTCCATAGGTGTCAATTTGTTGAAAAGAGGTTGGATATAAGTAGGATAGACAGTAATGATAAACAGTTGGAACATAATCCTAATTAATTTAAGTATACGTTACTCATCTATAAACTTAAACTTACACAATCAACCAAACATAAAAATAAAAGTTGTCGCCCGTTGATTGGATAATCCAGATAAATGCAGACATGAAAGGAAACATCAATACAGCCATGATAAGATGTGATTTCAAAAGATCCATAAAGAACAAGCCAATCGTTTGCTTGTTGAAACCATGACGTTGTTCAACAACAAATGTAGAGTAAAGACTGAAAGGTGTTGAAGTTACAGTCGACAAGAGACTAAAGAGCGTAAGAAAGACAAGGGATTGGGTGATCTATCATAAAGAAGATCAGTTTTGATATGATATCGACAACTCACAAACCTCATATTCAGGGCCATAACCAACAAACTTGTTCAGCAAATGACCAGCATAATTCCAAATAGCTGGAAGTGCATCATAATAAAGCATCAAGACAGTCTCAATTTGCTTATAAAAGCCTTCAATAAACCCAAAACGAGATTTATCCAAATTGTAAGCCTGTGCTTTCTTAAAGTCTTCTTCAGTCACAATATCCGCCAATTCAGAAGGACGATCACGCATCAAATAACGATTGTATTGGCGGTAGCTAGTGATAATTTATCAGCATAAAAAATAAAAATAATAAAATAATAAAATAACTTACTTTAAGTATTGCTCAAAACCATACACAGCACATGAGAATCCTAATACAAACTGTTTATAATCAAGTGTATCTAAATAAGCTAGAAAATCCATCTTAATTAACAAAAAGAAAAAGGATAAAAAAAGACTAAACGAACGCGTAGTATTTAAAGACTAAAATAAATGTGACTCGTTCAGGCACGTTTTCTTTTTCTCTCTCTCTCTTTCTCTTGTAATGACGGATAATTCGAGCGTGTTTGGTCTTGGGCACCAGGCAAGTTTATCACTAATTTTTTTTATGCATAAAAAGCTTACAGATATAGGCGAGGTGTTTAACAGCCGTAACACATAGTACAGAACAAAGCAAATTTCTTGCTGGTACTGTAGGTGCTAAAGACAACGTTGTATGCTTATTGGAATATGACGACGATAACACAACTATCAACTCTACTATGTTTGCACATCCTGAAGAAGTATGGGATATTGTCTCTTGTCCTGCAGACGAAAATTTATTATTCACAAGTCATAGCCCAGGTATGAAGCGGGTTTTAATCTATTTAATCACTTATTAGAATCAGTATCAGGAAATCCATCAGAAAAAAAAGCAACATTATGGAGAAAACCAACAAAAGAATCACTGACAGAAACCAACACTCTTTATGATCTTGAACCTGTTGTTACTTTGGAACATAGTGGCATTAAAAAGTGCGTACAATACAATATTAATGCAATAATTAATATATGTTATTAGAGTACTTGTAGATCCAAAGGAAGATGCTCAGAGAATTGTGTCTATTGACTCGAGCAAAATCTACTTTGCTACTTTGGACTCTTCATGTCAGGTATATATTATATATATATATATATATATCTAATTCTCATATCTTATATATCCATAGACCTTGCTTGAAATTGATGCATCGCCTGTGCTTGATACAGACTCAGTCTCGTTACACAGGATCCAAAATGCTGTATGGAACACACATCAACCAGAACTGATAGTAGTAGGCGGCCGAAACTTGTCAGGTTGGGATCTGCGATCAGGAAAGAATAGCTTTAGTCGATTTGATGCCCACAAAAGTACAATCCGTGCTGTAGATTATAACTCCAATAAGCCATACCATGTTTCAACAGGCGGTGATGACGCCCTTTTGCATATATGGGATACTCGAAGTCTTAAAGAGCCTTTAAAAACGATTGAAGGTCACTCGCATTGGGTATGGTCTGTAGCATTTAACCCTTTACAAGATCAATTACTATTGAGTTCGAGTTCAGATACACTTGTCAACCTTCACAACATAGTGTCCATTTCTTCTGCTTCCTATTTAGATGACTCAAGCGAAGACGAATTAGACAGCCCAAGCACGTATGTACCGAGTAAATTGTATTTTATTTATAAACGCATCTGTAGAACCAAACCTTCTGATGGACTTGTCTGTACTTATGATCAGCATGAAGATAGTGTCTATAAGGTTGTTTGGAGTCCTGCAGATACTTGGACATTTGCTTCTATCTCTTATGCTGGTAGAGTCGTCATTAGTCAAGTACCGACAAAAGAAAAGTTTAAGATACTTGGTGTGTGATCATAAAATAGATCAAAAGGCATGGTCTATCACTACTTTTTCAAGCTCATTTGGGACAATGATAGTATTCATACTGTTCTTTTTAGGCATGCCTTGTTGCTCTTGTTTTGCAATATCAGCAGCCAAAGTAATGCCCACACCAGCACGGGTACCCCAACCTACTTTGTGAAGTGTGAATAAAGCATACAGTTTCATGACTGCAAAATAATAATTGAATAAAAGCCAAGTAGGCAAATGAATGACATCTTGAGGTCGGCGATAAAAATGAGGAAGCAGCTTGAGTCCTCGAGTAAAGAGTAACCATCCTATATACGATAGAATCACATTCCATAGAGGCAGAGGACTACTTGAAGGGCCTGCTTTTGATGACTGTTCTATGGCAAAAAAGATCACAAGCACCGGCCCCGACAATAAAGAAAACGGATTGAAGATTTTATCAACCATGGAGAATGCAACATAAGGATGCCGATTCCATATTTGACGCTCCATAAACAATGATCGAAAGTCAGATCGCCATGTATTTCTAGTCCACCGAAGCACTTGTTTTATAAACCGCCAGTTGTTCTTGAATGTTGAGAACAGCTCTGCTTCAGGACATACTTGAATATATGTGTTCCAGCCATGCGATACCATCCACCGTGTCAAGAACTTGTCGTCACCTGAATTCAAAGGATACTTATTAAGCCAGAGATCATTTAAAAAACTATGTTGAAAAGCAGGATCATGTAGAATTAGTGTGCGATAGGCTGCAGTGCGTCCTGATAAACAGCATACGCCACCATCAATATGTGTGGATGCTGCAATCTCTATATTTCGAATCGACAGTCGAAACCCAGCAAGTACTTCCCATACAGTTTGATGACCATTCAAATCAACAGCATGCACTGCTTGACACGTACCGACACCTCCCATTTTGAGGTCTTCAAAACATGCTAGCATGTACTGTAACATAGTCGGCTTCCAAATGGCATCGTCGTCTGCAAACACAAGGATTTCTGTCGTGGTTGCATTGATACCTGCTACCATTTGTAGACGTTTGTTGGCTTTGCTTACTGTCAGGATACGAATTTTGTCGGGATCCACATCATTTGCCAGTGCTTGCAATGGTTCACGCATTCTTTCTTCTGTGATAATGATGATTTCTTTAGGATGACAAGCCAGCCAGCTACGAGCTGCAATTTTAAATTCATCCCCAGCGTCAATGGTAGGTACGACAATAGTAACATCCTCAGAGGGTGTATAGGTTGGATTTTCTTTAGGCTGAATAGGCTCATAAACATACCATGCTAATATCTTGATAAAGAACCACAAATAACGATAAAATCCAACGATACCAAGAGGTAGAAAGAAGGGCAATAAGCCCAGGTCATTTGTCAAATAAAGCATAAAGAGAGAGAAAAAAAAAGGGCTAACTCTATCTTTCTTTAATTATATATCTGTTTATGAATTATAGTTGTTAAGAAAGAGGGGAAAGTTTGGCTCATTTTCTTTAAGGTTTAGAATGTCATTCATAGTCATTAATTCCACAACAAATAGAAACAATCTATGCAAAGAAACCTAATAGTTACTGTTATTTAGACACAAGGTTTCATTTAAACATAGTTTATACATCTCCTTTTCTTCCTGCATATCCTTTATTTTCTTTTTAGGAAAAAAAAATAGGCAGTTCCGGCTTAAGCGAAGCCAATATAGTGAACTGCCGCATCAAAAAATTATGCGCTCGATATGTCTTGATTGCCATACCGCAAGAGTGAATCAAGACT
The DNA here is from genome assembly GCF_025201335.1 of Gilbertella persicaria. Classification (NCBI taxonomy): domain Eukaryota; kingdom Fungi; phylum Mucoromycota; class Mucoromycetes; order Mucorales; family Choanephoraceae; genus Gilbertella; species Gilbertella persicaria. Next base: position 331,276 of record NW_026251963.1, on the reverse strand, counting down.
CTTGCCACATTTTGTTTACAAGTAAACATTGTGGCGCGCCCTTTTTTAAGAAACTAGTCACGGCCGCAATCGATCCCCTTGATAAAAGAGAGCCATGTTGTATTGACAAATTATGGTCATCTTTTTTTTTTCTTTTTATTATGTCTGTTTCATTAAGCGCAGACGATGCTAAGGACTGGACCTATGTTGGTGAAGGGAACCAGAATCTGGTTGTGAGATATCATGGAGAACGTCTGTTTCTTGTATGTATATGCATATTTTACTTGGCTACGTTTTTTACTAACAGCAGAAAAGAAAAGAAGGATAAAGTGTTGAGGGTTTACAAAAGCAATCAAAAAGATGCAAAGGGACCTGATGAGCATGCAATTTTATTTAAGCAGCAGTTTGTTGAATACATCATTGGGCCACTATTAGGACATGAATACATTGTTGCCATGGTAAAACATAAATAGTAATATTATTGGTATGCTCATTACTTGTGCTAGACTCCTGTAAAGACATCAAGAGGATTTCTGGAACAGTTAGCGAGTCATGTTCAACCATTTAGACCTGATTCTCGACTTAAGAATAACATCGTCATTGATGCACCCTTCTCCATGTTGATGGATGATCTAATGTCTATGCTCACATTTGAACTCAAGGTAATCACTCAGTACAAGTCAGCATGGTATTCACCTTGAATCAGCCCAAATGGGGGTTTAAGCCTTCTTCCACACATCCCAAGAAGCGATTATATTGTCGCTATTGTATGCATTCACATATGAAGCAAATACCTATTCATGACTATTGTCCCTTGGACTTATATTCAGGGGATCAAGCACGTATTCAAAAAGCACTTGTGAGCCTGTTTACAGCACCATTAGAAAAAACACTTAGAACCTATGTGAATAATAGTCCTGTCTGTTTAGAACAGGCTATGTTTGAAGAAATACGAATGCAAGACATATTAGAACATATCCTTGTTCAAGACCCAATCTTATCTAGACTCAAATCCTTGCAATCTAGACTAGACGCGTTAGATGTGGAAAGCATATTGCCCCTATACCAACAATACCAATCTAGTATCTTTCATACGACTGACATTGCGGTGTGGCAGATAGTAGTCAAACGATTTTTCAATAGACAACCGTTGTTAGAAAAAGAACAGTCGTTACAAAAGATATATGAATATGTCCTTTCCATGACATTTAAAGACTGTTCTATTATGATTAATGTAAACAAGACCACTGAAAAAGACAAAAGGACAGTTGATGTGAATGGCTCTCTCTTTAGTTACGATGTCAAAGTCATAGATACTGATTTAAAAAACTTAGAAAAGATACCTTATTGGCATCAATTAGACCAAGCTATTGTACAGCATGCTGTGGATACATGTTTTGAGAAGCAGGAATGCAAATAAAAATGGTATACACTCATGTGAAATTAAACTCCGGGACTTTTTTACCCTATTTTTGTGAAGTGCATCACTCGATCAACACTTCCCTTCAGTTCTCGAGACCTTAGGAAGATGATCGCCTTTGGCATCAATAACTGCTTGGTATCGGCCGGTCATACTGTCAACCAAACGTTGAGCAAACTCAACATCCATTTTTCCCACTCATCACTAAGAAGAGCTTCCAAATCTTCTTTGTTGGAAGCCTTGAACCTCTTGTCCTTAGTCTTACGCTCAAAAGCGTCCCAGACGTGCTCAATAGGATTTAGATCAGGACTTTGAGCTGGCCAGTACTCAAAGCCCCTGATCTAGTGAGTCCCCTTCCACCACTTTGCATAGCCACCAGTGGCAGCTAGCCCCATCTTCTTGGAAGATAAACTCCCTGTCTTGCTCCTCGTTCAGCTTTTTGAACCAGGTATGGAACTCACCTACTAAAATTTTGATATAGGTATCTTGGTCTACACTACCACCAATAAATACCAAGGGTCCGAGACCACCCGCCCAAAAACAACTCCAAAGCATTACACCACCGCCTCAAAACTTGTGCGTAGGTATGATGTGAGCTGTTTCATACCTCTCGTCTTCTTTTCTGATCATTCTGGAAGCACCATCATGGCCTTTGACGGCAAATCACGACTCATCGGACCAGACAACACTTTTTCATTGATCTGGTGTCCAGTTTACGTGATCCTTAGCCCAGTGAAGTCTTCTTTTCATATGCTGCTTTGTTAAAGTAGGCTTCTTGGCTGCTGCACAAGATTTGAACTCAAGATCCTGAATCTCTCGCTTCACTGTCGCCAAACAAACATTGACACCAAAAGATTCCATCTGCTCTTGATGGTACTTGTAATCAGCGAAAGAGCTTTTGCGAATATTTCGTGTTACATGTCGCAAATTTCTTTCAGTGGGTTTTTTTTTGGGTCTCCAGTTGCCTCACCAGGAAGAGAAGAACCTGTTTTTTTGATGCGTTTGATGCAATCTTCGACTGTATTTCTATTCATGTTTACTAGCTTTTAGATGCGTTCAGCACACTTAACTTCTTTTTCAAGATAATAAACACCCCAATACTGGTGTTATTCGTACTTTCTGTAAGTTCCACGAGTGTGGCTTCCAGGATTAGTGGTTGTTGAGGTAGATTGTATGGTAAGAATTGAGAGAAATAGTTTCTTTCTGTAATGAGGTAACTTTGACTTCAAATTGCGTTATTCCGCACAGTCATGGAATTATTGAAGAAGCGAACCGAGAAAATAAATAAAAATGCCCTTGTCATTTGTTACTATAAACCATGGTATCATCAAAAGAAAGTGATAATGCAGCTGAATTGGACGTCATGCTTAGTCGTATGCAAGAGATGGTGATTGATTGTAAGTTGTATCCTGCTTTAATTATACAGAGACTGACGCTTGCAAGTTGTTCGACAAGGAGAAAGAGAGTCTAGGCCTGTTGTCCGTTATCATAGTCCTGAATCTTTATATGAAGCCATTGATTTGAGTCTACCAACTGATGGCTGTGGTATTGATGGTGAGTGAGTTTATCATTCGACCGAAATCTGACTAAAGCTTAGGTACCTTTGAGCTAATCAGCAAGACACTAGATTACAGTGTCAACTCTTGGAATCCGAGATTCATGGATAAACTGTATGCTGGCACGAACCCAATAGGTGTGATCTCTGAACTCTTGTTGGCTGTCCTGAACAGCAATGTTCATGTCTATCATGTCTCTCCTGTATTAACATTAATGGAAATCGAAGTGACAAAAGCCGCAGGCCAACTATTAAATATGGGAAAAGTAAGCAGAAAACAACAAGAGAGTTCGTAACTAAGAAAAAAGAAATATCTAAGAATGCAGGTGGCCTTCTCTGTCCAGGTGGTTCAGCCTCAAATTTATTGGCTCTTGTAACAGCTCGAAACAAATTGTTTCCAATGATCAAGACAGAAGGTTATTTTCCTCGCCCCATGAACCCCAAATCAAGTTACGGAAAACTCAAGATTTTCACTTCATTACATAGTCATTATAGCATTGACAAATCAGCTCAAGTCTTGGGCTTAGGTACTGATAATATTGTCAAAGTGCCTGTAGACCAGATTGGGAGAATGCAAGTGGATGAATTAGGCAAGTTGGTCAAATGATCAAAAACAAATATACTTATGGCCCTAAATATAGAAAAATTAATTGTAGCAAGTATCAATAAAGGTGAAACACCTTTTTTTATCAACACCACAGCAGGTACTACGGTTTTGGTAAGAACCACAAAAGAAAGGCTTAAATTATTCATTCAATTTTAGGGTGCATTTGATCCTATTCGAGCCATTGCAGCTGTAGCCAAGAAATACGATTGCTGGCTTCATGTTGATGGTTCCTGGGGTGGTACAGCTGTATTCTCAGACACAGTTAGAAAAGAAAAAGACTGGTTTGACGGATCTGAGTTAGCCGACACATTTACCTTGAACCCACATAAACTATTGGGTGTACCACTCCAATGTTCGATGCTCGTAACACCTCACGAAGGCCATTTACTTTTTGCCCGAGCCAACTCTTTGAAAGCAGACTACCTTTTCCATGGCAACCCATATGACTTGGGTGCTGGTACTATTGGTTGCGGTCGTCGTCCTGATGCCTGTAAGATGTTTTTGGCCTGGAAATTCTACGGACAAAAGGGGCTGGGTGCGCGTGTGGATCGTGCGTTACAATGTGCCTCTGAGTTCACAGAAATGGTCAAGGCAAGACGAGGATTTGAATTGGTCAAAGATCCTAGTCCATTTTTGCAGATATGTTTCTGGTTCGTGCCACCCGAGTTGCGGGGAGAAAAAGAACTGAATTTATCGAAAATTACAAGAGAACTGCATAAACGCGTCAATCAATTAGGCGAGTTTTTGGTGGACCATGCACCTCTTGTAGGACAACCAGATTTCTTTCGCGTGGTCGTGAATGCGCCTACAGTTGGCTTGCATCGTGACTTAGAACGACTCCTGGATACTATTGAAGGAGTGAGTGCAACAATTGACTGGAAAACGATATAATCAAATGATTATTCTGCATTAAAATGCCTAAAAAACAAAGCGGACTTTTATCTTTTTTTTCCTTTTTTTCTTTTCATTCTTTTGTTTCTCTTTTTGCTGATCGAGTCTTCTTTACGAATCTAAGCATGAGCTCGCCTTCACTTTTATGTAGAGTGAAAGCGCTCTATCCTTTCGAGTCAAACGACCCTTCTTCTCTTAGGTTCGAGGAAGGCGATTTTATTGATGTCTTGGCTAAACTGCCTTCTGGTTGGTGGGACGGGTGGTAACTATGAAAACGATTGCTATGCACAGAAGCTAATGCTGAATAGGTGCAATGGACAACGTGGTTGGTTTCCAAGCAATTATGTCAAGATCATTGAAGAGTATGCTGGTAGCACAGAGCCTGTAGTACGCATTAATTTTCGATGACAAACAATAAAAATTAACAAAATCTGTATAGAACCAAGTGAAGCAACAGCAGACGAATCTATTTGATGATAGCGTAGGAGAAAACTACAGTCTTGAAAACGCATTACCATCTCATTGGATAATACAAACTCGTCAAGATGGAAGAGCGAGTTATTTTCTAAATACATTGACTGGTGAAATGAGATCAACTTGGCCCTCTGAAAGCTCTGCTAATTATTTCTATGACGCATCAGATGATGAAGATTCAGGAAGCTCAACTATAGAAAGCAACCCACGATCAGATCCTGTATTTGTTACAGATGGGAAACAAAAAGTAAAGGTAAGGAGAGGAAAAAAGAAAGAGAGAGAGAGAGAGAGAGAGAGAAAGAAAGAAAGAAAAAGAGAAAGAACCCCTTTATAGAACTCCTGTTTTTATAGTGGAACCAGAGTTCAGAAAATACTTTTCAAAATGCACTTGACACCCCATGGCAGCCTAATACACAGGTAAGGGTCTCGAAATAAAGTATAAATATTTATTTTGTGAATAGGAATTTTTACCTAATAACCGAGAAACCATACAGTCAGTAAGCCCTTTGGACAGCTCGAGCCCATTGACTTGGCGCAAACTATCTATTCATGTCACACTCGCCATTAACAATCTAATTCTAGCTGTCAAAAATGGACAAAAAGCATTTTCTAGCAAACAAGCTGCTTCTGTTGTTGATGCTGTTCGATTCATGCTTGTTTCTTCAGGTACAATGAGTCGAGAATCTATTCATATAAAAACCAATTATGCCTTGCGATCACATCACCGAGCCATGATGGCATCTATGTCCAAACTTGTCTTGTCTGCACGACTCTGCACCTATGGCACAGCAAATGATGTAGGCAAATTACTGACAGATTGTCGTGAACTTCTAATTGCTGTACGCAACTTTATTAATACTTGTGAAAGTATTCCTGTTCAAGTTAGTCATGCTGAACCCATTATACTTTCTCCCGAAGATGAACACAATCCAGAATGGGAAGGCATTTTACAGCAGCAGCAGCCAATCAATTCAATATCTGGCTATACAATTGATCAAGGCATTCGTGCCAAGTATCAATTGAGACCAGAATTAAAAGAGAATCTGGACGCTTATGGTGCAAGTGTACAAGAGTCGATTGAATCACTTATGGCAAGCTTAAATCGACATAGCGATTCTCGTTGCTCGCTCGCCGTCTTGTTATTTACACAGTATAGAAATTTTAGCAACCAAAACGGTCAATTTCTTTCTATTGTTGAAGACACGGACTTTCAGAGTGTTGCGGGTTCTCCTTTGATTCACGGGATTAACTTGGCCAAACAGAAACTCTATGACGGCCTTGGCAAGTTGTTTTTCAGTATGCAGACCATGACAGATGAAAATATACCCATGGATAAAATAGAAAATGATATGCAAGAAGCTTCTGACAGTATTATTTCTTCAGTCAAATCTTTATGCAACCATATTGCCGAGTTAGTTATTGAACGCAATCAGTCTCGTATAGGCGGCATAGAGGAGGAAGAAGAAAAAGAAACATCTTCTCAAGAAGATCTGTTTGCTTGTTTCCTTCGAAACTCAACAGGGTCGTTTAATTTAAATCTATCTTCTGAATTACTCAAAAATACATCCTATTCTTATTCTCTTGATGAGCTCTTATTAAGAAATATGAGCTATACAAGCGATATATCAGTTACCAATGGTAAGCGAAGCAAGTCACTTACAATGGAGCTCAGGCAACCAGAGACAACCAACTTGAAATCCATTTACCGAGCATCAGCACCTATATCCGATTTAAGTTTGTTCTCGAGAACTAGTCTACATCGATCTACAACAGTTGATTCCAAGCACTCGAATGCTAAACTCAAACAATTTTTTGGAGACGAAGTACCCGAACCATCTACTGCTGCAGGCACACCTATCTCTAGTACTACTGATGTGCCTATGCACCCATTAGGAGGCTCAAAGTCACTTGATCCTTCTAGTGATGTTCTTGAAGGAGAAGAACGCTTTTTGCAATATGACTACAGTCCCAACGAAATTGTGTTTACTGTAGACGGCAGTGTCAAAGGAGGCACATTAAGAGCTCTAGTAGAACGTATGACATTGCATGATTATCTTGATATGAACTTTAACAGTACTTTCTTGCTTACTTATCGTTCATTTTGTACATCGCTTCAAATGCTGGAGTTACTTGAAGAAAGATACAATATACAACCACCACCCGGTTTGACAGCAAAAGAACTCGAAACTTGGGTTACCAAAAAGCAGAAACTAATTCGATTACGTGTGTTCAATCTACTCAAAATCTGGCTTGAGCAATACTATTATGAAGAAGACTCTGTGATACTTGATCGACTCTTGTTCTTTACAAATACCACCCTGAAAGAAACACTTAGTTTTTCAGCATATCAATTAGAACGACTGATTGAGAAACGCAAGAATGCGTGCAAGGACTTGAGAAAGCTTGTTATTACACAACAACAAGATATGCCAGACCCTATCTTGCCTCGTAACCTAAAGAAGTTTCGCTTACTTGATCTGGATCCTATTGAACTGGCGCGGCAGTTGACTTTAATGGATTTCAAGCTCTACAGTTCCATTAAACCTGTTGAGTGTCTTGATAAAGCATGGTCTCGAGACTCGAAGTATGAAGACGGTCGCACACCTGTGGCAGCTAATATACAAGCTTCGATTAATTATTGCAACCAAGTCACTACCTGGGTATCAGATGAAATCCTTAGCCAGTCAGAAGTCAAGAAGCGAAGTATTTTGATCAAATACTGGGTCAACGTAGCAGAACGTTGCCGACAACTCAATAACTTCAATACATGTATGGCCATTTTATCTGCCTTTGATAATAGCTCAATTGGCCGCTTAAAGCGTACATGGGAGTTGGTAGGTGCACGCACACATCATGTTGTGTCACAGATTCGAAAACTGATGGGTGCTAATCGAAATTTCACCCAATACCGAGCACTTATTCATTCAGTCAATCCGCCTTGTATTCCTTTTTTGGGCATTTATTTGCAAGATTTGACCTTTATTGAAGATGGTAACCCAAACTTCCTCAAGATCTCTAAAAACTTAATTAATTTCGCTAAACGGGTCAAGACAGCAGAAGTGATACGAGAAATTCAACAATACCAGACAATGGCTTATCACTTTAGACAGATTGATGAAATACAGGCATTTATAACTGAAAATCTACGCAGTTCAAGAGATGAAGATCAATTGTATAAAGAAAGTCTTCGATTGGAGCCCAAGTAAGTAATATATATATTTTTTATAGATTATCTAACTTGGCTTTAGGGAAAGAGACGACGAGAAAATTACACGGCTCTTGCAGGAATCTGGCTTTTTGTAAAAAAAAAAAAAAAAAAAAAAAAAAAAAAAAAAAAAAAAAAAAAAAAACTTTTTTATTATTTATTTAATAAATGGTATATTATGATGATGGAGATGATGATGATTGTGCTGGCAAGTTAAATAACTTGTCCAAGAATGCTGCAGCATTCCAAGGAAACCGACTTGTTTCTTGATGTTCTTCTGATGATAACTGTATTTGTGGTGGGTAAGCAGATTGTAAATTTTGCTGAGACTGACGAGACAAGGCAACTTCTTTCAAAAGATGATATCGATGTGCTATTTGCCTTTGTTCAAGATGAGGTATTGTAGAGAGAGAAGGTACGCTCGAAGATGTCGGGAGTTGTTCTAATTTTTGTCGGTTTCTTGGTTCTAATTTTTCTATACAGCGCATAAGACTCGCCCGTAATGGGTCTTCATAACGCTTTATGCATCGATATTGCCGCTTAATCGTGTCTAGTTCTTTGTTGAGTTTCTGGACGTTTTTTGGATGAAGAGGACTGTTTTCATCTTGTGCTGAACATTGTTGTTTCTGCAACATTAATTTCTGTTGTGTTCTTGACATATTTGGCTGCTGTTGAGTCTTAACTTGAGGGTCTTCATGTATGAATTGTGAGCGGAGTAATTGCTTTTTTTCTAGTTTTATCTCTTCTTTTGGTAGAGAAGGCGTAGAAATCAATTTAGGATAAATCTGAGCTTTTTTGGGAAAACTCAAATTGTTGGCAAGTGCATTAAATGTCTGCTGAACAGGTTCCGCGATAGCGGTGCAAGTAAGGGGTGCAATGCTTGGCTTCTTTTCACTAGAGCATAGTTGAGGGGTTGATGACGACATCGCAAGTTTATCAGTCGAAGGGTTTCTCTTGGTTAGAGTGCTTGTGAATGTTTTTCTGTCCATTTTGTTTAAAGAGCGCTGAGATTGAGAGCGTCTCATGGCTGGTCGCTGAGTGTCTTGTACAAAATCCGCTTCTGAGTCTGTATGAGAAGCATGATGTGCTCTCGCCATAGGCGCTAGTTTGGTTACGTGCACTTTGCCACTCGAACGCCGCTTAATATGGTGACGAACGGGCCTTTTTGATTGTGCAGGAGTCGTGCTCCGAACAGGAGTATTTTTCTTACTAATATTTTCTTCTTCTTCTCCTACCATAAATTTGTTTTCTTTCATGATTTTATTTAGAAAAAAAGGAAAGAAAAAGAAAGCAGCATTCAAAAGCCGCGCAAGTTTATGCACAAATAACAACAAATGCCCCCAAGAAATAAGTAGTCACAAGTAATTACTGCTTCCTAAGTACTTGAAGAGATACTTGTTCTGTTGTTCAGCATTGCTATCCATGAGATATAGATTGGATCAAAGATACATTGTTAATTAAAGAGGATATTGATTGTCTCGATTCTAATTGCCGAAGTCACCAGTTCTTTTGGTTCGTCTTTCACCAATGATATACTTTGAGTTCAGCAAACAAATGCATTTATCAATCGCTAACAGTAGAAAAGATTATTGTCACTTTGAGCAAATCGAGGCCTATATTGCTTAATAAAGAAAATGGAACTACATATATGTGTTTGTTTTTATGTAGATTTCTATAAAACTTTATTGATGTATACAAGCAGCCTTTTTACCGAATTCAATTAATTATTTCAGAATTACATCTATAGCCTAACTCAGGTGCGATTGAACTGTGACACAAGCTATTTTGTAGTGTGTGGTCATGACCTGTGTTAAACGTCTGATTCAACACATTTCTCTTCAATTGGCACTTGAGAAATTAAACTATTTTCTTGTTTAAAAAGCCGTGAATAGCAGTATTTCCCAGCTCGATAAAGATATCTCGGTTTTCATGAATGAAATGGTTACACTTTCAGTTTGAAAGCTTTCTAGTTAACTTTGCGAATCCTATATATATATTTATACCTCTATGTAATGAACACAAATGTAAATGTGTCTACATGAATTATGTTCTAATTACTCTCCAACGTATTGTTGCTATTCGTCAGTAGCAATAGCTAAAATCATACTTTAAGACTTTGCATGTTTTGTGTAACATGTCTCTCGTGACTTGTTTATACACTTATCCTAATGGAAAACTTTTTCTCTTTTTTGATCTACTCATCAATGGCACCCAAAAGAAAGAGCCAAGCAGTGTCAACAGAACGCTCCAAGAAAATAGCAAAAGGTAAAAGTGACGATAAAATAAAATAAAAACTTAGTTCTTGATAGAAACAACTGCCACAGTAGAACGAGTCGCCAAAGTTGTTATTGAACAAAGACCACCTGTCCCGCTGAGTGCTGTTGCAGCAAGACGTGCAGCTATGAACGCAGGTCTGTACAAGCCTGCTGTAGTTGAAGAAGAAAAGGAAAACAATGAGACAGAAGAACCCGAAGAAGTGGAGGAGCAAAATATTGAGGGCATTGAGCTTAAAAGTATTACTGACGAAGAAAAAGAGGTAGAAGAAGAAGAGGAAGACCAAGTGATAACTGAGCCCTCAACACCCTATGAAACACCTGCTAGCAATAGTAAGCCTTTGCCTAAGCTTAAGCAAACGTAAATTTTCTTGTCTATATATTTCAACATATCACTGACATGTCTTAGTCCTGCATTTATAGATTATAATTCTGTCAGTCGATTCACACCTACGAAACACAATAGCTGTATTATCAACCAGGAAGACGATACCTATTTGTTTCTAGGACTGAGAAAAGAAGAACATGTGTTGTTTATGGGCCAAGTGTTAGCAGCTCCTTTATTTGGATCTATTTCAATTGCCGGTGCTGTCTTGTCTTCTGGTAGACCAATCCCCACACACACCAAAGAGGATTTACATGTAGCATTTTATCCTGTCTTCTCACCACGCACACACTCGTTACTCAGTATTACATCTACATCACTTGAAGCACCCTCAATCTGCCCTCATATCTACACAACTGAATTAGACGAATTTTTGATGGAAGCAGTATTTGATGAACTTAAAGATTTACACGAATTTGAATCTGTTGTTGTTATTAAGAATATGGAAAACTCTGGTTTAGATACTATACGTGACGCTATTGGAACATTCAACAAAAACTTGACTCAATTCACCAAGAAAGAATACGACCCTAAACACAAATCACTTGCTGTTCATCTCTTGCCTAGATTTCAGCCTATTTTAAAGCCAACACCCGGTATGAAAGCTCTCAAGATTGAATCAAGTTGGTCAGAACGTACTACAATGGCATTAGAAGAAGCAACAAAGCGAGAGAACCCAGTCGTGAGCGTGGTGTGTGGAGCTAAAGATACAGGAAAGTCGTCTTACAGCCGATACTTGATCAACAGGTTGTTGTCCAAATACAAGCGTGTTGCTTATTTAGAAGCAGATGTGGGACAGAGCGAATTTACGCCATCAGGACTAATGTCTCTTCATTACATCAGTCAGCCAATTTTAGGCCCTCCTTATACACACCAGCAATTGGAGCCTGAGAGAAGCTTCTTTTTTGGCTCGACTTCACCTAGAAATAATCCAGATTACTATCTCTCTTGCATCAACACACTTGTGGATTGCTGGAGACATGACCAAGAACAAGTACGGGATCAACAGGAATCAGCATGGCTTCCTTTGGTGGTGAATACACAAGGCTGGGTATCTGGCGTAGGCTACCATTTACTTTTAAGCCAAATTCAGAAAGTAGAGCCTACTGATATTTTCACGATGCGCCACCACATGTATGAGTACAAGAATTTACCTCCTTCATTTTCTGTAGATATTATGCCAGTCTCAACAGAAGCATTTAAAGTTGCTAAGGAACCAGCCGTGTTACATTACCTGGATTGTGTATTACAAGATCCTAACGAGGTGACGTTGGCTGATAATTTTTCCTCGATCCAGCAACGTGAAATGACGCTTGCTTCTTATTTCCATCAGTCGGGTATGGGTATTGAACATTACTTGAGTCCTCAATGGGAATTTGAGGAGCATCTTATTGAACGAGTGCCTTGGACGATTGACTGGAGACAATTGAATGCTATTTGGGTGACATATGAAGAAGTCAAACTGAACGAACTGTTTTATGCACTGAATGGTAGTCTAGTTGGCTTAATAGGCCAAGTTGAAAACCACCAACATCTAAAGGGACCCAAACGTACCATAACTACCGATACTTTTGTATGTGATCATTATCTGATCGACAATTATTTATTAACTATCATTTCTAGACTCCACCAAACTATCTCAACACACAAGAACAACCTGCTCTTGAACCAGAGCATACGACATGTCATGGTTTAGGCATCATAAGAGCCATTGATCCTTCTCGTCATGCTATTCTGTTGTTGACACCACTCCCTCTTGATACACTTGAAAAAGTGTCTAGTATTGTTAAAGGCGAGCTTCAATTACCATTGTGGACAATGCTCGATCGCCGACTAGAAAAGAGTTCAGGGGTTGCTAACGTACCATGGACTAAAGTTCCTTATATAACCAAAGAAAGCACAGAAGGAGCAGGCGCTAATGCACTTCGAGTGAGACGTAATTTATTGCGTAGATCGCAAGCTTAATAAAAAGGAAATCATCTAGAAATTCATGTACAAAACAGGCGTTTCTCCGCTCCAACCTATTCTACATAGTATATTCTCAAAGACGGTTGCACATTATAGCATGACTGACAAGATGCAAACTTGGTCCCGAGTAATAAGAAAGGCAACAGGGTATAAACGTGGCGTATAGTTTCATTGTCATGTCAGACTAAAGTTCAGTTTCTCACTTTTTGTCTTCATTTACACTTATGACATCAAAAATATTCAAGAGCCGAAAGGAGGTGCGGATTTACATGATTTGTTTGCCCTTTTTATCATTCATTGGCCTTCAGCCTTCTTTTTTTATCTCAACAATGACATATTCCAGTTATTTCTTTCAGACTTAGGAAGACAAAACAAGTAAAAAGCAGAGCTTGACTAGTTTCTTTCAAATGTTAACGACCTGTACGACCATAAAGAGAAAAAAAAAACTAGATAAAAGCAACAACAACAAAAAAAAAGAGGGAGACAGTTTGATTGTAATACAAAAAAGTGTAACATAAAGAAAAAAAAAAAGGTGTGAAAGTCTTGTTGATTCAATTAATTTTGAAGAAAGATCGATCGTCAAAAAACATCAGTGAAGATTGACATACACACACCTATATATATACACATATATATATAATGTCTTGTCATCATTCCATATGAGCCTTACACGTGTGGTAACAAGTTCATTTGTCTACATCATCTTTAGTTTCCTTCCCCCCCTTTTTTTTTCCTTAACATACTACTTACACACACATATATGAAAGAATTACCAAAAACAATCACATTACTACATTTGAACAGTGCGCACAAACCCCCTTAAGACATATCGTCGATTGAATAAATGAGAAGCGATTTAAACACTTGTCATACAAATTTCATTGTTCACTTACAAAAACAATACTAGTGGACCCTGTCAGTGATTTGATCACTTTATTGCTCTCCCCCAAAAATCAATAAAATTAGCATTCAAGAAAAAAGGGAGGCAAGTTAAGAAGCCTGTTTTTTCCTTTTATGAACTTTTTCTACTTGCATATTAAATGCATTTTACATCAAGAAAAAAAAAGTTTCTTTTTTTATCTCTTTCTTCTCCATTCTTTCTTTCTTTTTCTCTCTTTTTTTTTAATATATATAGTTTTTTTTTTCTTCTTCTTCTCTTTAACAACAATTTCCTTCAATTTTTTTCTTCTCTTTTTCTTCTTTTTTTTTTGAGAAAGAGAGAAATAAAATACAACAATAACATACACCTCCCTCGCAGCATAAAACACCTCTTCTTTTTATTTCGACTATGGAAATACTTGAATTAATTGATAATGAATCTCAACTTGGTGAACGCAAAGCACATCCATGTACATTGCCTGGATGCACAAAGTCTTTTGGTAGATATTTGCTCTATTGACAACATTTTGCTCATGATTTGTTTAGGTAGACGCTCTGACTTGGCTAGGCATGTCAGAATCCACACCAATGAAAGGTAACTCCGCACTCTAAATTATCAAGTGTAGTTGTCTAACCTTCCTTTACCAGACCATATGTGTGCCACGAGCCAAAATGTGGAAAAAGCTTTATTCAGGTAAAGACGATGGATGATCAACAAGAAACAAGTATATTAATGCGATTTTGATGACAAAGTAGCGTTCAGCATTAAAGGTTCATCTACGTACACATTCAGGTGAAAGACCGCATCAATGTGAATACGAGGACTGTGGAAAATCATTTGGTGACAGTAGTTCATTAGCTAGGCACAGGTAAGCAGTAAAAAAAAAAAAAAAAAAAAAAAAAAAAAAAAAAAAAAAAGCAACAAGAGTGGAGCATAGATGACTTACAAAAAAGATAGACGTATACATACAGGAAAACGACCTTATAAATGTACTTTTGATGGATGCAATAAATATTTTGCTCGAAAAGTGATCATGACAAAACATCAAAAACAAGCTCATGATGCAAGTACAAAAAGATCCTGTTTGCAATGGAGGCCATTAAATGAAATTTTACTTTCTGGCAAAAAGAAGAAAGGAAGGGCTCTTTCTTGGAGACCTTTGGATGAAATTTTGCAAGATGGTACATTACTTCAACAAAAGCTGAATGAAACTGCCAACACACCTGCACCAGACAGTCCTAAACATGATTATGTAGATCACTCACCTGCTTCCCCTGTACTTTCAGAACAAAGTTCAGCAACGCTAGATGAAGACATGATCTACAGTCCAATTGATTTTCATCATCATCATCATCATCATCATCAGCATCCCTCCCCTCCTACGTCTGTAAAGACAGAAGATCATTGGTATTCTTACCAACAACCTCAACTCACTCACCCTCATCAATGGTTACCACCTCTATGCAAAGAACGCACTTACTATCCATCCTTTCGAGACAACACAATCTTCTTAAATTGTCAACCCTATGATTTCATCTAACACCATACACATCCATTTACATTCCTTATTTTCTTTTCAAATACTTCATCCTATGCTTAAGACTACACACATACACACATACACATTCGTTACTTTGTTGATACTTTCCTTTATATACTTGTATGCATATGATTTCCTTATTTTTTCTTTTATATAAATATATTATGTAATTCGGCTTATACGGAAGACTCCAAGTAATACAAAAAAAAAAAAACTGTTTTATACATGAAAAAAGTCACTGGAATTATTATTATTGTTGTTATTTTTTTACAATAAAATTTATGCAAGAATATTAGGCTCCCTTTCTTCTCCTTAGTTATTACAAAATTCCTTTTTGTTCATTTGTTTTTCTCTCTCTCTTCTTCTTCTTTTTTTTTTTTTACACTTTCATTAAATTATGGAGGGCGACATTTGTGCTCGAGTCAATAAGCTGTCATCCATTGAGTATCAAAAGCAACTTGTTCAAGAACTGAAATCTGTAAAAGACAGAGAAAGATACATCAAAGTGATCGAAATGTCAAAAGTAATTCAATCAAAAATAGAGTGCTTACAAGAAGAAAAGCCGAGTCGCCCTTCATTTAAGAAAAATCCAACCTGGTGCTTATCTCTAAATGATTCAGTCAAGAAGCCAAGCCAAGACACTCGGTTTCATACATTTCATAGTCACACCTATCGTATGATTGATAGAGCTACATCACTACAGTTTCAAACAGACTCTGCATACAACAGTAGAAGACCTAGTGTAGACACTGTATTGGTCGATTTAATAAAAGAAAAGAGCCAAGTTGTATACACTATTAAGCAAAGACCTCTTCAGCGGAAATCTATCACTATCTCACTGGAAGACGATAGTAGTGATGAAGAGGTACTTCCCACTTCTACTATACATGTGGCTGTAAGAAAAAATGCTTCATTGTTTAAATTGGAAAAAGACAATAATACAAAGAACACCATTATACAACAAAATATCATTACTCCGCCTGATTCTCCTCAAGCAGATACTTCTTTGAACTTACCTCCTATCATACATGTCCATAAGGTAAGATGTCTATTGTTAGCTACAGACCAATTGATAGTTGTAGCGACCGCGCTCAAGTTTAAAAGGTCTTTTGAAAAGAACTTTTCAGCTAAACCAATATACAGTAACAAAGACAAATTCTATCCCGTTTTCAGCGTCTGGACTCTTGCTCAAGACAATCAATCCATCAACTAAACAACCCAAGTTATTGTTGAAGCTAGTCATCGTGTTCTTGGACAGTCGCTCTCCCGAAGAACAAAGGCGGTTTGGATTTACGTTCTGGTGGCAAAAAGTCCCGCTCCAACAGAACCAGCAAGACGATGCAAAATTTGCTCTCGCGCCAGATTCTCTAGTGAAAGAAGCATTAGACACTTGGATCAATACTCAGAATCGAGAATTGATTCATCATGTAGTAAGTATTCGATAAAGACAGAGAAAGAATCTCATCTATGTCTAGCCTGATTTAAAAAAAGCAGATGAACTCCTGAGAGATGGCAGAAAAATTTATTTAGTCTATGATACCCATTTGTTTTCAGTGTAACATTTAAAGTTTGGCGTTTTCTTTGCTGTGCAAATCAAGACCCGTTAATGTCTCCAACTGCTTCACTGCGTCTATTGAATGTCCCATCTTTACTTCTGAAACAGTTTGTGTAAATAAAGAAATCAATGTATTTAAACTTACGAATAGTCTTAATGCCAAGCTTATTAGCAGCACGGAGGTTCATGCCAATATCGTCCAGAAAGATAGCTTCATGGGGCTGAATGCCGATCATTTCACAGGCAAGCTGATATATTTTTGGATCAGGTTTTCTAAACAATTAGTTTTTGTGTGTGTGCTTGGGGTAAAGATTTTTACCTCAAGCCAACTAATCTGGACTCTATAAAATAATCAAACATTGAACGAAGCTTATCTGCCGCTGCAGAGCCCATAGCTTCAGCTTCTTTTAAATCATCTTCAGGTAATTCAAAGTTGTTTGTCAGAGCAGCAAGAATAAACTTGCCACTTGCTATTAACTATTAAAAATAGAGCATAATCAATGATGTTTACCCTTTAGTTTTTCAAGAGCAAGAAAGACATGAGGGTCAATTCTGGCAGTTTCAGCCATCATAGTGGTAAACAGCGCTTTGCCATCTATGGTAATATCAGGAATCATGCCAGGAACAACTATTATATTGTTGTTAAGAGCTTGGTAAGACACGTTTGTGTTTACCTTTTCCAGATTTTTCAAGATAAGCTTTATAATGTTCCTTATTCAATGGATGCGACAGTTGCTCACTAAAATCTTTATAAAATTCATGTAACTTAATTTCACCTCTCTCGAGTCTCTAAAATGATATTAAAAACGCATATCATTCAATTCATACACTTTACTTGGAAAGCGCCTTGATCACCTTGTTTCACGCTACAATGTTGTTTAGTTGTCTTTTGTTCTTTAGAGATGAATGTGATTTACATAGCAACATTAATATAATTTCTAGGCAACCCGTGTTGCTCCTCGAATCGATGAATACCAGCCATTGGAGAGCCAACACAAACTCCACCTACATAACCATGTTTAGAAAATAAGCCGCTGGATATTCTCCTTTTTTTTTTCTAAAGTTTATACCAATATCGAAAATAACTGCTTTAGAGGACATGTTGATGGTTTAAGAAAAAAGAAAAGAAAAATGGCCGGTTTCCCCACATCATTTTGATTGACTAATACAGTATCAAATTGTCGCGAATTGAAATTTCACTTGTTGTGATTCTAAATTTAGCTTATGATTCGATAATTTCATAAAGCAATGAGCACAGAAGCACAATTCATTTTTGAAGATGATCAAGGTGGACAAAGAGATGAGACTAGAGCTGAACTGATGAAAGTTGATCAGTATGCTCCTCAGATCAAGATTTTGACAACCCTTGGTCAGTATTTACAATACCAAGTTGATCACCAGCAAGCCTCTGATGAGATTAACGAGGAATCCAGTATTCAGAGAAGGGAAAAAAATAAGAAGAAAAAAGCGTATACATTATATTCACATATTGATAAGTTCAACTTCATTCACCATATGATTGTGAAGTGTCTCAAAACAATTGCTCTAGTTGCTAGGTTATATAATATTAATCCTCGAAAAGATCAGCGCTGGTGGGCTAAGTATAAGGAAAACACGGACACTTTTTTGAAATTAAACCAAGAGGATATGTCAAAAAGCTAAATATCGAGCACAAAGACTTTCTGGTGGAGCTATTCGATAAAGGTCCAGCTGCAACCATCGAGGACGCTATTGAGGAGTTGTCGGCTAATTTTGAAGGAATTGAAATTGGTTCAACCACGGTTCATGATTTCTTGAAAATTGATATGAATTTCACTTTTAGAAGAGCTACATTTCATGCTGAATAGAGGAATAATGAAAAAAACGTGGAGGAGAGATACAAATGGGCTACTGAGATTGCCAATTCAGATGTCAATTTCCTTAGAAATTGCATCTTTATCAACGAATATGGTTTCCACGTTAATTTGAAGCGTACTGGTGCTTGGGGACCTAAGGGGACCTAAGGGGAAAACACCTGTAATAGAAGTTGAGAATTCTTATGCTGTGTCTCATACCATTTTAGGGGCTATTTCTATCTATGGTGTGATTCATACTAGCGTAAGAATGCCTAGTCTTCCCATCTCTCAGCTTGTGCCTGTCTCAGTAGGCAAAAAAAAAAAAAAAAAAAAAAAAAAAAAAGAACGATACCAGAGTAGCAAAGAAACAGCAAAAACCAAAGGGTACTACTGCCGACCATTTTTATGTTTTTATAAAAGAAACTCTAGATGTCATGGATCAATTTCAACATTTAAAAGAGGCATATTTAATTGTGAACAACGCCCCTATTCATAAAAGACCTGACATAACTGATCTGATCACAAAAAGGGGCTACAATTATATTTTCTTGCCCCTTTACTCACCAGAGCTCAATCCAATTAAGCAATTTTAGTCTATAACAAAAAGTAAGATCAGAAGAGCTAAAATGCTTAATGGAGAAATCTTGCAAGATCGGATTACAGAAGCTTGCAACCAAGTTCCTCAAAACCATCTTTATAATATTATCAAACATTTTGATGATCGCTTATACGACTGTTTAAATAAAAAAAAAACATATTTAATCTTTTTTCTCCTTCTATATAATCCTTTTTATTAGCATTGTTGTAGAGTTTAGTAAAAATGCGACAAGTGAAATTATCACTAAATATCCAGAATTTCCCAATTACAAAGTTTTAACAGAAATATCAATATTCTGAGATTTCAGGCGCATTTTTATTTTCTGAGTGTTAACCTTTCTTTGGTTGCTCTGAACGACATTTAAAAATCTTTTTATTCTATATCATATGCAAAGTTAGTTAATGGCAATATGAGGTTGCATTATTCCTTGTACTGTCTAACAGGCAATTCAGGCTACTTGTCTTTTAATGGTTTAAGAGGTAAAATAAAATGTGTTCACTTTCATTTGGTGCTTTAGAGTTTCAGATCTCTTTATTCAGATGAGTGGCTTTAAATGTTTGGGTGCCTTTAAAAATTGGATACCTTTGAGTAAATGGATTCTTTTAAGTAATTGTATTGTTTTAACCAAATGGGTGCCCTTAACCAAACGAGTGCCTTTACATTTTGAAATTGGATCACCTATTCAGTAGTTTGAGTTGTTTAGTCAGCTATTGTGTCTTACACTCAACTTTTTGTTTTTATTTTATTTTCACACTTGTTACCTAGATGAAATCTGTATAAATCAATACACTGGGTAGATATACATAATAGCACCTATTTGGTTCTTGCCACATTTCACCCATGATGGTTTGAACATGTATAAATCTGATACTCGATGCAAAAATTATATAAGAGCAAAGCTTTCTACTTCAGAAAGTCATCATGCATTGTACTCGTTTCAATATTGGCATTATTCGGTTAAAGATACTCTAATTAATGATTCTAACACATAATTGCTAGATAGAATACGGCTTAACTTTTGTTTTTTTACAACCAAAAAAAAAAAACGAAATTTAACAAAAAGAAAACCGCCCTTTGGAAATATTTATTAACCGCCTTTTGGCGTTGGAACGACTGAACAGTGCTTCCACTCTCAAACACAGCCAGCCAATAAAAAGTCTCAGGTAGCCTACTCAAGTAGCCTACTCAAAAAAAGTCCAACCAAAAGATTCATGTTAATCCTTTTTTATTGAAGTGAAAAATATCTAGGTTTTATACTCGGTTTTAAAGTAATTCCAAATGTTTTCAACTATATGTCGATTTCCGTGCTTTAGACTTGCTGTTGTACTGTCAGCTATATTCCTTAAAACGCTTGCCAAATTTGTATTTCCAATAACTTGCAATGTTTCTAAATCATTTTCAAACAAACTAATTATTGAATCCAACGCTTGGTGCATTGATGTCGTCTTTTTCTTTTCTGGTGCAAGCTTTGTAAAATTCCCCTTTTTGATTTGTGGGTTCAGAGGTTGCGTATGGACAGCATCAGCAATAACTATCATGATTTTGGATCCCAAAACAGCATCATTTGTATCTTTACAGTTGCTATTAACAAACGTATATATTGTATATGGTTGTAAATTGCTAGACGCAGCAAAATCGCTGAAATATCTGGCAAGACAAAACGTGCTAATGTGACAGAATTTGGATCTAAGTTGCCGGATGTGATTGATTGGATCCATATCTATTGGTAGTTTGTAGTCGTCTCCTTTGGCAATGATTGTGCTACATTTTTTTTATTGAGTTGGTATCTAAGTAAATCGATGTTTTGTTTGTTGGAATAAAATTCATTGTCGTAGGACCAACTTCAGGTTTCATTTGTTCATCAATCCTTATGCTTGAAATGACTAGAAAGTTTGCTGACCGTGAACTGATTATTAATTTTTTCGAATTATCTTCATGCACTGCTGTGAATCTTAGTTCGTTTGGATAAGATGATGTAAGATTTGGCATAGAGGAATGAAGACCAAAACCAATGAATTTTTCACAATGTGCATCGACGGATGGAAATTGAGAGTATGATTCGATCCCATTAATTAGCAGTGCTTCGTTTTGATTAGCAAGGATAGATCCAGCCAACAATTGCGATAACGCCAAGGATAGATAGGGTTTCGAGCGCCAAGACGTATTTAGCAACATTAACTGTTCTTCATTTACTTCCATATATTTTTTAAATGAGAGTAATTCACAATATGGGCTTGTTCTGATTATCTTGTCAATAGCCGTATACTTTTTTGGTGTATGAACGCACTCGCTCGTATTAGATGTTGAAGCTGAAGTTGATGATGGTCCAATCAATTTCAGTCTTTTGTTATTGTTCTTAAACATATGAATGCGTTGTGAATCAGGAATAAAGCAAAGCATTCTTTGCTTGTCTTCATCTTCATCCTGCAAAATTAGCGGCTTCAGATTCAAACATTCAATAATTTTTTTTGAGCGTTCATCTATTTTGCATTCATTAAATAAATCCGTTGGATTTATGTTGTTGTCTTCTTCATCTGTTACTTTGTGATTCAATGTTTTTTCTGTCTGATCACTCAAACTAGACTGGTTTCCTACTAAGCCACCGTTGCCTTGAAACACGTTTGTTTCATTTGGAACTGTAAAAAGGGATCAGCCTTGGTGGAAGTGTTTTTTTTTATAGAAAAACGCGTGTGTACCTTCTGTGTGGTTTTCCGAAATATGAACTGAAAGCAACTCCTTTGAATTAAATGAGAGAAGGCATCCAGGGCAAGCGTACACATACACACATGTCTAAATTACTGTCAGTGTAAGTTTTGAATTTTAACGTGATTTACCTGTTTATTGTTTGAAGATGATTCTTTATCAATGGCAATCACTATGGCGGATTAGTTGTTTGACTTTACTAATATTGTTCGCAAAACAAACAAGAAAAAGTAACTTTTTTGCTAATGTTGTTCGAAATGTCAACAACTTTAATTTTATTTTTCTAAAAAGCAAGTCATATTGATTTTCTTGTTTGTGGGGAACAAAGTTGTTCGTTTTGTCAACAATAAAAGCTATGAGGCGACAAGTACTGCGACAATAATAGTAGCTTTATGAGCAAGAAAAATTCTTTATTTGTTTTTTACAAGTACAATAATACTAATAATGTTTCTTATAAAAAACAAAAAAAAAAAGGTTTGCACAATGCAATACGTTGATGCACTCCTAAGAGTTTGACATGAGACTCATCTACCTGAGACTTTTTATTGGCTGGCTGTGTTTGAGTAGGCTGCTTGAGTAGGCTACCTGACACTTTTTATTGGCTGGCTGTGTTTGAGAGTGGAAGCACTGTTCAGTCGTTCCAACGCCAAAAGGCGATGAAAAAATATTTCCAAAGGGCGGTTTTCTTTTTGTTAAACTTCGTTTTTTTTTTTTTTTCAAATGAATATGATGACGATGCGATGGACTGGGTTGAGGAAGCTACTCCTTTTCACTTAAGAACTCTGACTCGTATTACAGAGTATTGTAGAAAGCAAGAGGAAGAAGGGGTTTCCTCCGAAAATTCCTTGAGAAATCTTGATGCTGATATGGAGGAAGTCATAGCTATAGTTAAGAAGCAGAAAAGAGTTCACCACAAATACTCAAACGAGCAAAAGCTCGCTTTTGTGTATTATAACCGAATTAAATTATTTAACGCAGCTAAGTCCGGGCGCTTAGCAGGCGGCATAGCCGAAAGAACAGCACAGAAATGGGCCAAAAAACTCAAAGAGGATAAGGATTGGAACATATTTGAGAAACAAACTTTTTTTTTTAAAAAAAATGTGTTTATTGATTGAGAAACAAACCAATTTGGTCAATAGACCAAAACCACAATTGGATGAAAGACATAAGGTTCACCTGTTAGAGTTTTACGATAATTGGCCACAAGCACGAGTGCTTGATGCAATGGAATCACTCACTCAAAAATTCTCTGATCTGACTGTGAAGAAAAGTACTGTTCACAACTTCCTTAAGGATGAGTGCAACCTTTCTTTTAAGAAGTTAACACGCTTACCGGTTGCTAGAAATAATTCAGATAAGATCCAAGCTCGTAAAGATTGGGTCATCAAGTGGACTGCTACTGATATGAATTACTTAGAAAACTGTGTGTTCGTAGACGAGTCTGCATTTAATATAAACATGAGACCTCCTAGCGGATGGTCTGTAAAAGGAACACTCACTATTACGACCACTCCAACCACTAGAGCTGTATCTCATACTGTATTAGGCGCCATATCAACAAAGTTTGTTGTTACTATGGAACTTCGTAATCCTCAAGAAGAACGCTCTAAGCGAATTAAAATTGTTCACAGTGGTCGTAAAAGAAAAGCACCTACTGAAAAAAAAAAAAAATCTGGGGGGGGGGGGTACAGAAACTGGCCACTACGTTAGGTTTCTCGAGAAGTGCATGGATGAAATGGATTTATATCCAGCGCTAAAAGGCCATTATATTGTGATGGACAACACGCCCATTCATACTGCTGACCGAATTAATGAAATGATTACTGAAAGAGGTTACAGGAGCATCTACCTTCCTCCTTATTCTCCTGAGCGCAACCCAATAGAGAATTTTTGGTCCATTGTCAAAAATAAGGTAAAACGACTTTTTGGTAGCAATCAACGCAACGTTGTCTGTATAAAATAAGCAATCAACAAAAGCAATGGACTCGTTGGCAGACACATCATTGATCATGGATGTAGCACGCAGTAGTTGAGAAAGACTATTAATATGGTGGGCGTATAGATACAGTGAAAGAATAGATCTCTATAGCACCCATCCTATTCAGTGGTGCAAAAGAGCTTAAATTACAATACTGTTGAACATGTTTTGTAGCAAGGCTAACAAATCAGGAGACATAATGGTTTGGAATTGACGCCAGATGACATTGCAATCTACTGTGTCATAATCGGATTTGATGTCCAAAAAAGCAAGTACTGGAACTGTTTTGTGGTGACAGCGTAACAGAACACAAGTCTTGATAAGGCAAAGGACTTGTTCAAGGGCGCTTTTGGATTCTCTAAAGCCACCTCGAGTAGTGTCTAGGGGCAGCTCTTGGTTTTAGAGGAATCCGACGATGCATTTTCTGAGTGCTTTCCTGAAAACAGATGTCAGAGTAATTTGGTGGTAGTTGGCTAGATCAGCTGATTACCTTTCTTATGGATTGAGAGCGATTCACCAGCAGTAGAATATATATGACTAATGCCAGTACTAATCAAAAAAATGTATTAACCGGAATTCTCTAAAAATCAGAATAGCTTCAGTGACAGAAAAAAGACTGTTGTAGAATCTCTCAATTAGTGTAATGAATTTACAGAAAAATAAACAAATAAATAAATAAAATATATTCAAAAATAATAAAGGTATTAACAGGTATGCCGAAATTACATGTATGCCATGTCGGCATGAATGTCTGTGAAGTTTGAAAATAATTTTTTGAGAGTGATTCTTCTTAACCCATTATGTTCAAGAGGTTCCTTACATTTGCAACCTTTACTATAATTTCCTTTATCGCTTTAACTTTTTTTTTGTTAGAATATCATGATTTCAAGATATCTCTCTGATACTCTGTTTTTTTTCGGTCTGTACATACTCCACTGTTGGTGAATCGTATAAGTGGTTCCAGTTCATAAGAAAGGCAATCTAACTAAGACATTCAATCACTATCCAATCTATCTGACATATGATTTCAAGAAAATAATCAAAAAATGCTTCGAGGAACCTCTCCAAGGTTAGGCGCTGCCCTTAGACACTGCTTAAGATGGTTTCAAAGAATGCAAAAATGTCCCTTCACCAAGCATTTTGTCTTGTCAAGACTTGTGATTTATTTCTATGTGACGCGCTATCACAAACACTGCGCCTCTTCCAATAATTAACCAACCGTCTCTTACTACTTGTCTTGACACAATTAAAAGCACATATTTGAGATGTAGAGATTGACATCCGTGGTATTCTCAGTATTTCTATCGAAACACAATTAGGCTTAGCATTCTGTGTTCAAGTGACTTTACAACATATCTATCAGTCTTGCACTGATATGAGTATTTCATTAGCAGTGTATCAATCTTTACATCCTGTCGAAAAAGGCACTCAATGATATGTAGGAATTTCATTGGACCGATTTGTGCTACAAAAACAAGGCACAGACTGACTTCTGTTTGTTATTTATAAAGTGATACAGAATGATGTGCTATAAACCGCGGCATAGAGAAAGTCCGACGAACAATCATGGAAACAAAAACTTGTGCTTTAAAAGTTTAAAAGGAAAATTTAGTTGTGGCAAATGCCAAGTTTAACAATAATGATGATAAAGTATGAAAAAAAGGTGAGAAATGATTCTTTTTTTTTCTTTCTCTTTTCTTCTTTCTTTGAAAATTTATGATGTTTTTAATAAATCTTATAACTTTGCAGAGATACAAAATTAAACATTACAAGATTCATTAAATGGCAAGTAGAAAAAAGACAACTGGTTTATTGTATTCAGTTGCTGAAGAACCAGAAGAAGAGCAGGTAAACTGAGCACTGATGCTGTTTTTCTTGCTTATGCCTCATAGTCGGAACAAAATCTGAAGCACGATACATCCCTTATACATGCAAGCGTCACCTTAGAAACTGGCTATCATCATCTTACAAATCCTCCTTCTTTTCTCTCTCATTACTATGCTAGTGATTATTGTAAGCATCTTTCCCTTTTTTTTGTCTTTAACTTTTCTTATCATGTTTCTTCTCATAGACCACAGCCCTACTCTTGACTCGTATATTGATAAATTCGAAATAGCCAAAGCAAAGCTGAATAGCATCACACAGCAATATATGTCGCTATCTTCACCATTCATAAGCTCAGCTAGTTCAAGTACTCTATCCAGCTTTACTTTACCAGACACCATAACTACTGAGAAAGACTGGCAAAACCAGTTTCTTGAACTCATGTCTACCTTGATCCATTGTGCAGAGCAACTTGAATCTATCTCTACAGAATTACTAAACACAGAACGTCAAGTACGTGAGCTCGTATTGCTTCAAAAGTCTATGCTCGAAACATATCAGGAACAAGAAAATTTATATCTTTCTCGAATTGAAGAATGTCATCAAGTTTCGCAATACCAAACAAATCTGATGGAGTTTTTGGATGAATTGAGCCATGAAATCCCAGTTTCTCGGTCTTCTTTTGATTCCTCTTGCACTACATTATGCTCAAAAAGAAACAGAGAGAGTTGCAGTACAACGGGTACTACGAGGGTCAATGAACCATCAGAATCAACATTAGAGCACATAATACATCGTGTACGATGCGAACTGAGTCTGATGATTGGTGGAAGTGCAAGTACAGGCCGTGTCATGCATTCTTTTATTCGCAAGAATGCAACAGAATGGATTGTAGCTGGTGTAGGAGCAACCGCTAGTTTTGATCGTTGTCTTTATATAATTCATATTAGGTCACACGACAATAAGTTTCGACTATTGCCGAAGAAAGAGTGGGTGCCCGATCATCAAGTGGATCATTGTCAGTCTGAATTATGTTCCACTCGGTTCTCATTGTTTCAGCGAAGGCATCATTGTAGAAAGTAAGCAAAGTTTCTACGTACATACACAATGTACTGATTGCTTGTTTTTAGGTGTGGCATTATTGTCTGTCAACGACACAGTCTCAATCGTATCCCATTAATCAGTCATTCAAGGCTACTTGCATGGTATCGCGTATGTGATACATGTTTTCATGGTCTTACTGAAAATCACTTTCATACAACGGATTCTGCAAAAGATTTTTCTAGTCCATTGTAAATAGTTTATGTAAAAAAATAATCTTTTTTTTTGTGTATGTGTGTAAATAATTATATAAAAGGAGTTTATAAACATGAAGGCAATGAAGTGGTATCGAGATTAGCAGTCGCTTCAATCAAGCTAGAAACACTATTGTTTTCTGAGGAAGAAGAAGCTTGTTCTTTGATCATGTCTGTAGAAGGCAGCTCTGTATGGTTGTCCAAAGTTGAAATGTTAGAAGATGATGATGAGGAAGATGGAGAAGGGGAAATGTTATCTTCTTCTTCAGTGACTGATAATGATTGTGGTTCTTCAATATGTTTTTGTGCTTCCACTTTTCGTAGCATATTGGTTGTACAGACAGCAACAATATCATTCTGCAAATTGGCTAAATCTTCGTCTGAAGGCTATTTTGAGTTAGTTGTCAAGCAAGATATAGCATGCATTTACTTTTTTACCGGTATATTGATATCCAAAAAGGTCAGGGTATGATTCATTTTGATAGAAATAGAGAGTGCTAAGACACCTGCCATTTCAATCTGCGGATTTTTAGATAGGTCAAGTCGAGTGAGTGATTTGTTTTCGGGTAATGCTTCAGCAAGTGTGATAGCTGAGCTTGAGTCTAGTTGGGTATCTGATAAATTGAGGCTCTGTAAACAAGTGTTGCGCGCTAAAGCACTTTTGAGAGCAAGAATCTAATAGGATTATGAGTTCTTTTTTCCCCTTACACTTGTGATGTCTTACTCCTTCATCAGTGCCTTGGTTCAATGGATTTCTTGATAGATCGAGTGATTCCAATGTTTTGTTTTCAGATAATGCGTTTGACAGGACAGATAAGCCTTCAAAACTGATCTGACTGTTGGACAAGTTCAAGTGTAAAAGCGTGGTATTGTCACGTAACACAGAAGCAAGGGGAGCAATCATAAAACCAAGGTTATTACCTGATAAGTCAAGTTCGCTCAGACCATGTAATGGCACATCTTGATTAAAAGCAACCAGATTAGAGATCCAGGTACCATGAGGCGGTGCAAGTTGATTGTTGCGTAAAGAAAGTGATTTGATTGATATTGAGTGATAGACGCCTTCAGAAAAGATTTCACATGCTTCAGGTACAGGTCTAATCTGGCAATCATCCAAAATAAGCTTATAAAGCGATTTGGAATACTGAAAGCCTTGAGAGAGATACTGCATACCTTTTCTTTCAATCACGCATTTTGACAAGTCAAGTGTTTCAAGTGTTTTTGACTGTTTTGAATAAGTAACGATATGCAAAACAATATAAAACATACCTCTTTTATAAACAAAGCAATGTATCTGTACCCCTTTGACCTGAAGTTGTTTTGTGAAATGTTCAAGTGTGTAATTGTGTTACTAACAAGTAAACTACAAAGAATAATGCGGATTGTCTGCAAACAGGAATGAATAAAAATGGGATGATTTGCAATAAAATAATGCTTACCTCGTCTTCTAGCTTACAACCAGACAAGTTGAGATAATTCAGGCCAAATTTTAGTAACAAGATATCAGAAAATGGACCTGCTTGAAGTCTCGTAATCGCTTGTTTAGATAAATCGATTGCTTTTAGCTCTGAAGACGCTCTATTTTACTTGTTAAGTCATGCTTTTAGCGCAACATAACAGTATGTTACCTGCTCTCTTTCAAGATGTTTCGAAACCTATCAATGCATACTTGTTCTCGTTGTATACAGGCATGTTCATATTGGCTTGTTAGCTCAGAAACAACCACTGCAGGTTCAACAAGAGGTTGTTGTTCTCGTTGCTTCTTGAACTTTTCAAAGGTCTCATCCCTAGGTGAATCATCTGAATAAAAAGGAAACTCAGTCGCTAGGTTACCGATCGGGAAGGTCACTCGCTTCAGATCCTGTTTAATAAACAATAAAGGGTTTTCAAGGTCTGGTTCGTTGGTGTCTTCACTGTTGTTATGGTTAATAAACTGTTGAGAATAAAGTTTGGACTGTAAGCGACTAAGCCAGTTTGTTCCACTTGCAGGTCTTGTGGGTGATACTATGGTTGGTTTTGATGTATTGTTATTTATTTCTGGTCTAAGCTTTAGTATGCTTTTGGGCTTGCTCATCGTGTTTATGAAGAAAGGGTTTTGTGCTGAGAACAAGAAGAGAGAAAGAGAGAGGGAGAGGGGGGGAGAAAGAATTGAGAAAAAAATTAGGATGTCCGATATTCCCTTTTTTTACTATTAACCAGCTGCCAATAGCCCACTTCTGGCACAACAGCAGCGTTCTGCCTCAAGCATACATGTACGTATGCATTTATTAAACACCGCGTGACCTTCTATAAGCAATATTATACTTTTTTTCTTTGATAAATTTCAAATTATTTGGTCATAAATAACCACTATAAAATCAACACATTGTAGCATAAAGCTCTTTGTTTAAACACAATGAAACTATGATTGAAGTCCACATATACTTCGAGTCGGACAACAGGGTACCGGACAAGCGTGCATTGACTACCAGCTTGCGTGATACAGCGGTAAAAAGGGAAATGGCTTATAAAAAGCAATATTGTCTAATTTTATATGAGAAATATTCAAGAGTGCTTAATCGCATCAAGCTTTTTATTCTCACCAGACTAAAAATACAAGTCGAATTCTATGAAGTCAAAAAAATGTAAAAATCAGTTGATAATCTTGTGTTTGTCACACAATGGACGTGCTAGAAACAAAAGAAAGACATTTTTAGATGTTTACCCATGTAACCCTATAATCACCAAAAAGTACTTTATAAAGTCACTTTTTTTGGACTAACAAGTGGTCATTTTCCACACAAATGCTCCCTATCTTTCTATGTGCCATAGAGTAAAAAGAAATTAAACTAACAAGACACACTTGACACTATAGAAGTTCTTAATGCTTTAGTAAACCTGATTTTAAATTCTGTCACACCTTCTAAATATATATGAAAGGATTCAAAACGTAATTTATTAAATTTGGATATCATTACTATTTTGTGCACGGAATGCATGAGGTAAAAGATGATTGATAAAGGAAGCGGGGGTTTTTGTCTCGCTTTGAGGGAAAAAGTAGAAAAAGATAAATGTGACAAAATAGCAAGCAAGAATGTAATAAATCCATTGTCTTTCCGTTTCCTTGGGTTGTTCAGGAGCATATTGTCTTTGCGTATCTTCAATCTTTCTAGGTAAAGACGTCTGACCAAAACGCTTACAGACTTGATCAGATGTAAGTTTACTACCAGCAAGAACAATAGGAACACCAGTACCAGGATGTGTACTACCATACATTGTTATGGCTGAATTCAATGAAGCTAAAAAAAACTTACCTAGCTCCTACAAAGAAAAGGTTGTCATAACGACCTGTTGAATCTAATGTACTAGGACGGAACCATAATACTTGAAACACGTCATGAGAAAGACCAAGAATAGAACCTCTCCAAAGATTGAATTTGCTCTGCCAAACGCTAGGATCATTCACTTCTTCATGCTCAATCAATTCACCAAAATTGTCCATACCAAGTCGACGTTCAATGACTTCCAAAACCATCTTACGTGCACGGGCAACCAATTCAGGATAATTCTCTTCAGCACCATTACCTGTCTTGCTTCTCATATGGCCAATAGGGACCAACACAATTACTGAATCCTTATTGGGTGGAGCAGCAGAAGGATCAATTCTTGAGGGCACATTGACATAAAAAGAGGCTTCAGAGGGCAAACCAAAGTCTTTGAAGATCTCATCAAAACTGTCCTTGTATGCTTCTGCCAAAAATATATTGTGGACGTCCAATTGCTTGACCTGCTTGGATAAAGACCAGTAAAAGGAGATGGAGGAAGAAGTAAGTTTCTTGGAGCTCAAGGTCTTGGTTGTCCAGCGACAAGGGGGCAAAAGATGGTGGTATGCATAAACAAGATCTGCATTACAGACGACTGCATCTGCCTCAATAACCTCTCCACTTTCCAAGGTGACACCGGTTACTCTCTTATCTTGATCAGCTGTGTTGATCTTGGCCACAGGTGAATTGTACTTGAATTCAGCACCATACTTGTTACTAGCAATAGATTCCAGCTTTTGAACCACCATATTGAAACCACCACGAGGATACCAAATACCTTCCGCAAATTCAGTGTATTGCAACAAACTATAAACTGCTGGAGCATCATAGGGGGACATGCTAACAATGACAATGAATATAAACACCCCTTTTAATTTTACCCCACACTGCACAAACTTACCCCATATACATTGTTTGAAAAGTGAATGCCATGCGCATTTTTTTAGTCTTAAAATACTTGCTTGCACGGTTATAGATCTTACCAAACAAATGGAGGCGGAAGATCTCAGGCACATATTGAAGACGAACCAAGTCCCAGATAGATTCAAAGTTACGCTTAATAGCAATAAATGTACCTTCTTCATAATGAATATGAGTTTCCTTCATGAAATCCAAGAAGCGACCAAAACCAAGAGGACCTTCGACGCGATCCAATTCGGTCTTCATGCGAGTCAAGTCAGAGGAGAGTTGAATAGAATCGCCATCATCAAAATGGACCTTATAGTTATTGTCGCATCGAAGTAATTCCAAATGGTCTTCAATGCGTTCATCCAGGTCTGCAAACGCGTCTTCAAAAAGCTTAGGCATCAAATAAAGTGAGGGACCTTGATCGAAGCGGTGTCCATTATGATGAATTAAAGAGCAACGACCACCGGAGAAATCGTTCTTTTCAACCACAGTAACTCGGAAACCTTGGCGGGCAAGACGGGCAGCAGTTGCAGTGCCACCTACACCAGCACCGATAACGACGATATGTTTCTTCTGTTCGGACATGACAAAGATGAAGAATGAAGAAGAAAAGTTAAGAAGAAGAGAAAAAAAAAGAAGAAAAATAAAAAATTATTATATATAGACTTCTGTCTGGATCGATGCGATATAAGCGCATGTTTGATATGTAAACACACAACTCATTTTCATGTCAAGGAGTTTTAACCCATAGAGTTCAGGAGGAGTCTTTTTTGGTTACAAGACAACAAGTATCCCTACATACAATGCAAGTCTAAATATGACACCAATTTCGTTGTTCTTTTGCCTTTAGCCTTTTTTTTTCTCTTGAAAGACATGGTGATGATCATTCAGGAGAATAAGAGGAGATTGCGTGTGCATACAAATCCGGCAAATGGCTAATTATAGGAATCCTTTGTGCAACTCCCACAATTTGATGTAATCTATGATTGCTTCTCAAATCTCGATGAAATTCCCCCTTTCTGATCTCCCCTTTGTCGGCAAGGAAATATTTTATCCTCGATTATGAACAAAGAAATGCTTGTACTTTTAGAAAATGATGGAATAATTTTTTTTAGATTGACCTGTCTTACTATAAAAAGTGTTTACATGTACATAATGCTTCTTTATTAGCATATTATATAAACAGTCCTTTTTGTTTTATTTCCTTTTTATTTTCTTTATCTTTTCCTTTTAATTTTTTTGCGTTATGCTTACATACTTAGAAGTTCATCTTTATTATACATTACCAGTCCTTGGTATCTTGTTTTGGTTGTTGAAACCATTTCATTCACAACAAGACAGTCTCAAATATAAATTCTTGTTGGTTATGGCCTTGACTACCGCGTCTATATGGGACAATTATATTGTCTATCATCGTGCCTGGTGGTACTGTCCCACTTGTGTTGTCGCTGTCATTGGATATGTACCTCTGGAAGAATACATGTTCTTTGTGGTTCAGACCTTATTGACTGTTGCCTTTACTAATTTCGTTATGCGTTGGCACTTGCATTGCTTTTTTATTAAGCCAAACACGTCTCTGAAACAAACCCTTATTGTACGCCTTATACCAGTTGCAGGTTTATTGACAATTACTTATCATGTTTGGGTACGCAAAATTTAATTTAATTATTGTTTATGTTGTAAAAAAAAATTTTGCTCATTTTTCTTTATTTAGCATTTAGCATTACCAAACAAGCCTTTGTTTTATGGCTCGTGTATACTTTGGTATGTTTGCCCTGTTTTAGCTTTGCTTTGGTTAGGCGCCGGTGAATATATTATGCGTCGGTTCTTGGCTGTGTTCATTTCTGTCGCATTGCCTAGCGTGTTTCTATGCTGGGTTGATGTCATTGCTATTAGTGCTGGCACTTGGCATATTTCACTCAAGACAAGTACTGGCAAGATGATCGTACCTAATTTGCCTATAGAAGAATGTCTGTTCTTTACCATGATCAATGTCGTCCTGGTTTTTGCTACATGTGCCATTGACCGCGCTCAAGCCATTTTGCATCTTTACAAAACTTCCAAGGGTACACAAGATATGACAGCAACAACACCTTTTTTACAGCAAGTCAAGGAATTAGCTTGGGCTTTCTGTATTCCTGATCAAATGTTGAACAATGAAATGTTTGAGGATCTTTCTGTCAGTTGGGATATTTTACGTAAAGCCTCTAAATCATTTTATACTGCTTCTGCTGTCTTCCCTGGTCATGTACGTCAAGACTTGGGTGTACTCTATGCTTTCTGTAGAGCTACTGACGATCTTTGTGACGATGAATCTAAATCTGTGCAAGAGAGAAAAGACCAGTTGAACTTAACTCGTCAGTTTATTCGAGAGCTGTTTAGCCAAAAGACCAATGCGCCCACTGTGATTGACTGGGACTTGTACCGTCACCAATTACCTGATGATTGCCTCTCAGCCTTTAAATCATTTACTCGTCTTCGTCATGTACTTGAAGTAGATGCTATTGAAGAGCTCTTGGATGGCTATAAATGGGATCTTGAGCGCCGCCCTGTCCTTACTGAAGAAGACCTTAAAGAGTACTCTGCTTGTGTGGCTAGTAGTGTTGGTGAAATGTGCACTCGTATTATTCTTTCCTATCACCCAAAGCAAACAAGAAATGATGCTTGGATTATCGATCGTGCGCGTGAGATGGGGCTTGTGCTCCAATATACAAATATTGCTCGAGATATTGTGACAGACAGTGAGACTTTGGGAAGATGTTATTTACCACATCAATGGCTTAGCCAACAAGAGCTAGATCGAATTCAGCAAGGACATGCTCGAGGCTTGGGTGATCAACGCCTAATGGGTCTATCTTTGAAATTGATTGGTAAAGCAGATGATATTATGTCAAGAGCCATCAAGGGAATTGACAAACTACCGTCAAACTGTCAAGGTGGTGTTCGTGCAGCATGTCAAGTCTATGCTGCTATTGGTTCTGTTCTGAAACAACACAAAGCTTATCCTACAAGAGCACACGTCAAAAGCAAAGAAAGAGCTAAAATTGCCTTATTAAGTGTTTATAATCTGCCTACTCAAGAATCAATACCATTGCGCCAGAAAAGAAAGATTAAGAGTTTTTTTGTTGAATAAAGAGTTATGATACCATTTTAGGTTTTTTTTTTCCAGTCACATGTAGGCAAATAATGTAACAATCGGATTCGAGAAGTACGAGAAGATACAGAAATGGCATTTAAGCTTATGATTGGATTCCGAATGATTCTTTCTCGAGTTTCTCTTTTTACCCTGGAACTGAAAAAAATATTTTCGTCTTTTTTGGATAATATTATAAAAAAGGGAATTTAGTAAAGACACCTTTTTTCCTTTTCTTTTTATCTTTTTATAACAAAATGAATAAGCATCGTCACCCAAACTTGCCTTCCATATCTACCTTATTAAAAGGACCACCTTCTCCTCCTCCGCCTATTATTGTCATAAATGAAGAACAAACGTCCTCTTGTTCGCCAAAAAGATATCAGCTTTCACCTATTTTATCACCTATTGACTCGTATACTTCATCACCCAACTCAAGCTCATTTCAATCACCTCTTTCGCCCCTTCCTTCACCCTCGCTACTCTCATTACCTACTCAAAATAGTTCACTCCCTCCACTTCAAGGTGATGATCCGCCTCGAAGACTAAGACATCCTTCAGTATCTTCTGTTGGCTCTATCTCAAGTATCACCTCACCCAAGCCATCTTCTTTTAATCTTCCTTTATGGACTAACATGTTAAGTCCAATATCCCAAGCGCAAAAACCCTATACACATACATCACCTCCATCTTACTGTTCTTCTCCACAACAACAAGACAAAGGTATGATGCTATCAGATCAATCAAGGTCTCCTTCTCCTATCATGGAGTCTTTGCCTCCTACTACACAAATCATCATGTCTGAATCTGGCCAACCTATCCTTAAACGAAGAAGAGGTCGTCCTCCAAGTTTAAGAGAACCTGCACTTGAAGGTGGCTGGACATTTTTGACACCTACTGTTTGGGACGTAAAGAACAATTTATCTGAAGAAGAAGACCAGGAAGACCAAGAAAACCTCTCATCAGATCCATTGCGCCAGCGACAGCAAGGTCAAACAAAAACCCCAAACAACACTGATTTGGTCATGAATGGATCTATGGCGGCCTTTACCAGTTCAAATATGGATATGGTGCTACAAATGCCACGTAAGAAAAGAGGCCGAAAGCCCAAAACACATATTGTAGGCAATTCATGTTTTGTCTGGAAAGACATTACTGCTTCAAAGAGAGCTTCCAAAGTAGCTAAACAACAAAAGCAACAACAACAAAAACCGAATCTCAGACGATTGGAACCAACAGTCTAAACTAAAGATTCTCGATTTTCCTTTATTGTAATTTATTTTACATGTACAGCAATTCTTTTTATGTGTATTTTTAGCTGAAAAAAAACTTTGTGTATAAAAATAATATATGCCTTAATAACCCACATTCTTTTTTCTTAATATATATTTATTTTCACCTCAAACCATCTCTTTTTGCCATTTATATTTTACTATTAAAGGTGCGCTTGTTTATTTTGGTGTGACCCCAGCCAAAAAAAAAACTTTTTTTCTCATTGTTGCTCTTTTTTTTTACTGTAAAAAGACATGTTGCGTTCTAGTCTTTGCTTCAAGCCTTTTGTTGCCCATCGAGGCTATAGTACAGTCACAAAGGCACTTAATTTGTCATTCGATAAACATTCAATAAAGTCCTCAGAAGAATCACCCCTTCTAATTTGTCATGGCTTATTCGGCTCCAAACAAAATTGGAGTTCACTTGCCAAAGCCATAAGCGCCCGTCTAAACCGAGACGTGTATACTCTTGTAAAGTAAATATGAACATATAAAGTATGAAATTAACGATAATTATGAAGGACCTTCGTAACCATGGTGACAGTCCTCACTCTGAAGAGCACACGTATGAAGCAATGACTTCAGACTTGGTCAACTTTGTTTCGCAACACAATCTAAAGAATCCTATCTTGCTCGGACATTCTATGGGCGGAAAAGCTGTCATGGCAACAGCCTTGCAACATCCTGACCTGGCTTCCAAATTAGTAGTAGTTGACATGCCACCTCTTGCATTAACACTCTCACGTAGTTTCGCGACCTATGTTGATGCCATGAGAGAGATTGAAGCTTCCAAACCATCTAAGCAAAGCGATGCAGACAAGATTCTAGCTAAATATGAATCCAATATAGGCGTGCGCATGTTTCTCTTGACTAATTTGAAGCGCACTCAAGATAATTCACTCCGTTTCCGTGTACCCTATGATATTTTGGGACGTTCTTTGAGCTCCATTGGGGCTTTTAATATTCCTGACCATCTTTCGTACGATAAGCCTACTTTGTTTATTGCTGGAGGAAAGAGTCCTTATCGCCCTCCTTTTGATAAACACTCTGAAAAGATAACAAATATGTTTCCTAACTCTCAATTAGAAGTTGTCGAAGGTGCTGGGCATTGGGGTAAGAATTTATATGAATCTAAAATTGTATATAAACTAATGTTTTTTAATTTAGTTCATGCTGAAAAACCAGATACTGTATTAGGTTTAATTACTTCTTTTATAAACAAGTAATTACCAAAAAGGGTTGATTTTTTAATGTTGTACGAGTGCACTCTAAAATAAATGTATCAAATTTTGACTAAACAATTTGTCACGATTACGGTAGATGGCAAACAGGATTACGACTTTATTGATATAGAAGACAACGTTCTAAACTACGTATAGGAGTTTCTTTAAAGGACTTGACTTGCGTAACTTGAAAAATCTCAGTTGAAAAAAATAAGCAGATCCAAACAACTTGTGTTTATCTCGTTGTTTGAATAGCAAGAGTAAACAAGACTTGACAATTTCTCTAAAAATAAACACACACGCATATCTTCTCATAAAATCACCAAAGTATATCACCACCAATAAAATATAACCAAAGAAAAAACCATCAAAAAAATAAACACCAACATGTCGAAAAGAGGGAGCAATAGGAAAAGAAACAGAGACAGTTTGAAAGAGTTGCTGACAGGAAAAAAAGAAAATATAAGGCTTGAAGACTTCCCCTCAGTGATTCCAATCTTCTCAACGCAAGTTTCCCAATAGATGAGAATCTAACAAAACTAAAGTCAGAGATTAATTCATACTTTGTGAAACTCCCTATTTCTCCATCGCAATGAAAGAAATAATAGAAAAAATGAGACAAGTTGGACGAATGAGATAGGAGGCATAACCAAGATCGGAGACTATAACCAGAAAGGAAATGAACCAGTCAGTATCATGAGAACCGTGTCAGCTGTTAGACATTTACATTCAGTCAAACCGAGCCAAGCCAAACCAAACTAAGTCAATAAATCATGTGCTTGCAAATTTCTTTTTCATTTGCTTCTGCCTATATAGAGGGCCTGCTTGAAGGAAGGAAGAGAGGGAATGCAATCAGTGCAAAACATGTGTTGTAACTTAGCAAAATTAAAACCAAAGTGCTATGGAAGGAGTAAACCAGTTTGCTTTTCTTGAATTTGACTTGCTGCGGCCAGCATAAATCACTGCTTTGTAAAAAAAAGAAAAAGGTGAAATCAGCAGAACACAAGCCGTGTTCTGCAGACAAACATGAATGTGTTTTGAATATACCGCTTAGTATCTTGTCGACTAAGGATGACACCTTGAATGGAGTATACGCATTATAATAGAGAAAAAAAATAATAATAAGAGAAAAGTACGAAAGAAACGAATATTTTATTGTCTCCCTCTTTTTATAAGGAGAAGGGAATTTATTTTTAAATCTAGCAGGTGATTAAATCAATGAACAAACGGAATTTGATGCATGATTACTCGATTAAGAACTGATATCCTCCCTAACAATCAACCAATCAGAGCAGGTACATGGTCTTTACACCTCTATGGAGCCTACTGATTGGCTATATTTTAGATTGAAGAGGTTTTTTCCATGATAAACAATTGGAAAACTGATGTCTTTACGAAGGATAATAAAATCAGAAATGTTTATCAATACATACTCGTGCAAAAGCTTTTGCGACCTAAAATTGAAATACAAATAGTGGAAAAAACAGCGTATATTTACCTCAGTGTTCGCAAAGGCAGTCATCTCTTAAAATGATTTGATTGATAGTAGTCACAAGTAAAAATTTGAAAGCATTCATTTTTGATCAAGGTTAAGTGTATGCAAGTTGATAAATTTCTGTAGAACTACAAACATATCAATAAAAACAGTATATTACATATTGATCGATAATGGCGTCTCTTAAAGGTTTCAGGTTTAATCAAGAGTCGTATGGTTCACTTCTACAAAACAATACTATTTAAACTTGAATTGCCAATAGAAATTTGATTACAAATAGAAATATACTATGCAACTCAGGCTCGGAAATAGTTTACCCGCCATAAGTTCATTTAAAAATGACATTTCATTATTACTTCCTTTTTTTTTTACTTTTCTTTGCTGTAATCCATAACATGTCTTCTTTTCCTGCCACTCAGATTGTTTATCGTATTAACGAATTCAAGGGTCGGCAAGGTCTCAAGCGATTTGAAGAACCATTGCCTAAGTTAGACAAAACTGAAGTACTTGTTAAGATCAAAGCTGTTTCTCTCAACTTTCGAGACTTGTTAATTCTCAATGATAATTACGGCTTTGGAGCCAATGACCTTGTCATTCCTTGCTCTGATGGCGCTGGTGAGATCGTAGCTGTAGGCGAAAATGTAAGCGATCTTCAAATCGGTGATCGTGTCACATCCAACTTTGGCATCAAGCATTTATATGGCATCCTTAAATTGACTGACGGTTGCTTGGGTGCTAATGTTGATGGCGTTCTTTGTCAATACAGAGCATTTCCTCAAGAAAGCGTTAACAAGTTACCACAAGATTCTCATTTAACTGACGAAGAAGCTGCTTCTTTGGTCTGCACTGGTGCAACTGCTTGGAACTCGCTTTATGGATCTAACAACCCTTTTATTGCTGGTCAATCTGTTTTGATGTTAGGTACAGGTGGTCTTTCCATTACTACTTTGATTTTGGCTAAGGCCGCTGGTGCTGTCACGATTATCACTTCTAGCTCTGATGAAAAACTCAAGTACGTTAAGGAAACATATGGAGTTGATTATACCATTAATTACAAGACTTATCCTGACTGGGAAAAGGAAGTATTAAAAATCACTCAGGGAGAAGGGGTTGACTTTATTCTTGAAACAGGCGGCAACGGTACTATTGTCAAATCTTTGACAGCTGCAAAGGCTGGCGGTCAAGTAAACATCATTGGTATGTTCACTCAGCCCGAAACAACCCCCGACCTTTTGCCTCTTATTCTGAGCAAGGCTCTTAATGTCAGAGGTATTATGGTCGGTTCCAAACAACAATTTGGGGAATTAGTCCGATTTGTTCATAGCAAGAAGCTTCGTATGCCTGTAGAAAAGGTCTTTGGTTTCTCTGAAGAAGAAGTGCAAGCCGCCTTTAGTAAACTTGAATCTCAAACACATATTGGAAAGACTGTCATTCGAGTTGATTGATTTATACAATAAATAAAAGGTGTTTGCTTCTTGAATGGAATTCAGGTACAGTTGGCATGGTAATGACAAGACCAAAATTCATATCTTCTTTTCCGAAATTTGTTTTTCCGCAAGATATGCAGAACTTTCTGGAAAGTGTCGATAAGTGCTAATGAAATTGGCATGACTATATCAAACAATAATGGCATACAAAATCATGACAACTATATGCTTGTGCTCAACAGGTAAGAGACAGAAAGAAAGAACGAAAGAAAGGGGAAGGGACAAAAATATTTTTTTTTCAAGAGAATCTATAAATATACTTGGTGGTGAGAAATTCAGTGTACTCGAAACTATCGCCTTTAGTTTCCGCTCAGGCCATGTCAATTCTTAGACACGACAAGTAAATGATGGCTTAATTACCAGTTTCGATTGTTTATCAGCTTCATGCACGCTTGCTGGATCAAACACATCTTAAGCCTCTTTAAATGGCTCCTTTGGCTGTAAGCTTTTTATGATGGAGCTCAAGTAATACTTGTGGAGTAAAAACC
Source organism: Gilbertella persicaria (assembly GCF_025201335.1). NCBI lineage: Eukaryota > Fungi > Mucoromycota > Mucoromycetes > Mucorales > Choanephoraceae > Gilbertella > Gilbertella persicaria. Next base: position 291,003 of record NW_026251963.1, on the reverse strand, counting down.
TTTATTCTCAATCCATGTTTGAGCTGGTACATTGATCAAAATAAGCAAGTTCGTGATATTTGTTACACGAAGGGAGCTATAATGATTGAACGCAAATGTTTGTGAATCACAAGTAAAGAAAAATTTGAATTTTATCTATGGTAAGTACTCTCTTGTGACAGAATAAACTAGACAGTAGATTGAACGGCGTGTTCTCTATGACTAAAATCATACATGACGAAGTTGTCGAAATTTCAAAAGCCGCCTCTGAGTACTTTCCTCTTTTTACTGTAAAGAGACGTTCGACCAAGTGCTGTTTGCTATTTGAGTGGTGCTTCGCCCTTTGAATATTTGTATATTAATAATTCCAGCTATTTTACACAACGTTCAAATGACGTGTCATTCAATATTATGAGACATCATCAGCATGAATTTATTATTTTTTCACCAAAAAAGATAAAGGTGCAGTTAATCAATTCTCTTCTTTTTTTTCTTTTTTTTTAATCTTTATTTTTTTCCTTAAAAAGAATTCGAGTAAGTACCATAACACAAGGTTGAACATGACTCTTATTCCTTCTAGAAACAAACAAAACATGTCTGCTGCTACTCCCACTGAAGAAAAGCAAATTATTACCCCTTCCACTGAGGAAGACTCACACAAGGTAAGTGCTTTTATTTGAGACGCATCAAGAGTTCTGATGACCTGTTGCCAGGTTTTTGTTGGCAATTTGAGCTATAGTACAACTAAGGATTCTTTGAAGGCCTTCTTTGAAAGTACTGGTAAAGTGTAAGTATCATTTTTCGAGAAAGTACGCGTTTTCTTCTGGTTTCTTACATAGCTTTTTCTTGTTAGTGTGGATGCTATTGTGGTGAAAAAATATAATCGACCCAAAGGCTTTGGTTTCGTCGCTTTTGCTACTTTAGCTGAAGCTGAAAAGGCTATCAAGGATCTCGACAAAAAGGAACTGGACGGACGCGAGATTAGCATCCAAATAGCCAAGCCTAGAAAGCCAAAATCCGAAACAACCGAAAAGAAAAAGAAGACTAGCAAAAAGTCTCGTAAGCCTGTAAGTATATTACGTCTTTATAAAAAGAGAGAAAAAAGGGGGTTGTCTGACAAGATTACCAAATTTGTAGTCTCAATCTAAAGAAGACAGTATAGAAGACATAAAAGAGGACAAGGAAGAAGCTAAGAAAGAAGTTAAGAAAGCAGACAAGAGGGAAGATAAAAAGACTCAAGAACCTGCTATCGATCCTGTTTCTTCTGTCGATGCTGTCAAAGAAGATGAATCCAAAGAACCTAAGCCAAAGACCACTGTCTTTGTTGCAAATCTTCCCCGTAACTTTAAGGTAAAGCAATTGACCGAATTATTCAAGGACTATGAGGTTGAGTCTGCTTTAGTTGCTATCAAAAGAAAGTAAGTTACAATTAGAGAAGAAAAAATAAGCTAACACGTAATTAGTGGTATTTCCAAACGTTATGGTTTTGTCGAACTAAAGACAGTCGAGGAAATGAAGCGAGTCTTGACAGAATTTATTGATGTTGAAGTAGAAGGTAGCCTTATCCATGTGTCCGCTGCTACTTCTGAAAAGAATGCTCCAAGAAAGAGAAAGAGCCCCAAGAAGCCCACTTCTTCAGCCTCTGCCTCAGAAACAGAACCCGAAGCAAAAAAGACATCTAAACCTAGCAAGAGATCCAACAGAAACAAAAAGTCCGCCAACAAAAAGAAGGTCAGCGAAGGACTCGAAGCTGCTCATGAAGCTCAAGATGCTGTCAAGGAATTAAAGAAGGAAGATGGCATTGAAGCTGCAAAAGAAGCTCAAGGCGCTGTTAAAGAATTGAAGAAGGAAGATGGTACCGAAGCTGCCAAGGAAGCTCAAAACGCTGTAAAGGAATTGAAGAAGGAAGATGGTATCGAAGCTGCCAAGGAAGCTCAAGGTGCCGTGAAAGAATTAAAGAAGGAAGATGGCGTTGAGGCCGCTAAGGAAGCAAAGGAAGCTGTTAAAGATTTAAAGAAAGAAGACGGTGCCAAGTCTGCTGCTGCTGCCAACAAGGGAACCAGCAAAGAATAGGCACACTTATTTTTGTAAGAAATTAACTAGAAAGCATAATAAACACACACACATGTATTACTATTATCCTTTTTTTTTCGCATGCTAGAAAAAAAAATGACATGTCAAAATTTGGAATCATACGATTTTATTTTCGCTTAAAATATGTTACAAGAAATGATTCGTTTGTGCTAACAAAAAAATAATAAGACTGGTATAGCGTTAGTTTTTTTCAAAAAAGCCTTTGCGTTTTCTTAGTCTTCTAATCTTTTTCCTTGATATCAAACTCTTTGCTGCTGTTCGTTCGTCGTACAATATATCTAGCTTCTCCTGCATTGCAGTCAAATAATCTGCAATTTCATCATGATTGTTGTTGTGATTTAAAAAGTATGAAGGATCGATTTCCACTGTAAGTGTGGTTGTTGAGCTTTTTTCTTCTTTGTTTGGTGAATCCAATCCTGGAGGTTCAAATGGTCGAAGAGTCATCATGTATTGTAAAAGGGCCTCTTTAGCTACATCAATATAAGCTATTTGCTCTCATACTAAACAATCATTACTTACAAGAAGAGTCGCTTTCTTCTTTTTTAATTTGACCGACCATATTACCGGCCAAGAATGGACGAGGCGTGGAAAGACCAAACAAAGGTCTATGTAAAGAATAAAAAGCACTGTGTGCTAATTCTGTAACTGGAATGTTTACAACTGGCATAAATGAGGGCACATTGGGAGGAATACGATTCTTTTTTCGTTCGTCTGATTTAGTTGAAGGTTCTTGTTGTAATTTCTTTTCTTTGCTATCATTATATGAAGAATAAAACTTTTTTGTGCTAATTATCTTATTAAATATTGTTTTGCTCTTCAATGATTTGAAGCTTGTACGGGCAATCATAATTTGTGAGATAAAAAAAAAAGGGAAGGAAAGAAAAGAAAAGAAAAAAAATTACGAATTAAATGGTCTTGGGTTTAGACGGCGGCGAACTAATACTAAATATGATGAAAAAAAAAGGAAATAACTTTATTACAAAATATGATATTTTTTAGCATATAGATTATTATAGATTTTCTTTTAGAAACCACCGAATTGGTTGTTGGGTGAGAAAGATGCGCCAGTCATCATGGGGATTGTTGAGGCATCATACCTCCAGGAGCTGTCAACATAAGGGGATGACCCATTCCACCACCAAGAGGGACAGCGGGAGCTAAATTAAAAGATAGTTAGAATTGTCGTTATCAGATCTTTTATGTATCACCACGAACCATTTTCATTAGTTGATTCTTGCTTTGCGACTTTCTCTTTAAGTTCATTTACTTCCTTGTCCAACACAGAAATCTATTTAAAGATATCAATACACGATTTGTAAGAATAAATCAATTTACTTTGGAGAAGTTGTCTTTCATAATATTAATCATGTAAGGCATAGCAAAGTCGTTCAGACCGTTTCTCCATGCTAATTCCATGACAAAATCGGGTCTCATCAAGTCGTAACATGTATAGAGCATGGCAGCGAAACATTCGCGCTTACCGACTTCAATAAAGTATTGTAAGAGTTCTTCAGCAACTTCACGGTCTTTGGATTCAGCAGCAGTTTCCATAGCATCTTTGAACAAACGATCTTCTTTGGAAAGAGCAATAGATTGTCTCCATCTTCTGTTGCGCTTGTAGAGATGTGCAGCAATACGACGGAATTCGAGTAATTCATGCTTTTCCAAACGCTTTGCAAGATCAACGGGATCAACATTATCATGGCGATCAAGGGAGTCACGCAATGCTTCATAATCTTCTTCTTCGATATAGAGTTCATTCAATGCTGTGTTAACGTCCTTGTTGTTGATGTCCTGAATGGAAATCAAGTATTGCTTGATCAAAGGAATATTATCAGACTTTTCAAATATTTGAACGACACGGCTATGCTTGATGCGAGGAACAAGAACAGAAAGCAAGTCATTCAACAACATGGGCTGTTCAGCAAGGTAGAACTTGAGTGCCTTGTAGTAGAGTTCAACATTGGACACCTTGACAATGATTTCCTTGAAAGCACCATGTTCAAATGAGTCAACAGAATGTTCCATCATAGCAGTGACAGCGTTATCGTATTCATCATAGTTTACATAAAGGAAAACCAATTCACGCCACAAATGAACTTCAGAACAAGCACGAATGACCTTGGGCATATTGATACGAGACACATAGAGTTTAAGGTGTTCCATCATATTGTCGGGGGCATATTTGGAGTAAAGAATAGCAAGTTCAGTGAACATGCCCATATGAGCTCTTTCAAGGTTCAATCCAGCTTCTAATAAACGGATAATTTCATCAAAGAAGCCATTCTTTTCATAGGTCTTGACAAGTTCGTCTAATTCTTCAGCGTGAACAACAATGTGAAGACCACAGATTTGAGCCAAACGGAATTCACGTTGAAGAATACATTCAGCATTAACTTCCTTCCAAACCTTGGTGGAATTGGCCTTACGGGCACAGTCAACAGCGCCTTGGTAGTCCTTCAAGTGAACCAAAGTTTGAGCCAAACTGGCGTGGTTGGAAATGCTGGTATACAAAATCTTGGCAGCTTCAAACATACCACTACGGAAACAACGGTCACCTACTTCTTGAATTTGAGCAATGTTAGGGCTGGCCAAGAAGTCTTCCAAATCAGCTAAACGATCAGTTTTTGCATAGGCAAACAACAATTCGGTTTCAATATAGGGTTCACGAGATTGCTTACGAGCCATTTGCAAGTAACGAACAAGGTCGTCGTACTTGTTGTCCATAGATGCACAACGAGTGACTTCCATGTAGTTGGACATATCACCAGCACGAATATAAGAATCAATAGCTTCCTTGACACGCATTTGATCCAATTGAGCCTTGGCAAGCTTACTCCACACTTCAGGCTTATCAGAGCGTTCAGCGAATTCATAAGCACGATCAAGATCGCCAATCTTTTCAATCAAGACATCAATAGCATTAGCATCAACGTTGTGTTTCTTGTAAATAGCAAAAGCTTCTTCAAACAAGTTTTCGCCAACACAGACGCCAGCAACATCAGCTGCATCAAAGTTATCAAGACGATTAAGATAGTCCATGACGCGAGAAGGATCAGCCTTAACAGCAGTAAAGATCAACAAGTTTTGCAAGGTCTTGTTGTCATTGAAAGCACTGCTTTCCAAGACAATCTTCTCTAAAAGTTCAATTAATTCATTGGGCAAATCGGCAGTCATGAAAGCCTTGACAGTGTTTGAAACATCATCAGGATCGGTACATTCAGGAAGAGCAGTAGCTACGATTTGATCAATCAATTCACGGCGGTGTTCATTAGTTTCGACAAGAACAGAGGCCCAAAGAGCGGGATCACGACGGTGAACGAGATAACGGGCCTGGTGCTTGAACATGGAGTTTTCAGTGGTGATATGGATCAATTCGTAATCACATTGACCCTTTTCGTAACAAATAAAGGCCAAGTAAGGATCTCTCTTTTCACAGTATTTACCAATGATGCGAGGATTGTAGAATTCGTTTTCCTTGAGGAAAGGCTCTGGGTTGTTGTTGGTGTCGATATAGATCTTAGCCAAAGCATTGTAGACTTCAGGATCTTGGCTACCAGCAGTAACACGCATATTCAACCAAGGCAAGAGAAGTTTCAAGCGGTTTCTTTGTTCAACTTCTTCACACAACTTATCAACAGGGAGTTCACCTTGAACAGAAAGAAGCAAGTTCTTGATAGTATTTTCATCACAACCAACATCTAAAAGACCACCAATGACTTCAGGAGTACGGGAGGGGTTGACCTTTTGAACATATGTTTCGATAAAGTTCTGCAAGTTGTTGTGATAGAGATAGAGAACAAGATCATGAACAAAGTTAAAACGGTCACAGACAATGATGAGAGGCAATTGATCACTCAACTTGGCTTCCTTTAAGAAGTTCTTGACCTTTTCAGGATCATAGTAGGTACTTTCACGACAGATGCGCTCTGCTTCACGCACATTGCCAGTACGACAGGCGGCTTGGATATATTTGAAGTGAACAAGTCCATCTTGACTGACATTAACAATAGAACCAAGATAGTAGTAAAGACCTTCATTGCTCTTGTAGGATTCAAAGAGATCAATCAAATTGTGAGGTTGAAGTTGTTCAGAATATTTGATGGCAACTTGAACAACAATCTGAAGGTTTTGACGAAGGTTATTGTTGAGCATTTCTTTCAAACAATCCAAGCTTTGGTCAACAGAAAGGTTACCAAAGTAATTGACGAGCCATTCAGCTTGCATCAAGTGAGTGTGAGGAATAATACGCTTAATATCATGAATGTCGGTATAGTGTTCAAGGGCCTAAAGAGCAATAGACTTGTTAGCTTCTTGTTTTGCCTTTATGTCTTTAAAATAAACTTACACGTTGGTACAAACCGGCTTTTTCACACAAGTTACCAATGACAACCTTATCATAATGGTTGAGCATGCCTGTACCCATAATAGCGTCTGCTACTTGAGGAGCATGCACCAAGTTCATCTCAAGAACACGGGTTTGAAGAGCAGCATCTTGTTCTCTATCACCCTTCAAGTAATCCAACAAATAAGTTGTAGCTTGAGGAATCATGTTTTGAGACTGGAAGACGTCAACCACCTTCTCAGGTTCAATCAAGGGACCATTTTCATCATTTGTAAGGGTCACGGCAAATTCAGCAGCCTTTTCGGGTTCAGTACGAGCAATGTTATAAAGCAAGGAGGCATAATCAGGAGTATAGCCAACAGTTTTAGCATAAGCCAAAATCTTGTCATATTGGCGGTTTTCAGCCATACACAAGACAACCTTGTTGGGCACTTCAGCACGCAAATAGACAGACAAGGCCAAAAGAGAATCGTATTGCTTGACAAAATCACCGAGTTCTTCACTGCATTGCAATTTATCTTCCTTCAACCACTTTTCTAAAAGAGGTTTACGGTTTTGAGTTAAAATGGGTTTAGCAAGTTCAAGTGATTCAAATTTGTTGAGAACACCCTTTTCAAGAAGTGTACCAAAGTATTGTAAAATAGGTGGAAGTGAATTGGGTTGAGCAGGAATTTGTCTGAATTTTTCGATGGTTTCTGTAGTACGGAGGATGCCCTACGTGGTACGATATACAGGTGAGCATGATAAATAGACATAAAATACACTTACTCTAGGAGAATTGGCAGCAACCTTGGCAGCTTCACCAAAGTTACCAGTAGCAAACAATTGGTTAAAACGAGCAAGATATAAATCATCAGCACCCGAAAGACCGCCACGGGAAGCCAATTTAAGAGCCAATTCAGTGTTGTTCAAGTTGTTGATGATGTAGGGAATAATGTTGTTTTCGTCAAGAGAGACAGAAAGAACCTAGATTAAGAGTCATATTAGCTTTAGTTATAGATCCAGCTATTTTGTACTTACTTGACCCTTTTTGTTGACACCAATAATACCTGAAGTAGGATCATATTCAGCTGTGACAAAGATAGTTTCACTGCTAATTCTGTTCATATAGATACAAGTACCAGATTCAAGATCATAAAGATGAATGAAACCCATCTTGGTGACCAAAAAAATAACACCATACTTATGACTGATTTGCATGGCTACGGGGAAATCAGTAGCAGCTTCGGGAGGGAAAAAGACTTCAACAGCCTTCTTTTGGAAAGGAGGGTTGCCATCAACATGGTCAACCTCGATGATTTGGAGCTAAAACCAAGTTAGTTTTAGCCTAACCTAGCCATTTTTTGTCTCTCTCTATCTCCTTACCTTGGCACTCATATTAGCTGTACGAACAGCAAATGTAAAGAGTTTAGTAGGGCTAGGAGCATCTTGAAGAGTAATTTCAGCAAAGGCAGCAGCATGACCTTCGATAGCTTGACTGACACCACGCTCTCTAGAATAGAGTTGCATGGAACCAGCAATACGACCTTCTTTAGCAGAAATACCAACCAGAACAAACCATTTTTCGTCAGAAGAAGCGCGCAAATTGATAATTTGACAACCGCTGAGAGTAGCATGTCGATCAAAGACCTTTTGAGGAGCGGATTCACCTTCAATAGACCAGCGATACACACACTGGTCTGTAACAAGACCAATTGTCTTAAGATCCAACCACTTCCAGAAAACAACATCTTCATTCATCATATGCGACTTGAGTTTTGTCTTTGTTTCAAGGTTGAATACTTGAAGTTGTCTTTGAGCTAATAACCAGTCAATGTTTATTGGTACACACACAAACACACACAAACATCATACCTTTAAGGGCCATAATCTTAGTTTTAGGATGCATAATGACAGAGTCAGCTGTGATAGGGCGACGAGTGATTTCGTTGTTGTTGGACAAGTCAATAATAACAACTTGGTTTTGGTTGTTCACTTGTTCCCTAACACAGATAAATCTGTCCGACTCCATAGTTAAGGTGTTGAAGCCAATACTGGCTGCGTTTACACCAAGGTTTTGTAGCTAGCAGACAGTTTTAGTTGACGCCATCTTGTGTTGTATAGCTTTACCTGTGCGTGTTCTTGAAATTTGATGGGAAGTTGTTCACTCATCTTGTTCTTTATTTTCGGGATAATAAGATGAGTCTTTTCGTGTATACAAAATAACTAGCTCACCTTGTTTTCTTCTTTATTGCCTTTTTATGCAAGTTTATGTTACAAATAGAGAAAAAAGAGAGTGGAAATTACAAGACAAAAAGAAAGAAAGAGAGAGAGAGAGAAAGGGAAGAGGACTTGAGAGCGAGTTTCAATATGATAAAAGTATACACAAGACGTCATCCCGCTTGCGGGAATTGTAATTCTCAGCACACAATGGTGTAACGCGCATACAAGTTCAATTAAGCCACATATCTACAGTCATCTATTTATTTATATTCATTGGAAACCAACTTTGCAATTGTTTGAAGTTGAATATTACTCGTGCCTTCATAAATAGCACCAATCTTTGCGTCTCTGTAGAACTTTTCTACACCCAGTTCACGGGTAAATCCAACACCACCACACCATTCAATTGCCTTACTGGCAGCGTGTTCAGCAACTTGAGAAGCATATAATTTAGCCATAGCAGCTTCCTTGACAAATGTTCTGCCTTCTTCTTTCATACGAGCAGCATTGTATGTCAAAAGACGAGCAGCTTCAATTTCAACAGCAATTTGAGCATATTGATGTTGCATGGCTTGGAAATCACCAATAAATTGACCAAATTGCTTACGTTGGAAAAGATAGGGTAAGGCAATGTCATAGGCACCTTGAGCGGTACCCACCATTTGAGCAGCAATACCAATACGACCTTCGTTTAAGATTTCGATGGCATATTTGTAACCTTTGCCAATTTCACCCAAAATGTTCTCTTTAGGGACACGAACCTCATCGAAATTGAGAACACAAGTAGAAGAAGCACGAATACCCAACTTGCTTTCTTTCTTTGCTACTTGAACACCCATTTCTTTTTCAACGATAAAGCAAGTAATGCCCTTGTAGCCCTTTGAAGGATCACTAGCAGATAATTGTTATTTATCAGAATAAAATAAGATACACTTACACATTAGCAAAGACCAAGAAAATATCTGCTTCACCAGAGTTAGTGATCCACATCTTGGAGCCACTGATAACATAGTGATCATCCTTTTCAATAGCGCGGGTTTGAAGAGCAAAAGCATCAGAACCAGAGCCTGATTCAGACAGACAGAAACAACCAACAGATTCAGTGGCTAACTTGGGCAAGAATCTTTTCTTCACATCCTCATTACCGTATTTACGAACAAGTGTACCAACCAATGTATTCTAAAAAGACGGCTTTAATTTTCGTCTTGATTTTTTTTTCCTTTCTTTACCTGGACATCACAAATAACACTGACAGAAGGATCCACTTTAGCGAGTTCTAAAACAACATGTATTTAGATAACTGTACAAAAATAGGAAAATTACCTTCAATAGCAATAATGGCAGAAGTAAAAGAGCAATTAGCACCATCATAATCAGCATCTGTTTCAATGCCCATAAGCTAAGGTAGAATGACTCAATATTTGGTCTGTAGAGCAGTGATACTTACACCTTGATCAAAAAGACCCTTCAAGATACTGGCATCTAACTTTTCAGTCTCGTCCATTTGTTGAACCTTTGGCTTAACCACTTCTTGAGCAAACTTGGCAACTATATACTGTATCAATACATGCTCATTTACTCAAAAGCTTTTTTTTTACCTGTATCCTTGAGCATTAACTCTTCTTCAGTGAAGGACTGAAGAGAAGTGGGAAGACCAACGGCGTTGCGGATAATAGCAGAGTGAGCAAAAGTTCTAAAGTGTGTCAGGATCAAGTATGAGCGCGTATAAAAGCCTACCTCTTAGGAAGAGAACGGGTAACTAGGCTGAATGAACGAGAGGCTGAGCGCAACATGGTAGATAAACAAGAGAGACGGGAAAAAGAAAAGAAGGGGAAAAAAGCTGTGCTTATTTTTATAGGCAATCAATTTCACATGCCTCATCGACATTGAGCAGCCGATAATCATTCTCCCCACAATTTATCTGAATAATGCGTTTTATATGTTTGATTCTCCGCACTCGCTTGTATCTTTCACTTTTCTCAAGATTTCTACAGAAGAAAAAGAAGTTTTTGAGTAGCTAGAGCACATTTTAGCAGTAAACGACCTTTATTGCAAAGTATTTACTCAATTTTTTTTATATATCATGATAAAACATGATTTGATTACGGATATTAAATTAAGCTCTCTTGCTTAGATAACTGAATTTCATTCGCTCAAATCTTCAAATTAATTCGCACACTAACAAAATACAGTGTAAAGGCAATGACAGATTTTAGGCTAAACTTTCAGCATATATTAGGATCTCGAATGAGATATTTGATAACCGCTTATCCTTTCCCAAGCTTTATTTTAATAAGTCCAGCATGAACATTGTTGCTCTTTTGTTCTGTGTCCTTCGCTTTTTTATATATACATAGTCTGCTTGTCTTTTTGTTTCAATGTTTTCTTTTGTGATTGTAGACGAGCAAAAAGAAAACATCCTTATGTTTGCATGCACATATATTATAATTCAAAGTGACATTCTGGTTCCACAAAACCATTGCCACGTACACTTTATTGAAGAAAAGATTCGTGTTAAATAAGCAAAAATCAAGTTCTAGAAATCAAACAGAGCATGAGATACATAAGTAATATTTATATTGTTACTTACATTAGATTATAAGAAAGAGCAGAGAATAGAAGGGAGATGAATTAGTAACAGATATGAGCCAGTATATGTAAAATACTTGCACGGATACGAGGAGGTAGTTGAATACCTCCCCTACTATCTTCCGATTACATTCATACTACTACACAATATGACCAACCAATACCAAGCTGTCATTGATGCCAAAGGCGGTCATACTCATTATTGATTTCTTTCGGTTTATATTATCTTGAAATAAACATCTCAACAAATCATCAACACAAAACTGAGTGCGTTTAAATATCATCTTGGCTCTTGGGTCATGATACCTTTGTTGCTAAGTTTGATTGACAAAAAACTGCGCTATTTTTTATTGGGGTAAGACATATACCAATTCATTAGACAAGCTATCGCGTATTTGGTCGCGTACATTATAAACAAATGCTCAAGAGCCTCAAAAATTATTTCCTACTGTTTTCATATTTATCATCACCTTTTTCTCTCGATTTTATATTTATTACATTTAAAACTTGTAACCTAGATACACTCATCTGTAATGATTGTTACTTTAAGCATTTGAAAGCTGTTTGGAACTGGGAAACACCCCTAAATAATTTTTTGGACAATAGTGCTCTGTTATAAACATAATTGGATCACATAGCAATTTCACTTGTCAAATGGTTTCAGTCTCAACGAAAATTCTCGTTGCCACACGATGTAGTATATCAATTCGATATAGACTAGTTTGAATTAAATTTGACGTGAAATGAACAAATTACGTTGAATACAAGAAATCAATTCTTATCTAAAATTACTTATTAATTTATCGAGGCACAGTCTTTAGCAAAAAATCCCTTCAATAGTCAACAGAACCAGGAATAGAATTTCTTCTTACTAAGGCATAAGAAAATAGAAGACGTGTTGTTACAATTTCTTAAACTTCCAAATTTAGTAAAAAAAAATGTACATAAAATTGGGTGCTCTCAAGAAGTGTTCTCAAATTCAAGTCTGGACGTCATGCTTTTTTTTAAGCAAGAAATGCACCTATGTTTTTAAAACCTCCTTAATAGAAAAAGAGCGAAAGTCCAGTTCAGCGGAACCCTTTAGATCTGAGGGTTTCGTAACGACTCATCTGGACTTGGACTTGAGAAATCCTCTTGAGAAATCCTCTAAAGCCATCTCTTTTTTCTTTTGGCTCAGTTATGCCTAAAAAAAGATACTATCGCTACTAAACACAGCATTTGTTACACTAGTACTTGTACATTTCTATTGATCATGTGTAAATTACTTCAAGTTTGTCTCAATTGCTGAGTTAAACTCATGATCCATGGAGAATCGTGATCTTTTAAGAGGTTAAACATTATATCATAAAACACAAAATGAAGCGAGGTTATCATCAACGATCACGATTCTTTCGAAATACTTCTTTTCAATCAATTTTTTTCTCCGTTCAAAGACTGCTCATATTTACCACAACCTTCTTAATCTTGCGCTTGCTTTTGGATTTTTTTGCATCTCTGAAGATTTCAATTACAGTAGTTCCATGATTAAACCTTATAAACCTTAAAACTCGACACTTCCGTTATCAGGAGAGACAATTATTTGTCTATTGAGACACAGCATTACTATGTGCCTTTACTTTTCTGTGTTATAAGGTATGAGAAACTTTATCAGAATTACGTCTCTTGAGTCCATTTCTGGTTCAGAATTTTTAAAGTCTTAGAAAAGTGCAGAGTCTGATCTACCTCATCAAATTTGGACAAAATTAATTATTTCTGGATTGCTCATATATCTATTCTCATTTACGGATCAATAGAGGTTTATTAAGAAGTAAAGATTAGTCCAATCGGCCCATTGGGCTGATCTTTACGATCATAATTACCCATAAAAAAGTCTTTTTTTGTCTTGCTTTTGACAACGTGTTATTTGACTTTTCATTAGTGTTCTGTATAATTTATAGATTGAACAGATAATCTTCGCCTCACAAATATTTCTTTGTAAGTCAAGCGGTTTATGAAAAAATCACTCGGTCCCTTTATGCTGATTTTTGTATTCAAATTATGTAGGGTTAAATTTAGTAACATTTTGTTTCCTTTTAGTTATTGCAGGTTGGACATTGAAAATAAATATGCTTGCATAAATCATGGAATATATAAAGGACTTTTTGATCTTTCATTCTTTTTTTTATCATCAAATCTTTTTATCTCAAGATGAAGTTCTCTACTGTTGCTTTACTCCTTGCTGCTGTCGCTGGTATTCAAGCTGCCGCTATTACTAACCCTGAATGTAAGGCTTTAGGCGACAAGTGCATCCACAAAGCTTGCGGCACCAAGAGCGGTACTGGCTACAAGGGCTACTGCTGCCTTACTGATGATGACTGTATCAGATCCTGTGTTAACAACCAATGTACTGGTATCAAGAACCCCAAGTTTAGCAATCCTATTCCTGACAGCTGTAAGAATGATAGTATCGATTACTTTGGATCCAATGTCAAGAATGGCCCTGCTGGTGTCTGCTGTGACAGCGATGAAGACTGTCAAAACAAGTGCGTTAAAGACCACTGCACTGCTAGCTCTTAGTTTATACTCAATGACATACCCATTTAAACAATAAAACTCACTGTTTAAATTATGGCGTATACAATGACGTAAGAGCTAATATATTGTACGTTTCAGACACTAAATACCATTCTGAATGTGAACTTGAATTTCCATAACCAATATCTTTCTATTACAGTAAGCCTATTAAGCAATTTCTTCAATAAACTGTATTGGCGGCTTCTCATCGTTATGCGTGTGCATATGTCAACATCTTGAGTGATACTGTATACTAAATTTTACAGGTAATTTATGACGCTACACGAGCTTAGTTACAGTCAGGCTTGGATCTCGGGATATAGCCGGTCAGATCCAAAATGTGTAACTAAATTCAGACTATTGCTTGATTCAGGTATAATAGAAGAATAGCTTCCATGACACGCTTTGTATTAGGTTTTATTACTTATAGTGTTATCCATATTCTGTATCTATATTAAAGGAATTGATAAATACAACAACTCAAATCACCACCATTACATAAAGAGCCAGCAGAAAACATCATTTCTGATATATCTTTCGGGTCAATGATGCGATTGTACCTCTTTGAAAAACAGACAGAATACAAGATTGCGTAACCAAATAAACAAAATATAAAGTGCAGTAGTGCATCTCCAAGCTATTTAAATGTTTAAAACAGTGCCCAATAACATCCAGGGTACATTTAGATGCGATTTGGATCAAAAAAAGCGTTTTGTAAAGTCCTAAAGGTGTCGTAATGAGTGATGAATAAGGCTGAAGGGGGTATGTTGTGCAAGAAGAGGAAGAAATGAAAAAGTGCATGAATTTTACTAGGAAGGAAAGTAAGTTCAATCAAAAATGATTAGTTCTTGTTCATCGGATTGCTTCGTCAACATGCGTTTGACTGTATAGAGTATGGAAGGAAAGGTGAAATGTGTTGAATCAGAAACGGAACGCTAATGGCTGGACCATAGACCTTCCAATGTGCTAGCACATATTTGTTGAGTGGAGAGGGTTGGTAACACAGACTTGTTGATGCGGTTGATGGTGGCGCGTAAATTGAGGAGTTGTCTTAAGAGTTGAATTGAAGGATTGGTAAGGGAAGGATCGACGTATGTTGAAAGAACGTAGCCCTAGATCTTGTATTTTGTTGGGCAAAGAAAGTTGAAGTGATCTAGTGTGTCAACAGTGTTTCGTCGGAAGTATGGGCAGTGAATGCATTGAGGATGGGTGATGAGTTGAGGCAATTTTTGGTGAAGGCAAAATCGAGTATTGATGATTTTGTGCAAGAAGTGGAGCCAGATGTTACGAGAGCGATGGGTGATGTGAAGTGAACAAAAGACTTTCCAGTTGGGGACAATGTCAAATGATGAAATAGATGTAGGAATATGTAAAGGAAGTAATGCTTTATAGCCGGAAATAGTTGGAGGTGCAGGTTTGAAAACAAGTGATGGGGAAGCAGTTTGAAAGAATGTAAGAGTAGTGATAAAAGATTGTAGGCAGGAAGGATGAAGAGTGATGTATGTGTTGGGGGAGGGAGAGGAGTAATCGTAATAAGCTCAAAGTGGCGGAAGGACAAAAAGTTTGAGTAAAAGTTTTTGATTGAGGATATGTTTGAATATTCGAAGAGGGACACAACGATGTTGAGTCAGTGTATCGCGAGTGCGGTATTTTAGGGAGCGAGATTGATTATCGTTAAAGAAAAAATCATGACCAATGAGGCGAGAGAAACCAGAAGTTTTGTGTAAAAGAGAGTCAAGCGGCTCAAAGGAAGGGAGAGAAGATGGACCAGAGTTGGCCCCAAATCCAAAGGGTACTACTCATAGAAAATCCTCATTTTACTAACTCTTGATCTTGCTTTTGAGCCACAAGATGAAAAATTGAGCTATTGAAAAGCTTAAATACCCAAAATATGCGTGAAAAGCTCTAATTTTTGTTGAATGTGCCTGATTGTTTATTGTATTACAAAAATGACATGATATGAATGAAAAACCTTGAAAACGTTTTAATAATTTTCTCAAAAGTTTGGAAGCAGAGTTGCTGTGTTATTTATAGCAATAGACTCAAAAAGCAAAGATCTACAACTTTTGTCACTTTGACAAGCCGAGATAACTGCATCTTTAGATAGTTTTCATCAAAAGCTTGGTTTTTAATGCACTGCGTGAAAAAGATGAGCAGAGCGTTGAGAGCCCCTTATTTAATCATGCTGGATAGAGTTTAGTCGAATGATCGTCCTCAGTGGCTTATCACTTTCTATCATACTTATAAATCCATTATGTTCACGAAAAGCTCCTGGCGTTTACGAGTTTTTTTTTTACAAGTCTTTAATTGCTTTAGGTCATTTCAAACTGTCTCTCACTTCTGAAAAACATAGAAATTTAAAATTCTGTGTATAATAATGAGGCATTGAGCAGCTAGCCTTTTTCAATTTGAAACCAACTTCTGGCACATTGAATACTGCACTTGATCTTAGCCAAAAGGCCTGAGAGGATACACATTGAACACCGCAGGAATAAGCTTGGTACTTCCTTTTATGATTCTCCCAAAAGAGTGCATTTTCGTCTCTCCAGACCCCTTCCCCTCCCCATTCACTTATGGGAATGTCCTAGTGCTACTATTACTTTAGATGGCATCTCCCCGAACTTGAGGAAACAGCTTGAAAAAGGCCTAAGTTATAAGAAATGAATAAGTCATTGAGGACGATCCTTTGGCTACATTTTATCCGGCGTGATTAAGTAAGGAGTTTGCAAATTCTATGTATCATCAAATTATTGTTTATTTCAGTCTCCACCAGCATTTATGCCGACATGGCAAGTATGCCATTTGCGTACCTAAAAAAATATTTTTTAGAGAAAAATAAAAACTGCTATTTAGAATACAACAAAAATATTTTCTGCAATGATAAAAAAAATAAAAATAAAATAGAAAATTTCTGATTCTTTTGTTTAAAATTAAAAAAAAAAAACTTGTTTTTCAATCTTTCGTTTTAAATTAATAAACAAATCTATTAGGCAGTAATCTTCTCTAAACTAAAAAACTGGAATTATTATTTGGTAGATTTGTTTATTAATTTAAAACGAAAGATTGAAAAACAAGTTTTTTTTTTTTAATTTTAAACAAAAGAATCAGAAATTTTCTATTTTATTTTTATTTTTTTTATCATTGCAGAAAATATTTTTGTTGTATTCTAAATAGCAGTTTTTATTTTTCTCTAAAAAATATTTTTTTAGGTACGCAAATGGCATACTTGCCATGTCGGCATAAATGCTGGTGGAGACTGAAATAAACAATAATTTGATGATACATAGAATTTGCAAACTCCTTACTTAATCACGCCGGATAAAATGTAGCCAAAGGATCGTCCTCAATGACTTATTCATTTCTTATAACTTAGGCCTTTTTCAAGCTGTTTCCTCAAGTTCGGGGAGATGCCATCTAAAGTAATAGTAGCACTAGGACATTCCCATAAGTGAATGGGGAGGGGAAGGGGTCTGGAGAGACGAAAATGCACTCTTTTGGGAGAATCATAAAAGGAAGTACCAAGCTTATTCCTGCGGTGTTCAATGTGTATCCTCTCAGGCCTTTTGGCTAAGATCAAGTGCAGTATTCAATGTGCCAGAAGTTGGTTTCAAATTGAAAAAGGCTAGCTGCTCAATGCCTCATTATTATACACAGAATTTTAAATTTCTATGTTTTTCAGAAGTGAGAGACAGTTTGAAATGACCTAAAGCAATTAAAGACTTGTAAAAAAAAAACTCGTAAACGCCAGGAGCTTTTCGTGAACATAATGGATTTATAAGTATGATAGAAAGTGATAAGCCACTGAGGACGATCATTCGACTAAACTCTATCCAGCATGATTAAATAAGGGGCTCTCAACGCTGAGGGCGGCTTCAAAAGTGTTAAAATTTTAGCAGTCCTTAACTACATCACAAAGCATCTAGCAATGTTTAGAGAGATTGAAATATAACATTTCGACATAAAGTATACGAAGCACGAATTTTGATTTATGCCGTAAGGACTTACAAATAAGGCTAAATATAGTTACGATGCATTCATTTATGCAAAAGATTAATCAATTGAGGAGGAAACAAAGAGAAATTGAGTTTTCACAAAGGTATTCATAGTTATCGTGGCAAGAGTCGAGCTGTTGCCTTTGAAACAGCCAATTCTCTCTTCTCTTGAAAGCCTGTGTCTGTCTGTTTCATAGTTCGTTCAAATTACCTGTTGTTATATACTGACCCGAAATAAAAAATAGCGCAGTTTTTTGTCAATCAAACTTAGCAACAAAGGTATCATGACCCAAGAGCCAAGATGATATTTAAACGCACTCAGTTTTGTGTTGATGATTTGTTGAGATGTTTATTTCAAGATAATATAAACCGAAAGAAATCAATAATGAGTATGACCGCCTTTGGCATCAATGACAGCTTGGTATTGGTTGGTCATATTGTGTAGTAGTATGAATGTAATCGGAAGATAGTAGGGGAGGTATTCAACTACCTCCTCGTATCCGTGCAAGTATTTTACATATACTGGCTCATATCTGTTACTAATTCATCTCCCTTCTATTCTCTGCTCTTTCTTATAATCTAATGTAAGTAACAATATAAATATTACTTATGTATCTCATGCTCTGTTTGATTTCTAGAACTTGATTTTTGCTTATTTAACACGAATCTTTTCTTCAATAAAGTGTATGTCTCACCCACAGCAAAAATAACTAGCTTAGATAACCAATAGGTTCATTAGCTTATTTATGCTATACATACTGAATAGTTTGTTATATGAACCGATCATGTTTAAAAGTTATCTGTTTAAAGCTTTTGATGACAAAAAAAAAAACGAGTCTCGATAATTGTTTATAAAGGTTTGAAAAATGTACATTGAGGCTCGGTTTCTGTCTCTGTCTCCAAAATTTTTGAGCAGATAGCTTTCAAAAACCTCGCTATTTAAAAATGGAAGCACTATAACTTGATTTTCATAACAATAAGCCGCTCGATTGAAATCCATAGCACAGGTCTTATCTAGAAAACAAATGACAGAATTGTGCACTTTTCCAAAAATTCGTCCTGCAAGAGTTGTTCATGGGACTAGATTGACTTGTTGGTATTAGTCATATCAATAGACTGTTTTGACATGCATTATGATGCGATTGTAGTTAATACACGCTAGATCCAGTAATAGAGTCATTTTTAATGCATAGTTCATAAGCAAATGTGAGAAGAAACCTTGATCAAAAATACGTCAAGTATGAAGCTTCTGTAAGTCACAATTATAGATGCTATTTTTCTCAGCCCTTATCTCTTCCAATGTAGTGAAACGATGAACAATATACTTTCTTTGATTGAATGAAACAAGAAAAAGACTTTTATCTCAATATGGACTATACTTGTTTATTTCTTTAGCAGGATTATATATGTCAATGGAACACTTCTTTCCAATTAATCAAAGACAAATAATAGTAAGATAGGAAATCCAGTTATGGCATTGTCGTTTTATTAGTTTATTCTCAGGCACTATTGGTTCATGCGAAGAACACAAAGTCTTTTATTTACAAGCAAATCAAGCACTTGTTTATTTGTTTGTTGAAAAGTGTGGGAAGTTGAATGCATTTTCAGAAAATAACCAGGCAAAAAGCGGGAAGAAAAACGTGACTACTGTTTCTTTTTTTTTTTTCATATAAAGTAGCCCTTAATTGCAAATTCTTTTTTGTTTTCTTGTCTTATCAATCACCTTTTATCTAATTTTTTTATTGAAATGCCATTCAATAAAAGACCAGCTGATGGGATTGATATTCCAGAAGACGAAGGTATCAATAGCTTTGATGATACCCCATACTTTGATTATCATCATATGAAGGCTATTGAGAATGTAAGTTGATTTGACGAACAAAATTTTTTATATTCATTTTATCAGCATGATAGCAAATACCTTTGTCAAAGCCTTTCCGTGTCCCCCGCAGCACATCATTTATCTGAGTTACACTTGAATGATCAAGAATTCACTTTACCTCAAGTTCCTGAGGATTCCGACCTTGGCAAGGCATCTATTCCTCATGCAGCAGATCCAAAAGCCAAGTTTGAAGTAAGAGGTAAGAGAGTATTGTTTGTTTCAATAGCTAATGTTGGCCTCAGATGATGCTATTACTGCTGAGCTTCGCGAGCTCTATGGGGCACTTCAAAAATGTCTTGATTTGCGTGAAAAGTACATTGAGTTCTCTAGTCAACGCTTAATGGATGATCCTCGTAATCAAGATGATTGGGAAATCTACCCTGCCCCTCCTCCCAGATCGTGGCCCTTACCTCCACCTGAAGAACTTGAGCGTCGCAAGGCTAAGGAAAAGGCACGTGAAGCAGATCCTGTTGCTGCTGTAGGATCTGACTTTGACTTTGCTCAATGCAAGATTCCTGGTCCTCATGTATACCAGTATGGCATTGGAGCAGATGGCTACTATCAAGTGTATAGAAACGAGTTGGATCAAACTGTAAACCAGCCCATTCACCAATTCCCTTCGCCTAGAGATTTTTATAATGATATGGAGTTTGTTTTGGGTGTCATTAGTGATGGCCCTGCCAAGAGTTTTGCATTCCGTCGTCTTCGTTACTTGGATAGTAAATGGCAAATGTACATCTTGCTGAACGAATTCCAAGAGTTGGCTGACTCCAAGTGTACACCTCATCGTGATTTCTACAACGTCAGAAAAGTCGATACCCACGTTCACCATTCCAGCAGCATGAATCAAAAGCACTTGTTACGTTTCATCAAATCCAAAATGAAGAAAAATCCTGACGATGTTGTTATTTATCGTGATAGCCACCACTTGACACTGAAGGGTGTATTCGAAAGTTTGGGATTGACTGCTTATGACCTTAGTATTGATACTTTGGACATGCATGCACACAAAGACTCTTTCCATAGATTTGACAAGTTCAACTTGAAGTACAATCCTATTGGTGAAAGTAGATTGAGAGAAATTTTTATGAAAACCGATAACTACATTCAGGGCAGATACCTCGCTGAAATTACAAAGGAAGTTGTTTCTGATTTGGAATCATCGAAGTACCAAATGGTAGAATACCGTGTCTCAATTTATGGTAGATCTATTGATGAATGGGACAAGTTGGCTAAGTGGGTTGTCAACAACAAGTTGTTTTCTTCTAACGTGCGCTGGCTGGTTCAAGTGCCTCGTCTTTACAACATCTACAAGGCATCCAACGCTGTTTCTAACTTTCAGGATCTTATTACCAACATTTTCCAACCTTTATTTGATGTTACTCAAGATCCTTCCCGTCATCCTGAACTCCACGTCTTCCTTCAGCGCGTGATTGGTTTTGATACTGTCGATGATGAATCGAAGCCCGAAAAGCCCATTTATAAGGACTTCCCTCTTCCTAAAGATTGGACTTCTAACGCCAACCCACCTTACAGTTACTATTTGTACTACTTGTACGTCAATATTGCTTCTCTCAACAAATGGAGAAAGACACGTGGGTTTAACACTTTGGTTTTGAGACCTCACTGTGGTGAGGCTGGTGATACTGACCACTTGACGGCTGCTTTCTTGACCTCTTATGGTATTAGTCACGGTATTTTGCTTCGTAAGGTGCCTGCTCTCCAATACCTATACTATCTTGCTCAAATAGGTATTGCCATGTCACCACTCTCTAACAATGCCTTGTTTTTGACATACGAGCGTAATCCTTTGCCTCAGTTCTTCCAACGTGGTCTCAACATTTCTTTATCCACTGATGATCCATTACAATTCCACTTTACTAAGGAACCTTTGATCGAAGAATACAGTGTGGCTGCCCAAATCTGGAAATTCTCTGCTACTGATATGTGTGAATTGGCTCGTAACTCTGTCATTCAATCTGGTTGGGAAAACAAGATCAAGAAGCACTGGATTGGCGAGGAATGGTACAAATCTGGTATTAATGGCAATGATATGCAAAGAACTAACGTGCCTGATATTCGTGTTGGCTTCCGTTACGAGACATTGAAAGAAGAACTAGATGCTCTTCGCCGTTATGGAAATGAAGCTCAAGAAGAGCCTGTCAGCAAACAGGACTTTGTAGGTGTTGCTGGACTCGCTGAAAACCCAACTGTTCAACACCATTTGAATAATGGTTTTAAGGGCAACTCCGATAATCAAATGGTTTCCTTCCCTGGCGCTGCTCTTGTTGCCGAGCGCGCCAAACTTAGATCTGGTCATTAATGTAAATACAAACATGAAATAAAAATTGGTCTTGCAATGATATTCTATTTAAACCTGAGAAAGTATTTAGAGGCAGGACAATACACGCTAAAGCAAGTGACAATAAAACAGAGTGGATATTAAAGCAGACGGAGTGTTTTCTCTCCCTCCCCCCTTTTTTCCCTTTTTTCGTTGTAATATTTAAATGCCACCAGCCTCAAAACCACTTGCAACAGCACCACCGCCAAGTGGTATACCTGACACCTTTATAATAGATGAACAAAAGATCCAGCCTAGCGAGAATATCGAAAAACAAGAGCTGTATGTCTTGCAGTGGTTAGCCCAAGTTGAACGCGAAAGTAAAACTATTCAAGTTGTGAGTGAGAAGCACCCACCTTTATAAACACTTCTGACTATCCTGCTTTTTTAGGATATTTTAAAGAAGGCACAGCCAGTTATTGAGAAGACTTTATTCCGTCTCATATCACTTGCTACAGCTAAGCCGCGAAGACCTATTCGTTTTCTGATCGGAAGATGTTATGTTATACTTTATACTCGAGGCGATACACGATCACTATTTGATACAGTCACCGCACTACATAGTCTGATAAGTGCAAACAAGAACATTGACAAGGAGACTAGAATGTAAGAAAAAAAGAGAAAAGAGTAATAGTTTTTGATTTATTTATATTTCTCGGCATAGTGCTGCTATAGCAACAACAGGCGCTATCATGGGCACTTCCGGAGGAAAGGTAACTTGGCCATTTTGAAAAACAAAGCTTATTGATTGGTTAGATTTTGTCATTGTTTGCGGAAACAGCTACGCTTTTTCTAAAAGTCATTAAAAGCAGCAGTGTAAGTGAGATAGAGGACATATAACTATGCTGATCCACCACTAGAATCCACTTTTACTAAGATTAGAGACAATTACCGCATGTACTTTATTGTTAAAAGGGGCAGGAAAGGCAGCTACGGATCAGATTTTGAAGGATTTGATGAAACAGTTGAAGAACGGCTTAACAGATAAAGCATTGGTGATGAGGATCACTTGTGCACAAGTGAGTAATGCAAAAAAAAAAAAAAAAAAAAAAAAAAAAAAAACAAAGGCGAGCACGTGCTCATATCCATATAGTGTTTACAAGCTGTCATTCAGCATGCTACGCAAACATTTTCGCAACATGATGTAGAGGGCTTATTACAAAACTGTTTTAAAGCATTTGAAAACTCGACTTTTCCAGTTCGTAAAGCAATTGCATCTGTCTGCGCAACATTACTCGTATTCACTCAATCACAAGCAACTGTGGATCCCAACAAACCCAACCTGAGACATGCAGTGACAGGAGAGACAACAAAGAAATCAGACGATCCAAAAAGTGTAACACTCATGTTGATAGAAGAAATGCTCTCACAACTTTCAACTTGTTACAATAGACTCAATGCTTCACGAGAACTCAAAACAGGCATTATCGAAACATATGCTACTTTATTCGTTTTACTGGGTACCGAATTTGTCGAAGCCAACTATAGCACTATTTCCAAGCATGTTTTATGCGAAATTTTAGATATAGGAAAGCCAGCTACTGCTTCAGACGGAGCCTTTTTAAGGTCTCAAGTGAACTTTTTATTGCATAATACTATTGGAAAGCAGCTATTAAGTGAACAGGGTCAATCAAATGCGATTCGGTTGTTGGTTAACAATTGGATCAAGAAATGGCCACCGCTTATGGCAAATCAAAGTGCACCCAACAAAGATATTTTGATTTGTGTTACAAACTTGGTGTCTGAGTTGCTCACCGAACTGGAAGGAGCTGCCAATTCAGTGCAGGTAAAAACCCGCCATACAACTTTATTTTTCTTTTCCTAATGCAGTTTTTTTAGGACATATTAGTAGAACCGTTATTCGTTTTATTGACACATTCCAGCTTTTCAGTTCAAATGGCAGCAGTATGGGCTATCCGTTGCCTGTGCAACTCTGTACCAACCAACCTGCTTTACCTTTTGCCCAAATCTTTGAATTTGTTGGAGAAAAATCTAAGCAATCTAACAAATCAAACTACCACTGCCAAAGTCTTTCAAAGAACAATTGCCTACTCATACACTGTTGCAGCTATCATGAGCGTCTTTCCGTCGCATCCTATCTACACTTCCTTCGAATTGAGTGCAAGAGCCATGTCATTGGCAAGCCAACTCGTCAAGAATGCCAATAAAGATCCTAAGATTGCCAGTGTTCAAATTCAAGCTGCTTGGACACTGGTTGGATCTGTCATGTGTCTCGGTCCCAATCTCGTTAAAATACACTTACCACAACTACTATTGTTATGGAAAAGCACACTACCAAAACCTACTGGAAAAGAAGCAAACACTATCCGCTCAGAACAGGAGTGGTCCTTCTTATTTCATACTCGAGAATGTATCATTGGCTCCATCTATAGTTTTTTGGTACACAACAATCAATCGCTTGTTACTCTTGATATTGCCAAAAGAATTACAGCTTTACTCAACAACACATTGGCCTTTTTGGCTACTGCGCCCAACAATTTTGCTTCTACTATCAGTTCGCCTTGTACGCCTTATGAGACCAGACTAGTTGATCAATTCTATTGCTTAAGAAGACGCATCTTTCAATGCTTTATTACTATCCGACCCCTTCTATCTACTTATGAGTCTTCTCTTAGTAGTTTGTTAAGAGGCTCCTTGTCTGTGTTTACTGAACCTGAAAAAATATCCCCTTCTTCTGGTGCACCTCAGCAAGTGACAGCTACTATTCCTGGACAGTTTGTAAGTGTATGGAATACTGCTGACGGACATGGTTATGGTGTAACAAGCAAAATGCAAGGCTATCGTGTTGAAGTGGCTTCTGAGAGCGACGATAGCGAAGAACCAAGAGGCAAAGAATGGATGACAAAAGATCGATTTGAACGCATTGAAGAGCTTTTAGAACGGCCCATTATTGGGTCTTTGGAATTAGATCCATTCCATGCTTATACAAACTTTATAGAGCAAAAATCGCTAAAACGACAACAATCACAGCCAAAGAGAAAAACATTCATACCTCGACCTGTTTCGCCATCCACTTCATATATTGATGCAAGTATTGAACTATTTGCTACCCTCTTTACAAATCAACCTGCTCCTGTTCAAGAGTCAACGTTTGAGCTTATGCTCAAGATTGTCAGGGATCCAAAACTGGAAAAAAACTCTCCCAAACGCGCTGCAGTACTTGTAAACATTGTTGTTGCTTTACTAGGCGCATTTAAAAATATCATGGCTTTTGATAAAAAGAGAAAAGGTGAAATAATTCCATTTAGCCCTCGAGCAACACAGCTTGTTCAGGAGATTTTAATGGAAGTTGTTATTCATCCTGATCCCTATCTAAGAAACGCTGCTAGCGAAACTATTGGCCGTCTCACCTCAATTGTTGGTGGCTCATTTGTTGCCGCACAAATGCAGCTTTTAGTTGACCTTGTTGTTTCCAATCGTGATCCTGACGTGCGTGCTGGTTCTGCTTTAGCTATTGGCTATATCTATAGCCATGTAGGCGGTATGGCTGCTGCTGCTCATTTGAAGACTATTGTAGGCATTCTCTTGTCGTTGAGTAGTGACCCGCATCCTGTTGTTCATGCATGGGCTTTAGAAGCTATGGCCATGACTGTCAGCGCTGCTGGTCTCATGTTTTCGGGCTATGTCAACAGCACGCTTGGTATGGTTGCCAAGCTCTATTTGAGTGAGACACATGAGCCTGGTAGTGGTTCTATTGCTGTGACGAATGCAGGCATGTCTGTTGGCTTCACTGCTTATCAAGAATTTGGACGTATTATCTATGAATTGATTGGTACGCTAGGCCCTGAACTCCAAGCTTCCTCCAAAGTAAGAGAGCTTTGTCTAAACATGGTAGAAGAACTCAAATTGGAGCCTGATGAACGTGTTAATGTGGAAGCCATTCGATGTATTCAGCACTTTCTGATGTTCGCACCTAGATATCTAGACATAAAAGAATTAGTTCCCTACCTTCAAAACCAAATAACTAGTATCCATTTACCACTTAAAAAGGCTGCAGTAACATGCCTTTATCAACTCGTACAGCGCGATTCAGAGCTCGTCTTCAAGGCAGCTCAACCAGGTCTTGATAGCGAATTGTTTAAGATGCTTGATACTGACCCTCAGCTATCGGATGTCAAGAATGTTATCAAGAACTGGTTACAAGAAACAGCAATAGCCGAACCGTCTATTTGGGTCAATATTACAAAGAGAATTGTCACCGGTGCAAGTGGGAAGATAAGCGACCAAGCTGTTCCTGTAGCTCTTGCACAAAGTGAAGAGGACGAAGAGGAAGACTTTGGTGACGATGATGCTGATGGTTTTGTTGATGAAGATAATGCTGATATCACAACAACAGTAGCTGATGCATCTGGTATGACATCCAAATTGTCTGTTACCGTTGAAATACCTCCACGTTGGCGCACTCAATTGTTTGCACTCGAATGCCTTCAGCAAACCATCAAGATGATTTCTGCTAGTGGTACAAGAGAGCATTTTGATTTGATTTTAGCGCGCCGTCGTAGACAGCAAGCAGGTATTGGTGATTTTTTGGTTTTTCGTGTACCTGATTTAATTCGATTGTCTTTCACTGCTGCTACTGCTCATGTCAATGAGTTAAGGTTGGCCGGTATCTATTTATTGCAAATGGTTATTGAAAAATTCTCCAATACGCTGGATGCAGATTTAGAAGACATGTTATTATTAGAACAGTATTCAGCACAAATTGGTGCCGCTCTTACACCTGCATTTGGCGCTGACTCTTCGTCTGAAATTGTCTCTGCTGCTGTTAAAGTGTGTGCCATCTATGTAGGTAGTGGTATTGTTAAGGATCTGTACCAGTTAGGGCGTGTTTTGAAATTATTGACTTCTGCCTTGGACCGATGCAAAGGAGAATCTAAATTGACTGGTGTTGGTGAAGTCAAGGACCTTAGTTCCCATGCCTCTGTCATGGTCAAACTATCTGTCTTGAATGCTTGGGCAGAACTTCAAGTGGCTAGCCAAAAACAAACCTACTTGAAGCAAGTGCTTCAACCCAATTTGGCTGTATTGAGTCCTATGTGGCTCCGAGCCCTTCAAGACTATGCTCGCATTCGTCTTGAATCTGATATTGTTGCTCTGTCCAGCCGTACAACAGATCGTATTCAAGCTTCATCCAATAGTGGTATTGATTCTATGTATTCTGCTGCTACAAAAGATGTCACCTTGCCTTATTACAAAAAATCTTGGTTAAAAATCATGGAAGCTGTAGCTACATTGATTGAAACACAGGCGCCTTCCATGTTGGAGGCTATCAATAGTAATCCAGATTCAGAAAAATCAAGTGACCACCCATCTAACTTGTTTTATGTCTTGTTTGGTCTCTGTATTGAAAGCCTTTCACGCATCTCAAGTTCGAGTAGCAGCAAGTATGACAACACAGCAATCCCCATTTGTTTACATGCGCTCAAAACGTTCATTCATCCTTATTTGGGAGGAAAACAATTTGTTCCAAAAGCAGTATTCCTTGAGTTGATGAATGTTTTCGATAGATTAGTACAGACAGAAGGATATCATATTCAGCTTATCATTATCGAGATCATTCAAAAACTCATTCAAAGCTATGGTTCTCATTATCTTTGTAATGATTTAGAAGAAGAAACAGATTATCATATCATGGATGTTACACTTGATCCAGATGCTTTTCCTGCTACTGCCAAACTGTATTACATGTTACGATTATTGACTAATGTGTTTCTTCAAAACATTCCAAGATTATCTAACAAGCCTATCTCAGCCCGTCGATCAGGCCAAGGTTCTCAAGAAAGCCTTTTTTCACTTCTAGGCCTCTCATTAGATACATTGGCACTTGTTGTAGGCATCACACCTAAAAGCTATAAGGTAGACTTGTTAGCCATTTGTTTTTATGTATTTAGTCAAATTCTGATCGAGAAAAAATACGAAACAACTTTGGCTCCGCATGTTTTGATCTCTCTCAAAACGGTCTTTCATAACTTTGAGAAGAATTTGACTCCGGATGACATTCATTCTCTGGCAAGGATTATTTGTGCGACTATCCATATTCTTTTAGATGATTTTTATAGGCAAGTATTAGGAAAAGCATTCAAAAGACAGTTTCTGACGTATTTCATAGTGATAGCATTTCTGTTGCCTTACAAAAGAATAGGCTTCTTGCTGTCGTTTTGATCATGACAGGTTGCCCTCAAGCCGTTTTAAGAGATCAAGAGGGTAGAATCACTTTTGAGAAAGTTTTGTTAAAGTCTTTAGACTCAGATGATATTGAGGTATGTCTCAAAAGATACATTAACATGCACTTTCTTACTTAATTTGCATAGCTCTCTATGACAGCCCATCAATGCCTCCGCAGTTTTATCAGTCTTCCAGAAAAAAAGAATACCGTGCCCGCACTTGCTAGCTTGGGTCAAACTATTGTCAATTCAACTCTTTCTTTTGTTATACCTCGAATCCTTCAAGTCAAAAACAAAAAGAATCATATGCCCGAAAGTGAGCTGAGTTCCCTTAATGAAGATACCATTACTCTACTCTCTTTGACAAGCGGGGTTCAGGAAGAACAAAGTAAGTCATAGTTTATTTCTTTGTTCATTACTCAATATTTTGTAGAGCATATGGTGCTTGGCATTGTACTGCCTACACTGACACATTTACTCGACGAACCACCTTATAGTGGATATGAGACTAAGGTTCATGAGGCAACTTTGGTGCATTTGTTAGCAATTGCAACAAGTATGCCAGCTGTCTTTCGGGAAACTGTTGCAAAGCTTCCGAATAATGTGAGAGATAAATTGGAATCCGCTATGCGTTACAGCATTTTAGCAGCTCAAGAGAAACAACAAAGGCAACAGCAAAAGGAGCAGCAACAAAGAGCTGCTTATGAAGATAGCAAACAACCTACCATTACTCTCAAAATGGATTTTAGCAATTTTGGGTAATATTTTTTTGTATTATATAAAGGCTCTTTTTTCTACACAGAAATGATTATGTAAGTTTGTGCCTGAATGCAAGCAAGTCTAGATTATGTCTTATAGAAATAAAAAGAAAAAAAAGGGGGGGAATATATTTTGTTGCACAAGCAAGTGCTCATATGAACAAAACGGCGTTAATTTTAAACGAAGAGGATTGTTTCGCTTCTTCAAAAATCTGATACGATAATAAAGTATCCACCCCTGAATTAACATGTTTCAACATTTATTGGTTTTAATAACGAAAGCTTTTTGATATTCATCTTGTTTTTTGTTGAAAAAGATTGCGTCTCTATCGGAAAAGAGAAAATTCTTTTGTACCGATAAAGAACAAAAAAGAAAACTTCTCTCGGCATATCTGATCCATCAGTAAACATTTCACAAGCAAAATGATTGGTTAACGTGGATGTCATGATTTGATAATAAGATTGGTACCTGAAATCCCGCCTATTTTTTTATAATCGAGGCCACAAACTCCTGGAAAAAAGTCAATCATATTCTTCCTTTTAAACTCCCCTCACCATTTTCGAGTTTAAAAAAAAACGCCTTCATTCAGGTGAGAACCTCTAGTCTATGCAAGCTTCGGTAAAGAATTCTTAGCTTTCATTAAGGAGCTTCCAGCTAGCGCCTACTACAAGCTGCTAATCTGATACTGATATTTTAATTCACACTTTCATATGAACTAGAACACCTTGATCAATAGCCTTCTATGTAGAAAACGAGTCGAGTTTAGTACTGGCAACAGCAAGAAGTATTGCTATCCATCTCAAAGCTTTAATTCATTTGTAGTTGATAAATTACAGGTTTCTTTGTGATGATAAACAAACCCGTTTATTGTTTCAAATGTAGTCAATTGATAAAACACTTTTAATGTATAAATACTGTTTATTTCTTCTCTACTTATTTTTTTTCCTTTAATATTTCCCTCGATAGCTATTCTCAATACGGCAAGTCCCTAAAAATGGACATTTTTTGGAGTGGATAGAGTGTTTCTTTGAAACAATAACTGAAGAAGAATATGACTGCGAAGTTAATAGAAAGCGTGTAGGAAAAAAGTTACGGCGACTATTTTTTTTTTTAAAAAAAATTATATAGATGCCATTTTCTTCAACTCCCCCTTTTTTTTTCTTCTTTCAAATTATAAACAAAAAAAAATCAAAATAAAAAGAATCTGAAAAAATGCCTACAGTGCCTGCTACAACACATATATTAAAGAAAGTACGCTCAACAAGACCGAAAGTATTTCAATGTACTGGTTATGGAGATTGTCGAATGGTATTCACCCGTTCAGAACATTTAGCAAGACACACTCGGTAAGCATATACATTTGTACAATCATGAAGTCACCATGAACTAATCATTATAATTCTTTTGTTTAGTAAACATACAGGAGAGGTAAAATATACAATTATATCATTGAGCGTATCAACTCATATTTTCTATAGAAACCTTACTTGTGCATAATGCCTGGTTGCACTCGCAAGTTCAGTAGGTTCGATAATATGATGCAACATACGCAAACTCATAAATTGGCGCGTACCAAGACAAAGGGGTCCAAATATGAGCCAGAAAGTACACCGGAATTCGCCTCTTTGAATGACTCAAGCGATGAAGGATCACAAAAATGTGAAAAGATGTCGTTGAGTCAATTATGCCAAACATCTATTTCTTCACCACCATTACTCAAAGAACTTCATTTGACTCAAGATGAATTTGAAGCTTTACAAGGATTTGGAAGATTTAAACACACGCCAATCTTCATCGATTCTTTTCGAGATTTAGCCTCTGTTGTTTACATTGAGCCTAATCCAATTCGAAACTAGTCAGCTCTTTTTTTTTTTGCCTTTTTACTTTGACAGTAAAGGAAATTTCAACACATCCATACGCATTTTCTCACCCATGCTACGCACCTATGAAACTTTGTTTCCTCATACAAAAACCCCTTGGAGGGCTATATGATTCATTTTTCACATAACTACATTCAATACTTTTTTCTCTTTTCATTTGTAATCTTTTAATAAAAAAATTTTCCTGTCATTATGATATATCTAAAAAAAATTTTTTTTTTTCTTTTCATGATCCAGACCCCGAACAATGTACATCTTTGTCACTTATGAAAATTACAATCCCATCATGAAAAAGTCGCATCTTATTGTTTTCGTAAAAACAAGATCTTTTTGCCATTTGTAGTAACTGTCGTTTTTTTTTTTTTTTTTTTTTTGTTCCTGAATTTAATTGTATCAAAACAATGCGTTCATTTACCGCTCACGTTATTTAGCACACACAAAAAAGGTTCCAAGAAAATGATTAAATCACCGACTAAAAAACCCTAAAAATGCATTGATAATTTTCAATGACGTTTCGGACTTGTTCTTTTTCAGAGCTTCTTTATAGTTTACCCCTGAATTATTTTAAATTTCATTCGCCATTGAAAAATAGAAAATGAAATTCTAACGTCATTTAGCGTGTGCATCAAGAGGAGATAGAAACATTGTTTTTTGGACCTGCTAAACAAAGAAATTTGCTGTGCACCTACACTCGATATCATATGAGCCATTCTTTTCTATCGTGCTATAAAACACTCGATTGTCCTCCCGCCACCTTTCCCTCTGTCAAGGTCTAGTTCCTGGAAGAAAGACGGCTGATCTATATACTCTAGACTACGGCTCTTTTAGTGCACGTACATATCTTTTGAACTTTAATTGCTGCTTTTGATGTTACTGCTACACGAATAAGCTGCCCCTTCCGCTCCTCCCCTTTCTTTCTCTTTTTGGTTTACCTACACACCTAAAAGAAAAGTTTCAGGCAGACATTATTTTGCAAGGCCAATGCTTTTTTATTTTCATTAAATAAATGATTTTTGCTACAAATGCAATGCAAAGAAATAGATCTAAGCCAATATACATTTAGAATTAATTCGAAAAAAAATTCATTTCAACTACTCCGTTATCGTGGTTACGCAAATCGTCATGACACCGTGATTTTTACGTACAGTCAATCGAACGATTTTGTCATGTTGTAACAAACAACAAAGAAATACAATAATTTACTTACCTAGTAGGCAACAAGTTAATTGACTAAAGTTTCATGTGCCAAGGTTTTCCCTTGATCACTCAAAAGCATTAAGATTGATTCCCAATGGCGATGTGAGGTTGCTCCTCATTTCTGCTCATAATAGTTGTATGTGAATAGTTCGATTTCGATGATTATTTTTTTATTTTCGGATACAAACGTCTGCATATATACTAAGGCAATTTATACTATCTATACATTATCAAAGGTACAAATGATAAGGTTAATATTTCTTATGCATGAATTTCTTCCAGGGGCGCAGTTGTGAACCTAAAACAGAGAGAATGAGGAGGCGGAATGAACAATTTACTCGTGTAGCAGTAACATCAAAAGATATGTACGTGCACTAAAAGAGCCGTAGTCTAGAGTATATAGATCAGCCGTCTTTCTTCCAGGAACTAGACCTTGACAGAGGGAAAGGTGGCGGGAGGACAATCGAGTGTTTTATAGCACGATAGAAAAGAATGGCTCATATGATATCGAGTGTAGGTGCACAGCAAATTTCTTTGTTTAGCAGGCCTAAAGAGGAAATCTAAACGTGGTGGGGCCCTTAGGATATTAAGAGCCATTTTATGATGATTGGATAGACCCATGTATTCGTGTTACATCTTACATCTTACAATCTGTAATTGACAACTCATTACATGAAAGAAAGTGGATATATTGTCTTACAAAACATTCATTAACAGAAAACATTTAATTGTAAAATAAATGAATACAAAGTCTTTTTATTTTAGATTCTACAGGTATATTTCAGATTAAAAGTGATACAGTAACAACTTAAAAAGAAGAGCACAGTTTGAAGAAGGCTTGAAGCATAAATAAAAAAAAGTACTAAAGACTTTCTGCTATGCTAAATATACTAAAGTAGTCGCTCCTATAGAACAAGCTTTTTCTTTTGCCAATTAATGAGTCATCCGTTACTTATTAGTTTCTTGAAATGCTGATTTCCAATATATTCAACTATTTAAATATCTCTAATCAGCATATGAAAAAAACGTTTACTTCTCTTGACCCACTTCCTTTTGTTGCTTCATCCTTAACCACAGTTCATTTTTGACTTTGATTCAAAAAATCATCTTGTTTCTATTTGTGAATAGAATAGTGTACTAAGCTGTCCAACAAATCTCTCCTTAGCTTCTTTAAAAGACAACTTGTTTATAAATAGTAGAAGTTACACTTCTGAGGATGACACTTCTTTCCATCTTTGGGTTAATTTTCCTCTTGATACGAATCTCTACTCTATTTAATATCATGAATATATTGCAACATTTGAGTAGCAGAGACCATGTACCTAGATAATGAAAAAGAGAAATAAAGGACATATCATAGAACTGCAATTCTGACAACGATAACTCTGGTATATAGACCGTTTAATACTGCCAAGTTGAATAAAGTATCTTATTTTTTTTTACCGGTACAAAGGATATAAAAGATTTATTTTATTAAGGTTTTGTAAAATGGAAAATATTAAAATGTAAAGAGATAATTTATAAATGATTTTAAAAGTATTAAGTTAATAAGTTCCCTTGATTTGTTCGCTAACATTGGCTTCTTTGGGAGGAAGTTCACCAGATAATTCTTCCAAGGATTTGCCCTTAGTTTCAGGAATCAATAAGGATGATGCGAGACCAGTCAACATGAAAAGGGCGAAGATTTCCAACAAGTGGTCGATCCAAGCATTAGAACCACCAATATCTTTCAAAAGGCCAAAACCGACTTGGGCAATGATAGAGCCAACCTTACCAGAGGCGGCAGAGATACCGTGAGCAGTTGATCTGTAACGAGTAGGGAAACATTCACCAGGAACAATGAAAGTAGTTGTGTTGGGACCAAAATTGAAGAACAATTGAGTGATGGTGTACAAGACAATGAAGAGAGCATAAGAGGTTTCTAAAATCTTGTGGTAACCAAAACCAAGAATGACAAACATGATTGTAAGCATAGCGAAACCCATGATTTGAATGGTTTTACGACCGAGCTTATCGATAGTGAAGACAGAAATCCAGTAACCAGGAACAGAACCAAGCAAATTGATAATGATGTTACCAACACAGACACGAAAAATAGCTTGGTAAGCATCAGAACCACCACCGAAACCAATGTTGGACAAGATGATAGAGTTGTTCAAACCAAGACCGTACCAGGCAACATCAAGAGCGAACCAAGAGTAAGCAGTACCAATCAAGATTTTGGCGTTTTCCCACTTGCCAAAGTGTCTGCAGAAATCAGACCAAGAAGCCTTGGGAGAGGCTTCAGTACGGGCAATAGCAATGTTGTCGGTGTAGTCACCAGCAGAAGCACCATTTTCGATAAAGGCCTTGGCATCTCGAATACCCTTTTCAACCTTTTGTTCAATGTCAATAGTGAAGCGAGGAGTTTCAGGGATAGTCAAACGGTAGTAAAGAGCACATAAACCGGGAATGGCACCAACACCAATAACAATACGCCAAACGTAGTCCAACTTGGTTTGATCGTCCTTGATGGCGTTTTGGAAAGCAGCAGTAGCGATCAAGCCAACAATACCAGCGGTCAATTGACCAATACCTTGCATGGCAAAGACAGCAGCCATCATGGCACCACGGCGTTTAGTAGTAGCAAATTCAGAAGTAATAACAGAAGAGAGAGGATAGTCACCACCAATACCAATACCGACAATCACACGCCAGAAGGTAATGACACCCCAGAAGGAAGCAGCAGGACCATTACCAGCAAGAGCTTGGCCGACAGTACCAATGATAATAATCATCAATTCAACACCATACATTCTCTTACGACCAACACGATCAGCAAGATAACCGAAACCAAGCTGACCAATGACAGTACCAACAGAACAAGAGACTTTGATGGCAGTATCTACATTGTAAGGGGTCTTATTGCCGTTGCTTTGGAAGTAAACCCAGCCAATCATGGAAGAAACCAAATTGATGGCAAAGATATCATAAGCATCAGTAAAGAAACCAATACCAGAGACAATACAAGCACGAATATGGAACCAGCCAAACTTGGCATTGTCAATCTGAAAAGAATAAGTAAATTGTGTCGATCACTATTAGTGTCATACCTCTTCTAAAGTAAGACGACGGCGCTCAAGAGCATCTAAAGCAAGTTGGTCGTGGCTAGCAGCCTCTTCCATATTAATGGTTTTATGTTCTGTATCAAAAGACATAAGAACAAGGATTAAGATGAAAAAGTGATGGGTAAATATGAGATGTTTGTATTCTATATATTTATACTTTTTTTTATATATACACAACAGGTTGTACAAATGTCTTTGGTGTGATTTGATATGCCATGCTTCCTCTAAAAAAACAGCCAATCGTTTGAAGCATGTGGTGTAGTTTATTGTTGATGTAAAAAGAAGGCGTATACAGAGCAAAACGAATGAGAGATCATGAGTAAGTTAAGGTGTCACAAACATGAATAGATCTAGCCAATCATAGTCAACATCAAGTCCACGCTTGGTTTTGTTTTGGTGTCTTTGTTGACTCATTGCATCGTGAAGCTTCTTTACATTCTATTTTGCTTTTTTGTCAAATGATTTCTTGTTACCAAAATCATAAAAAGATTCAAATAAATAGAAATTACCTACTTTTAAAGACATTTTCCTACAAACAGTAAAACGAAGATCAATAGAACAATGAGAAAAGACCTTTAGATCTGACAACGACCTAAAAGAACTATTTTCCTAAAAAAGTGCTATTTTATAAAGTTGTTTCTTATTGACAAAAAAGAAAACGGAACTCTTCGCGCTATAAAACCACATGTTAAAATTCTTTGGTTTATGAACACTGTTAATTCGCATTTGGTTCAATAATTTCGATCTTGTAGGCCAGAAAGTGCCTTTTTTGTCCTTTTTGATAGTATATCGCTTTATTTGTTGATGGGATTTGCTCTGTTGTAGCATAGACCATGCCTCTTTTTTTGTATACGTACAAATAAGTTACACAACCAAAATACCATATTTAGAACAATTCTAGCGCAGTTATTTCATTGCACAGACCTACTATAATACTGCATTTGAAGGCGTTGTTGCTTCTTACTTGATTATTTGTTTGTTTACAAAACAAACTCAATTTCAAAAAAAAAATAAAAGTCTTTCAAACATGCCATACAGTCATTGGTATGATTTCTATGACCCTGATAATTGTATTTTTATGGTTCACTAGTCATACAACTAAGAAGTTGCTTACTTTTGCCATTTCTGAGCATGCACAACTTTTTAAATAAGCACACGTATAAGTGGGTATACAGTACCCATCTTAATGAGGTCAACAGAATCAACACATTTTGGTAATTTTCCTGTATGACATCCATGAGTGTCACAACTCAAGATAAATTTTTCCTTTTCTTTTTACATACAACATTACGAGATACTTCAAGTGTTTCTTTGTTTTTTTTTTATTTATCTTGCAATCCAACACCTCAAAAGTGCAAAAAAGCAATGAAAACTGTTACACTGTTTAGTAGAAAGTGGTAGGACGCTTAGCAACGAAGAGAGCACGGTGCTTCTTGTCGACGTTGGCAATACGGTGAGGCAAGGGGAAGCTGAGCTTGGGGGTCAAGAGTTGCTTGATGTATTGACGACGGACATCAGCGTTGTTAACTTCGGCAACACGAATGATTTGAACAGATCTGAAACGAGCACGGTGACGAGCAGCCATGTCTTGGTCTATATAAAGCATGTAAGCTACACCTTCCTTTATATCCATCTCTCAACTTACAGCATTGTTCAACTGCTTCAACACGACGCAAGGCACGGTATTCTTTGTACATGTTGTGAGTACCGGAACGAGAATCGTAACGGATCCAGATACCGAAGTTCTTGATTTGTTCAGGACGCTTTTCGTGAATCTACAGAATGTATGTGAGTATCAATGCAACGCCTGTACTTTTTAGTCAGATACATACGACGTTGACAGAAACAATTTCACCAGCGGCCTTCTTGACCTTACGAAGCTTCTTCAAAAAGTACCAGAAACGGGACTTAGCGACAACAACGTTGGGGGCGAAAATGCGCATACGGAAGAGCTTGGGAGCGGCTTCCTGAGCGGAGGGGAGCTTGCGTCCAACCACCTGATATTCGGTGTACTATAGATGATTGAGTCTCTCTTATTCTCATTTTTATGCAAGCTGATTCAATAAAAGACGCGGAAATTGGAAGAGACATAATTTTGAAATATGTCGTATCTGAGTTCATCATATTTATCTTTTCATGAATGTTGATAGTAAACCATACTATCTGCTAGTGATGTTGTTGAATGATGAGATGGATGGATGTAAGTGGGTGGGTGGATGGATGGATGGAGATGTATACATCCATTTTGTATCATTGTCTTTTTTGTTTTTTGTTGTTGTTGTTGTATACTGTTATGTGTCTCAACCAATATCCACTTTTCTTCGATTGAATCACCTATGATTTTGTGCTCTTCAACTTACTCTAGCCATGTGCCTTGAAGGAAAGAAAGGAGGATTCTCGTATACACATCTCGCACTCTCTGATGACAGGCTTACCGGATCCACTTTGCGGCAATAGAATTAATCTCTCACTATAGACCAATCATTTCTCTATATTTCCGGATCATGTCCGGTCATTTAAGACATGCCATATATATATATATATATATTTATTATTCATTACGACAATCATGGAAGATTCTTTGTGAACCTCCTCTAGGATGATAGTATTCATATTCTTC
Source organism: Gilbertella persicaria (assembly GCF_025201335.1). Lineage (NCBI taxonomy): Eukaryota > Fungi > Mucoromycota > Mucoromycetes > Mucorales > Choanephoraceae > Gilbertella > Gilbertella persicaria. Next base: position 253,278 of record NW_026251963.1, on the reverse strand, counting down.
ATAGTCTTCATAATTGTCCTCTTCGTCAAAGTCCTTGTCTTTTTCAATGACCCAGCGGAACTTTTCATCGCTAAGCTTCACATAATTAAACTTGTCACAATCATCAGCATACTCATTGCCAATGCCCAAATACAGACCACCCACAGTAGAAATAGTAAAATCAAGATTGAGCTTGTAAATATTGTTATCATAACCAGTGCAACTTTGAGATTCGGGTCTTTCTTGACCACCGAGACAATAGCCTTTATAGTCACCATCCGTAATATATAAATGACAGTAGCCTTCATCTGTGCATCCTGTCAATTTAAAGTGAACGCCTTCACCCGAACTTTGAACTTTCAAATACTTGTCATAAGTCTCACTACATTTTCCTCCAAAAAATGGCTTCTTGTCATACTTGAAACCTAAAAGACCTGAAGTAGAAGGACTGCGAACTTGGAAACGAGCTGATGCTGAGCAAATGCCAGCAAGAGTCAAGGCAGATAATATGAGATTGGAGAAAAGCATGTTGATAAATAAATATATAAAAAAACACCTTTGCTTCAGATTGTATTTATAGTCAAGTTATAGCGAGGGTTTCGTAATGATGATTCGCATGAAAGTAATTTTTATTGGCTATACTGTCTTTTTCTCACGTATAGAATCTGTATATCGTACACACTATAAATGACGCCATGGATACTTAATCCCTCCCTCCACACATGATTTATTAAGATGTACAAAAGTTGATGACTGCAGCAGGCGCAATTCTAAATTCGCCATTCAAGACACTGTTTGATCTCGATAAAAGGTAAGCATACAAGTCCTTTAATGTCTTTGCATTCTATAGAATAGTGTGAATATCATAGTAAGGCTAGCCTACTTTACCTTGTCATCCTTGAAACCATGTGTCACAATAATATCGGCCCATTCGACCAGAATAGCGACTTGTGGGCCTAGTTTCAAGAGGACTTTAGGATCCATAAAGAATTCTGCCAAAAAGCGAATCATTTGTTCATGTATACGGCCATCCCAAGCAACTACTTTCAGCAAGAAACCTTCCATAATAACTTGTCTCCATTGCACTTCTGCTACACAGTTGATTAAATAACGTTTGATGATCATGTCAATCATGGTCTTGACAAAACTCAGATAGGTTTGTCGATAAATAGTAACATCCTCCTCTAGATCAGTAGGCCATGTTTGAAGCAGCAAGGGTAAGCATCGATGCAGTGTTCCAATATCGCCTTCAAATACACGTTCCACTAAATAATGCACAAACACTTTGCGAGCAATGTCTGTACGCTTTAATAAAGATAGAATGACATTGGATGTCTTTTCAGCCATAGGGTGTGTTCGATCGTGTCCTTCTTCCAGCATGACTTTGCAAATGGCATTCCAAAAGTTCTCTTTTAAGTCCTTATCTAGTTTGGGAACCTTTGCGTTGTTGGCTACTGCTTTAGGTGCATTTTCAGCCAGGTTGAGTAATTTGGCATTGTAGTTTGTAAGTTCTTCTAAATTGTCTCGTTGTAAATTATTCTCGACATTGTTTCTTAGCCATTTAATGATGGTGGATGCTAAAAAGTTCGAAATCATAGGGTCCATCAACACCATAGCAAAATCACTACAAAACATGGATTGAGTAACATGAAAAGAACCATGTTGCCTTACGCATAAAGTGGTGAACCATTTCTGACATTGTCAAAGCATTCCTTGATTTTTTCAATGATTGTCTCATCCATATTTTGGTTGCGAACACAGCTATCTAATGACCAAATAAGTTGATGACATCGATCAATATCTAGAATCTAAAGAAGAGAAAAATCAACATTGACTAACCAACATCCACAATATACCTGAAGGCTTTCCATATCATGAAAATTCATCAATACATCTACACGCAAAGAACACAGGCTAGAATAAGGTGTAGCCTCAAATACAACACGGATCATATCAATAAACATGCGATAGATTTGAGGATCTTTGCCAATTGTACTCATGACTTTATGAACAATAGGATGTGTTCGTCTAGGCAAGGCGGAATAAGCATAGGATGGTAACACGCAACGTACCTTTCTTCAATCATTTCTTGATAACTGTCAGGCTTTAAATTAAGTGCTAGTAACTGCAGAGATTCATCATGATGATAATCATTCAATAAAGAAATCATAGTCTGTTGAAAAAATGATTCATCTTGCTTCCAAACACGCTGTTTGATATTCATAGGACAGTTGTCAAATACAGTCATATCACTCTTGAGCTTCTCAATGATGTCTTCTTCAATGTGTCTTTCAAATTTCTTTAAAAGTGCCATAGGAATAGGCTGCATAAGTGGGATGTGAATATAAGGAAACGTTTTGTTGAATAAATCATAAAAACTATCGATATTAAAAACACTTGTCACTCGCAAATTTTGGGACCTACTTTTCGAGTTGAAAACTAGGTTTCTCGATATGCTCAACAATAGCCTTATTGAGGGCATTTAAGCAAGCACTATGAATTTCCAAGCGGCTACAACCGCACAAGTCAAGCAAGGGATACATATCGTCGATACCGACAAGATCAAGTCCATAGTCTCTTTGAATAGCTCGAATAGCCTCTAAAGGGTCTCCTGACTGTGACAATAGTGTTCTTATCTCTTCTTCTACAGGACCAATAAGCTGCTTTTTGTTTCCAGACATAGTATATGAATTGCAGGGAAAAAAAAAGGTTCGCGTCTATCCATTCGCGAAAAAGGTTGAGTGGCAAAAGAATGTGACGGTTTCTTCTTTAATTTATGCATCTGAAAGACTCTCCTACAAGCGTTTCTTTAAGCAAATGGGTATCATAAATATTTAGTTTTATTTTGAACAAAAAAGCTTAAAAGAACTGTAAAGGGTATGATGCAGAATGAAACATTTGCTGTCTAAGTCTAACTTTATGAACGAGTCTACAATATTCTGGTTCATGCTCTATTTTTTCTATTAACTAATATTAATTCAAATAATGCCAGTTTGATGATTTACCTATCGATAGTATTCGACTGTCTTTATGTAAACCATAAATGCGTTCTATATACCAGCGTGTTATGTTTGCAATCAATTCAAAATCTTGTCCCAAACAAAGTGTTGGATCTAAAGTGCCATCTAATCTTAAAAGCTTATCATTTGTCAGTGGACCAGGCGATTGAGACGTTTTTCCTGATAAAATATCAATAAGGCATTTTTTTTTTTTGAAAAATTACCAGAAATGAAATCCAACCAAGAACAAAACCAATTCCTTTCAATGATATGCGGTGTTGGCTGACTTGATTGATAACGGAGTAAATGTGATTCGACAAACTGACGACCACGAATGACCAATGTACGTAAATCTGTAGAATCCGTGCTTGAAATCATCGTCAAGTCCTCCACAAAGCGGTTCATGATATACTTTTCTGATCTCAGTCCCGGTCTGTCCTTGTCAGAAAACGCATCAAGTCCAATCTAGTGTGTGTGTATAAATGAAATGAATACATCACATCAAAGACTTACTGTTTTACGACAAGAGTTGCACCATATGTCCAAAGTGTGTAACCTGGTTAATTTTAGTACAAGAGCATGCTTTGTTTGACCATAGTGTTCATGGCAAGTATCGGAACTTCCTACATGGATATTAATATAGGCATCGTCTATTTGCCAATAACTTACCATAGAAATCGCAAGATGGGTGTAAGCACATTACATGGTTATTTGCTGATTGAAGATGTGTCCAGAGCAACCGTTTCTTTTTTTGCACAGATTGTAAGATAGAATAGTCCAAATGAGAACACATTTTGTCCAATGTACCAGAGCTATAAAGAGCTTTCCAAGTTGTATCAGGAGCACAATAATGAATGCCATGTATGCGACAAATATCAGACCAAAAGCTGTCTTGACAGGCTCGTTGGTATAGAAAAATATTGGATTGAACAAACGACTCTATGTCAATTGTACTTAAGTTGGCAATAATCAAAGTCAACACTTCGTAAGGTAAATCAAATATCTGCATTATGTTAAATTATAGGAGAGGGAGGAAAGAAGCGAAAACACAAGTTCTTTTATAATGTCTGTTATCTAATCAATATCACTATTCATTTAATTAGTGTAAATGCAAAATAATAAGGTGATCCTTCGGAATCGATACGCAATTTCTTTTATGCGCTATCGACAAGTTTCATTTATGATAGGCCGTGTTTTGCAAGTCAGCTGTTATTGTGACCTGTTTGCTATGATTATCGAAAGCCGTTTTGTCATAAATACGTGCGACAAATGAATTGCATTCAGAAAATAACGTCTCAATTATGACTGTGACTTACATGATATCTCCTTTTTTTTAAGGAAGAAAGCTTATCTGCTTTAACATACCATAAGCGTATTGAGCATCAAAGTCATTTTGACTATACTGAATCGAGTTGCATTCATTGAATTTAAATTTATCCATGCATGGCAAGTTTTGAATGAATTGAGGAAAAAAAAAGTTAAAGAGATAATTTTTATGTGTAAAATGTATTTGGTAAACATGTTGATCAGCAATCACTTGAAGAAGTAACAACAGCTTTTTAACATATAAAAAAAAAACCAAACCAAAGCCTTACCTTGAAGTGTTCGCTTGCGAGTAAGATTATTTGATAGATTTTTTTTTGGAATGATAATCAAGAATCGCGAAGCATTCATGATCAATGACATATGCAAGCTTGTTCATCAATCAAATAAACAAAAACGCATTATCCATACCTACGGTCACTTTAGTTTATCCATTTCATTCATTATAGAGTTGATCTGCAGAAAAGAAAAGATTTATTATAGTAATGTAGTGAAATGATCTAAGTTTTATAATGCATATATTTACAATTATGACACAAGTTAGTTGTGGAAAGCGTCTCTCCAAGACTTCATGTTGGAAGGAATACGCTTCCAAGTACTAGGTTTAAACATACTGACGCCTTCAAGAGGATCTGATTTTTTGCCTTCATCTGACTCTAATGAATGTCTATAGATGTGTAAATAACATAAGCATATAGCTCCAAACAATAACTTACTCAATGTTTTCACGACCGGTAATCAAGTCGACTTCCATCAAAGGAATAACCTTGGATTTCCTGATGAGCTTGTATCCCAAATAAAACACTATCACGACAGGGACACCAATATAAGCAGCAATAATGTCAGAAGCAACTACAGGAGTTGCAGACCAAGCACTGTAGCCTTGACCGACAATGACAAACAAACAAACAAAGAAGGCAAAGATAGGACCCAAGGGGAAAAGTCTGGCTTTGAAGGGAAGATCAGACACTTTGTATCCTTGAGCAACATAAGCACGACGGAATCGCCAATGAGCAGCAGCAATACCCAACCAAGCAATGAAGCCAGCAATACCTGAAATATTCATCAGCCAGTTGTAGACCACACCATTGCCGAAAAGAGAGGTCAAGAAAGCAAGCATGCCAACAGCAGCAGTCAAAAGAACACAGTAGATGGGAATACCATTCTTGGTGATCTTTCTAAAGACCTTGGGGGCTTTACCTTCATTGGCCAAATCTAAAAGGGTACGACTAGAAGCATACAATCCTGAGTTACCAGCAGATAAAACAGTGGTCAAGATAACAGCGTTCATGAGATGAGCAGCAGGGGGGATACCGGCCCTGACAAAGACGAGAGTAAAAGGAGAGACGGAAATATCAGAAACATCACTTCTCAAAAGACTAGGATCATCGTAAGGAATAATCAAACCAATCATCAAGATGGAAAGAATATAGAACAAAATGATACGCCAAAAGACTTGCTTGATGGCTCTAGGGACGTTCTTACGAGGGTTTTCACTTTCACCAGCAGCAACACCAATCAATTCTGTGCCTTGGAAAGAGAAACCTGCAGTTAAGAAGGTAGTCAAGACACCTAAGCCTTGAACACCACCGTAATTGAAAGTAGAGACACCATAATAAACACCACCCAAAACTGCAGTATCAACAAGAATACCGAGAATAATGAATACAATGACAGTCAATACCTTGATCAAGGCAAACCAATATTCGGCCTCACCTAAAAAAAATTAGAAAAAAAAAGATTCCATTTTCGATATTTACCATAACCCTTGACAGAAAATAAGTTTAATGCCAAGATAATGACAAGGAAACAAATGGACCAAACATAACCGGGAACCCAAGGTGCCCAATAAGCCATCACCATGGAACCAGCAGTCTATCGAGATGTAAGATATGCAAATTTTAAATCTTTCTGATTCTTACCAATTCGACAGCAACAGTGACAGCCCAGTTGTACCTAACAAAAAAAAATCTGTCAACAACTATTCTAGTTACAATCATGAAGTTCATTACCAATAATTCCAACCCAAAGCAAAACCAAGAGCAGGGTCAATAAATCTACCTGCGTAATTGTTGAAACTGCCTGAAATAGGAAGAAATGTAGCCTATAAAGTGTAAGTTATATGTCGTCTTTTTCTTATGTCTTACCATTTCACCAAGACATTCCATCATGAAAAAGACCATGATACCAATTAATGCGTAGGCGATCAAAGCACCACCAGGACCTGCTTCGGACACTGATGAGCCGGATGCTAAAAAAAGACCTGTACCGATTGTACCACCCAATGAAATCATTGTCAACTACAGAAAAACATTAATGAGATTGTGTGCAAATAGCATTTATAGTTACATGTCGAGCTTTTAATCCTCGTTGTAATTGAGGCTTGTCGTCTATGATATCTCCAATAGAACCTGATTGACCTCGACTGTAAACTCTGTCTACATCTTCAGCATATTCAGCGCCTTTGTGTTCGGAAGATGAAGAGCGCGATCGCATAGCTTTGCCAACGTCGTTCATATCAATTTCTTCCACCACTTCAATCCTATTATTGTTTTGCTCTTCTGCTGATTTGTTTTTTCTTCTTCCGTTAAACATGGTACAAAAAGATATAGAAATACAAAAGAAGAAAAAAAAGAAAAGAAAAGAAAAAAATTGAATTTTACTACAGCAAATGAAAAAAAATTTTCCTTTCATTTCTCAATTAAGTTAAAATGCATAGATTATCAGTAATTCATGTCCGAAACTAACCAAAGTAAAAACAAGAGAAAAGAATAAAAGCTTATTGGTGACAATGGTAACGACCACAGATTAAGTTAAAGTTTATCTGTGCTTTTTTTTTATCTCTATTGTTCATTTATGCTACATGTTGCCTCACTTTTTCTTGTAAACACAAATCAACATCACTTGGCATCATTTTATCCTGAGTTTCTATTCGTTCATTCCATCAGTAGCGGAGTTTTAACTTTTTTTTCCTACACGTTTACAGCAACAACAGAGGGCCCTTTTCATGATCTTTGTACAACGGATGATATGTTTGGTAAACATCAAAAGTTATTCTCACGGTCCTGAAAAGGAATAAAAGCTTCAAGGGATAACTTGTACCTGGTTTTTCTCGGAAAATTACATTCTCTTGTTGTCTTTATCAATTTGACAAGCAAAAGAAAATGTCTTTATGACTTGAGTTTCTCCGCCAGAACAATCTTTTATTAAGAGACTTGTGGGACATCGCAATAAATTGCTTGACAGCACTACAAAAACATTTAGTCATTGAAGAAAAAGAAACGCTAATATGCAAACCAAGTCTAACTCAAGAAGCGATGGCTACTTTATGCAGCAAATTATAACTTCGATTATTATGTAGACTTGTTTAAGCGCATGCTTTTTTATACAGTAGGTTTCGTCTTGATAAAAATGTCAAGTGCTTGCATCTAGAGGCTCTTCAGACTACCAAAATTAGTGAAAAGCTACTCTTAAGATAGATATTACTCTCAGCTGTAATCATGCTCGCTTTTTTTCTAGGTACTTTTTCATCTTAGCCAAGCGTCGGGTTTTTAATGCGATTTGAATTTCTCAAGTTCATTTTTTGTTCAAGACAAAACTTACATCAAACAATCGTCCAAAAGTTAATAAAATCAAAGAGATATCAGAGAGCTTTATAGACAAAGTTTGCACTTCCTAGCAAAACGTATTCAATGATGTAAGAAAGTTGGTATGCTTATTATCAGGATTTCGAGCAATCCTTCAAAAACCTGTTTTTAGCATTTCTAGTTCTAGCGTACATTTTTCATTCTGTTCTTATAGATACAATACTTTCATCGTATTTTACAGGCTCATACGAGTATTTCTTACCCAAGATACTTCATAAAAAAATCGTTATATCTCTCGCAAATCGTATTTTCATGAAAAATGAAGAAACCCCTCGAGGTACTCAATCGTTCACCATGCACATTACTGAACCGTGCAAAGCGCCACTCTCTAAACCTTGGATATCGTTGGAATCCATTAACATGTGTGATTGTTACCGGTCTCTCTGCTCCTAGTCAGCCATACTCGATCTATGATACGCCAATACCAATAGCATCTTCTTTCGAATATTTGGGAATCCCGTTCAATACCAAGGCTCAAGTTGATGTTTCCCTTCTGATTCGTCAAAATGTAAAGTCTGCTCTTTCAGCTATGCGTGCTGGGTTTTCTTCTCTAGGATTCTTCAAACAAATCCGCGTCTCTAGACTGACCGCTGCTCGTCTCTACAGTACCTTCATCCGTCCAAAATTGGAGTATGGTATCTGCCTCGGCCTTTATCAAAAATCTGATTTTGCAAATTTAGAACATGCACAAGATACTTGCCTACGACTCTGTATCAATAGCCACACAAAAGGAACAATCGGATTGTTTAAACTGATGGCAAACCTTCCCTCCTTAGCTGAACGCAAAGAACACCTTGTCTTTAAGATGATGATCCGCTTTGAAACGCTCCCAGAAGACACACTGATAATGCAAATAATGGAACGCATTGATACTTATCCCTTTGCTCGGTAAATGCAGATCTTTCTCTGGCTACAAATATCAAACAAGAATCACATCTGGTTGCATCTCAGCGATAGCTATAATACGCTTTCCGACTGGATTCAAGCCAATGGAAACGCCAAAAAGCAACTCTTGGGACTTCTTCAGCGTAATCTGGATGCTCTCCGTGCACAAGCAAATGTCCTCATCCTTCTTTCTGCTTGTAGGTCCTTTGTTGGTCTGATTGACCCCATCTTGCTGTTGCCTATGTCAATCTATGACCGTCAAAGAATTCTTCGTTGGCGTCTTGGGTGGACTCCAAAGTACACCTCTACCTGCTCATGTGGTACATCACCTATTAGCCGAAGACATGTACTCCGTTGCATGCGCTTGCGATTACCAGCGGATATACAGCTTAACCCAATTGATTATGTCCTGAATCAATTGCCTAAAATACCACGTCCACCGTGTTTACAAGCCCAAAGACTTGACCGCTACACACGATGGTCAAATTGGTGGCCAACCATTTGTCGACTCTTGCTTGAAATTGAACTCGTGGATCTTCCCGACAAAACTTTCTCAAACAAAGAAAAAGATACCTCTGGTATGACTTTCCTCCTTTGGCTAATACCCTCGCTTTATTCAGTACAGATAAGCAGCTGATTCTCTCCTTCATCCGGTCACGTTTCTACGCCTATTATGCATCTTTTTTTTTCCTATTTTTCCTATTTTTCCTATTTTTTCTTTTTTATCTTTTACACTATAGTACTTCATCGTCTATGTTTCCTGTCCTTTTTTCTATATTTTTTTTTTTTTTTTTTTTTTTGCACTCTCCTCTCTCTGAACTGATGTTTAGGCATTTACCCTATAGGGCCCAGTCTTCATAACCATATAAATAAAACATAAACTTTTTACCGAGGTACTCGAAATGACTTTTTCAAAATTTGTTATTTTTTTGCATGAAATGTCTTCATATACATGCTTTTGCATAGGACATTCGGAAAAAGTGCATTAGAGGTCATTTCAAGACGCTTCTTAGGGGTAAATTAAGGACAAAGATGGTAGAATTTATGTGTTTTTCTAATGGCTTACTGGTATAGTCATTGTGGAATCATTTTTAAACCCAAATCTTTTTAAATAAACCTCCAAGATAAACTACTTTTCTCTTTTGAATTAATTTGGAAAACAGTCTATTGGTATAGTAACATTAACGGCGGATTGGCGGCCCGCTGCAGGCGCGAGTGTTTTTCAAAGTAAATGATTATTTTTGCCTTCTAATTCTTTTTTTTTTTTTTTTGAGTTTCCTATGTTTGAGCATACACCAAAGAACATATTCATGTAAAAATAGAGCATGTTTTGAAAAAGTCAAAAAATCGTCATTTTGTCTTTATTGATAACCTTTACGAAATCTTCGATTTTCATTATTCTGCGACTGATGAGCGATAGAGGTATTTCTGATGTAACATGTCTTAGTACGAATCAATTCTCTAGGTCTATGAAACACACTCAAAATGTTATATCTGCAAAAGTACTCATAAAATTGCATGCTAAGGCTCAAAAACAAAAATAACGTTTTTCAAGGATAGCTCAATATCTCACGAACAGATATACTATATTCTTTACATTATTTAACAATCCGTATCCATATATACTCTTAGTTTTCGACAGGAGAATATTAATTTAAACTCCGTTTTTTTTTTTCATTTAAAGCATGTCAACTTTAAGAATTCGTTCTACAATGCTCTTTCTTGTAAATCAATAATGAAAGAAACAACGTTGAATGATAAAGACAAATCATCTTTATTTTGAGTATATATTATTTTTAATTTTTTTTTTCTACAGAAAATGATTTAATCATCAAAAGGGTACTCGAAGGGTTCAAAAGGTGCTGCTTCTTCTTCAGCTGCAGCTCTTGTTGTTGCGTCTATTCCAAGTTTTTAATACAGATCTATGACAGTAAATGTAACTTACCTCCTGATGGTACGCGAGGTTGAATTAAATCTTCTTCTTCTTCGGGCTTCTTGTCCATCAACATGATAATGCCACCCACATTTTCTTGCTTGACAGGACTATAACGAGATTCTGTCTTGAATTGAATATGCTTCAATTGAGCAGGAACCACACGAGCCATGTTCTCGAGAATTTCAAAGTTTTCTTCCTTCTTTTTCTTCTTGCGTTCTTCCTTCTTTTCGTCTTCGTTACCTTCTTCTTTGGTGGGTTCATCTACATCCATTTGATCACCCTTTTCCTTTTCAATCTTTTTAGCACGAGCCTTGGCCTTGGCTGTAGTGGACAAGACAGCTGTAGCCACCTTTTCAACCACAGTAGCAGATGGAGGCTTTAAGGCAGGAGGATAAGCAAACAAAGAAGCCTTGGCATTCGACACAAACTCAAAGCGAGGCGTTTCCAAATTTTTGTTGAGACCAATGATGGCAGTAGGTGTGAATGCTAAACTAAGCATGTGTGTTAAGGGATACCAGTACCAGAATTGTGTGAATACGGCCATACCAACAATAGCAGGCATGTTGGCATGACCTGTACGAGAAAAGAGAGAGATAGTCACGTTTCTTCCACCAGCATCAATGATACCTTGGGCAAGAACAGCACCAAACTTGGCCATGGGGTCTTCGTGCTTATCGCCAATGATCTTTTCGTACAATTTACGGACACCAGCTACCTTGGGGTTTGTGTTCTCAGTTTGTTGGATCAAGATCATGGCTTGAGACATAAAAGCACCTTGACGGACAAAGTCGACAGGATCCTTGGTCATGGGCTCAAGTAATTCAAGGGCATCCAAATCGCCTGTGCCAGCACATGAAATACCCAAGGCCAAAGTAGCACCATAACGCACATGAGGGTTATAACTCTCAGCCAACAATTGGACAATGCGAGGAACTTGCTTGGGGTTACGCAAAAGCACAAAACCTAAAGCAGTAACAGCAGCACGACGAACATCGTCATTCACATCACTGACAGCAACATGCAACAAGCGACGAATGGCCTTATTGTTACCTGTGCCACTGTAAGCCATGGCAATGGTATAGATACCACCGTAACGGAGAACAGGATCCTTGTCTTCAAGTAATTCTTGGATCAAGGTATCGGCCTTTTCTTCTTTACCATACATGATGAATGGAATACCAATAGCCAGACCACGAATGATCTTTTCATGCTGTGTTTCATGAGCATATTGAAGCATTTCTTCAACAGCTTCCATGTTGCCTGTACCAAGCATGATGAGACCCATAGACAAACCAGCGGCTTCACCAGCTACAGCATTGTCACCAAAGAGCACGTTCTTGAGGTCTTCGTAGATAGGTCCATTGGCAGTAGCCATACCAGCAACACCAAGACCCAAGCAAGCACCGTGTTGAATCACATCATCCGAGGTATCCTTGAGTGCTGATTTCAAGTAATTCAAGACTTCAGCACCATGATTAGCATTGATGAGACCAAGAGCATACAGGGAACCACCTTCAGAATAAGAGCTGTTACCACTGACACCTTCTTGAGGTAAATAAGGTGCCAATAAATTCATGGATTGTGCCAATTGACCCTATATTCTACTGTAAGCCATGATAAGGCCCTCTATGTATGGATTGGCTTACCTTGTGAATCACACCAAGAGCTGCGGTAGCACTGAATTTAGACCAGTTGGTTGCTCTGGATAACCAATCAAGATTTTGACGCAAGAACTCATCACTTGTTGTACCTGCTTGCATAAAAGCATTAGCAAAAGTAACAGCAGAGTGATAAATGGAGTTTCTGGATTCTAATGCATTCTACAGACTGTTTAGTTTATAGTCGTTTATGCTGCTTTCCTTACCTTTGTGTTCTTTAAAATTAATAAGTCAGTGTGGTTATTACGATACAGGAATTCAAGATGAAGACGAATGGATTCTTCACCAGATAAGATGGACTTAATTTTTTTGAAGGGTGTATCATGTTTGGGCTATTCTCTGTAAGAAAAAAAAAGAAATACATCTATAATAAATAGTTACCTTTTCTTCTTGAGTAGCATCTGTAGATTCTTCTTGAGGTAATTCAGCAGCTACTTTAGACAAAAATTCCTGTGTAGCATTTTCTTCTAAATCAAAAGAAACTTGATAGGCCATAAGCTATAAAGAATACAGGATGAGCTCTCTTTTTCTCTCTCTCCCTTTGTTGTCTATAATGCACTTTACCTCATTGTCCTTTTCCACTAAATGCTTCAACATGTCAGCACAAGCTGAGAAATCATTCAAATGAACCAAACATTGGCTGATAGAGATATAATCAGGATTTTCGAGTGTTTTGTACAAATTCACCAATAATCGCAATACTTGGTTACGGAACTCCAAGTTTTGCACTAATGTCATGCAGACCTCAAGGACATAGGCCAATAATTCCTGTCCGCCTTGCTTTTGAATGATGGATTGAATGACATCCAAACGTCTTGATTCGAGTGCGATACCAATAGCCTGCTCGTATTCGTGATCCTCAGCACAGCGTTGAAACATTCTCTCTACAATATCTTGTAATCGAGGGTCGATGGTTTCACTAAGAGCTTCTACGCTTGTTCTAAGGTGGATGTACTTGTCAATGCACTTGGCTAAATAAAGACATAAGTACAACATAGATATACGTATGACATACTTACAGATAATTGTAGTAACATATTCAGAGGATTCAGAAAGATCAAAGGATTGGCCTGCACCAAGAGCAAAAGTAAGAGAATCATCCAATTCACCCAAGTTATAATAGACCTATCATATAATCAATAAACAAGATAGATGTCTAGATACACGTACTTTGGAAGCAACTAAAGCAGCAAGTTCTCTTTGAGCAAATGAAGTATCTTCATAAAGAATTTCACTAGAGATAAGTCAGTACAAAATACGCTTGTGTTATCTATCTAGCTTACATTTTAGCAATCGAATCAGATATCTCTGCCCAGAATTCATCCACAAGTGTGTTGAGTTGTTCAAGAGCATAAACCTTCAACTCTGGTTGTTGTTCATCGAGCAAGGCAATGATACCGTCTATTAAAAATAAGTAGCTACTCTTCTTATATATGTGTGTACTTACTAGCAGATGTAAGAGCTGTCATGAAGTAAATATATAAAAAAAAAAAGATAGAAAAGAAAGAGAGAGAGAGAAAAGGGAAAACGTAACTCAAATACACATCTTGGCCGCGACGCGTCAAATAGGAGTGACGCAAGTCCTTTGCGGAGTTAAAATAGCTATAATATCCTCTTTTTTTTTTTCTTAGTGCGCATCAATCAGTCTCTTTTCATCCAATCCATATGTCTTCATCAGGGTTTGGGACCAGTTATGGTGCTCGTTCCAAGACAATAGAAGTACCATTGCAACATGAACAAGTGTTAGAAGTAGTCTGTAATGATCTCCCTTCAAATCCTACTGAATTAACCGATATTTTTCGACAAGAATCAGTGGGTTTACCCTATTATCGCATGTTGGCTGTAAGTAACATGCCATCCTGTCTGTGTTATACTCATAGAATAGATTGAATATTATGAACAAAACAAAATTGAGCAAAGTATTAATGTTGTTCAAGCTGGTTTAACTACAGGTAAAAAGTCAATCAAATACGCGTTGATGACATACTGATGATCATGTAGCAAGTCAATCACCACATACAGTACCTCGACAAAAACTGCCATTGTTGACTCTGATTGCCACCTTACATATGCGTCTTGCTAAAAAGGAAACCAACGATACCCAACGTCAGCGCTACCTTGAAGAAGCTACACAGTTTATTAACGAAGCAGATCGTATTCACAATCAATACGAACCCACATTTGTCGTCAAAGGCAACTTGTACATTTTGCTTAAGAAAGTCGATGAAGCTTCTCGCTCATTCAACATGGTCCTTGAAAAGAGACCCAATTGTATTCCAGCACTTTTAGGTCGAGCCAAGATTCAATATCACTTGCAACAATACAAAGCATCACTCAAGACGTATCAGACAGCACTCAAGTACTCGCGTGGCAAATTCAGTGGTGTCGAAATTCGACTCGGTATTGCACAATGCTTTGCTCAGCTCAAAATGTACACAGAAGCCAAAGCTGCTCTTAAGCGATGTATTGATATTGGCGGCCATGCCACTGCACTGATCATGCTGGCTATCATTGAACTCAACGAGTCAAAACAAGTCGAGAATGGCCTTGTTCAACAAGAAACAGCACTTAAACATGGCCTTGTACATATGCAGAAAGCACATATGGTCAACAAGACACACCCTGCTGTCCTCAACATGATGGCAAACCATTTCTTCTTGACGCGTGATTTTGAAAAAACCATGGCAGCTGCTTCGAGAGCATTGAAATATGCATCCAATAACCATACAAAAGCAGAAGCATCTTATCAAATTGCGAGAGCACATCATCAAATGCAAGAATATGATAATGCTTACAAGTTTTATTCACAAGCACTTGAGCTACAGCCCGACCATTTGTTGGCTCAGTTTGGTATGGGACAAATGCAACTGAAACGAGGTGCACACAACACAGCCATTGAAATATTCGAAAAACTATACAAGTCTGAACCAGAATGTGTGGAGATCATTAAAGTATTAGGGTCTTTGTATGGATTAGCTGGCAAGAAGGAAAAGTCATTACAACTGTTCAGTAAACTATTAGAGAATGCAGGTGATGACCCATTATTGGCTATGGAGATAGCTGAAATGTATGAAGAAAAAGATAGTTCAAATGCACTTAAATGTAAGAAAGAATGGACATGGTGTCTTTTTCTTATGACTATATTCCCATAGATTATGAGCAATCTCTAGTATCTCTCGAGAATTTATCCAAAGAAGACACAGTAGCACAAGATCGCGTTAAAGAAATCAAGCCTGAATTACTGAATAACATTGCTGTGATGCACCAGAAACTCGGTAATTTTACAGACGCTGAACACTATTATGGTCTTGCCATTAAAGAGACAGAAGCAAGCAATGAAAAAGACCTGCAACTCACGATGAGTTACAACCTTGCACGTCTCTATGAAGAACGTCTAGAGACCGAAAAGGCCATTGCTATCTATCGCAAAATCATTCAAGATCATCCAGGCTATACAGATGCTCATTTACGTATGGGTGTGATTGAATACTCTCTGGGTCGTCCTTCTGAAGCAATTGAATACTACAAGGAAGTATTTGACACAGATCCTGTGAATGCTAAAGCATGGATTATGATTGGGCAAGCACAAGTCAATGACAGTGAAAAACTCAGTAAACGTTCATTTGAGAAAGTATTACGAGACTGTGATAAAAATGATCTTTATACACATATCTTGTTGGGTAACTATCATGCTTCTGCTGCCCGTGAATTCAAGACAGAGAAACAAAAGCAAATGCGCAATGACTCCTATAAATTGGCTGTCAATTTCTATTCACAAGCACTTAGGCGTGATCCAAACAATGCTTATGCAGCGAATGGTTTGGCCATTACGATTGCCGAAACAGGTCATGTTGAACAAGCAAGAGACTTGTTTAACCAAGTTCGTGAAGCTGCTGTCAACAATGCAAGTGTCTGGGTCAATTTGGCACACACTTATGTCGAACTAAAGAAATACAAGCAAGCAATTGTGATGGTAAGCATAATTCTAGGCTGAACACAGTACTTATTCTTTACAGTATGAAAATGCTTTAAAGAAGTTCTTTTGCAACAAAGATGCCAATCTACTCTTGTGTCTTGCACGTACACAATATATTCTCAGTAAAAACGACAAAGATCCTGATATTATGTACCAAGCACTCAAGAACACGGAAAGAGCACTTCACATCTGTCCCTCTGATAAAACTACACATTACAATCTAGCATTGGTCCAACAATCGTATGCACAACAGATTTCAGATTTACCTCAAGATCAACGTACTTCTCAACACATTCGTCGTGCACTTCATTACCTTGAATGTGGCCAACGTATCTTCCGTATGTTGATCAATGTAGAAGAACACACTCTCTATGATAAAAAGATTACAGAACAGCGTGAACGTTATGGTGAAACACTTCGTATTCAACTAGACCGTAAATTGACAGAACAAATCTCTTTTGAACAAGAACGAGAGGAGAAACTGAATTTGGCACGCAAGAAGCGAGAAGAAGAACAAAACAAAGTTAAGCAGGCACAAGAAGAAAAGAAACGATTAGAACGATTGGAGAATGAACGCATTGAAGAGACCAGAAGAAGATTGATGGAGAAAGTGCGTGAAGATAACTTGTTAATGGCAAGTCAACAAGACGATGATGATGGATTAGATGATGAAAAGAAACAAAAGAAGAGAAGTGGAAGAAAAAGAAAAGATCGTCAACAAGACGATGAAGAAGAAGAAGAAGATGAAGAAGAATATGAAAAGCTGCTCAAAAAGAAAGATAAAAAAGTAAGTAAAAATCTGTACAAACTGTTTATGCTTATTCTGTTGAACAGCAATACCGAAGTAAACGCATTATTGAAGATTCAGATGAAGATGTATAAAGATATAAATATAAAATTACTACTATATTACTTTTGTTGTTGTTGTTCGTTAAATATATACATGTATAATTTACAAGGGATAAGATGAAGGTGGTTCTAGAGAGATATCCCTCCAAGGTACTTTACGAATAATACCATCTTGTAGTATAACACGACACATTTTTTGGCTTGGAATACATTCTTTGATTTTGCCTTGATAAAAGCCTCCTCCTCTCCATTTCGTGTAGATGTCAAGGTTCATTTGAAACTTTTTTGACATTTCCTTAATGTATTTCTCTTGAAGTGCCTTTTTCTCGACAAGACGTTTCTATAAAGACTAAGTAAAGCCATACACACATAAAATACTTACAGGATCATGTTGAGGACAATAAGCACTGTATTGTGAATAAGGTTGTTTTGGATCAAATTCAGTGACTTTGTTTATGGTGGCATTGTTCTTTGCGGCACAAGTGACATGAAATGATTTCCAGCATTTGCCATGGCAACATTGCATACAGGCACCTGTTTTTTCTTTACAATAGATACATACCTGACATTGCTTTAGTACAAGAATTTTAGACAGTAACAACTTACTAGCTTCCAACGTGAAGATGGGATATGATTGATTCCATAAACAAGGTTCTTTACGATGTATGTCTCATCTACACCTTCAGCACATAATTGATGAATACCATCATATTTGCCGCAATTGGATTTCAATAAGGCAGAATGATAAGGTATCGAACACAATATACACTGAGTAGGTTTATCTTCTGTCTTGCGTTTCTTTTTGGGATGCTGTTCTTGAAATAAACTATTGACATCAATAGTAACACTATCACTGATACAATGACATGATTTTGCTTTTCTTCCTATCTCTATCCATGAATCCAAGGCAAAATTCACACTTTCAGCACAATTGAAATCGAGGTTATATCCAGAATGATAACCGAATGGAAAAGTAATCATGAATTCGCCTGGTTGTTGCACACAACGTTGAACTGGAATGTTATTGTCTTGTAAGACTTTGGGTGACACAATGAATGTTTTGTGCCGCAGGAATTCATGGCATGATTTGTACTGGGTAAAAAACGTGGCTATGAGCATATATATATATATTTATATATATATACATTAGTAACACATGTGTAAGAGCAGTCAATACTTGCTTTGCATGAAATTCTCGAATTTTCTTTGATGACATGGTTCAATCGCATACCATTGCTTGGGAGCACCAAAGTGTATATAGTTGATAGAATAGAGATCCATGTCCTATTTCAAAATGAGTAAGAAAACACAAACTTATGGTCAAATTACCTCGACATGCCAAGCAAAAGTTGCTTTCCACATACCAAAATAAAGATAAGGTTGATTGACACCGGGAAGTGACACATTTAACTTATTTAGTGAATTATCAAGTGTGTTTGGATTCCAATGTTGAACCGAATCATCAAATAAAGCTATGAAAATTATGAGTTGATAGGTATGTAATAAGGTGATCTTACTTCCAAGCATATCAGCACCATACTTGGGTTGATTGAAAGTGATGTTTCGCCAATAATGTCTTTCGATTTCCTTGTATTGATCTATACTTAAATGACTTTGATCTGATTCAAGTAAAAGTGATGCAGATGTGTCTTCCTAAGAACGAAATCAATATACACATGTAAAACAATACTGAATAGTCATGATTACTTGTTTCTCTAAGCTAGGACTGTTGTCAGTACAAGATTTACGATGAACATTAGGTGGGCGATGGTCTGATTGCTGACAAAGTTGATGCCAATCTTGTATTGAATATTCTTTTCTATCCTCAATATTTGTTTGAGTGAAAACACCTCTTCCTCCTAAAATATGCTGTGTCTATTTGTATAGCATTAGCCTCAACTAGTCTACTATTACAATCTTGGTATTACAATGGGTTTAGAGACTCGTATATGGCTCAAATTCTCTTGAACATCGGGTAATTGCTTTTTCCTATGCCAAAAAAAAAAAAAGAACGAAAGGTTTAAGAGAAAATAACTCATAAAGAAGTTCGTGTACCATTCTTTGGGCGGGATGATCTTTACAATACCCGCTTTCCTGCCATACTCTTCAATGCTTGTCATAAATGCTTTAAAATCTTTAAATTCGTCCCAAGTTGGTTCAAATATCGGAATAGCACCCTAGAATGATAGAAATGAGATCAAAATCACTCAAGCTAGACATGTTTACATTGTCGTAATAGTCTTTAGGTTCGGTCGTCATTTTTTATTCTTATTAGAAAAAGAAAGAAAGAAAGCGAAAAAAAAAAATTTAGAACAGAAGAGAGGCTTTTCTTGCAAAAAGTCCGCAGTAGTGGAACTTCAGACCCAAGAAAAAAAAAATATTGATGTATAAGCTACATGCTCTATCATCTAAAGCTCAATGACAACCATCTTTGCTGTGCTATAGAGCCACTTTTGCCTGATAAGTTGCTTTGAGGGAAACATGTCTAAACTGTCTTAAGGCGATGTGATATTTATTGTCTTTCTTAACAAAGAGAATCAAGCAGAATTTATAATGATAATGTGTACAACATTAACTGATTAGTTTATTTATTCTCTGATCTGGCTAGTAGTTACTATTTCAGTATTAAATAAATACACAGTTTACTGCTGCATTAGACAACCCTGCTTCCTCAATAGTTTGATCAAGTACATCAATCAATTGTGTACGATTAAAGACAAGCTATATACAATGTCTAAGTATTTCCTTCCTTTCTTTTTTTGGGGGGTCAAATTACCTCAAATGGTTGATTGGCCGCTTCTGGCACTTCTGCCTTGATGAATTCAAACAAATAACGCACAGGATCTGATTTTAGGAAACGTCGAATGATTCTACTTCCATCTCCCATTCTCAACTGAATTCGCGTTGAATTAGTCATGTCTGTTGTTTCCTCTCTTTCAACTGCTTTTATGCCATCAAAAGCAGACCCTGCTTTCTCTTCGACTTCTTCCTCATGCTTCTCTTTTTCTTTTGAGTCAACTTCCATTGTTTGTGGTGATGTGGACTGAGTTGATTCAGTACTTCCATTCAATGAAGCTGCAATAGCCGCATTCAACTGTTCTTCTTCTGTCATGTCGGATATGTTCTTTTGTACTCTCGGTCTTTTCATGGTCGCCATTGCTCGTGTAGAAGAGTTTTGTTCCAAGAATTCAGTGATATCCATCATAAAGTCAGTAGCACTCAATTGTTTCTCCCAGACTTTGACACGTTCTCCCGTACGCGCATCAATGATAGCCAAATGAGGGAATCCACTTATTGAATAATATGTATGATAGCGTTTGCCATCAGCACTGTCTTTGGCATATTGCAAGAAAACAAATGATTCTCTGATGATATCCTTGACAAACGAATCACTCCATAAATCTCTATTCATCACTTGACATGCAAATTCTGTTGGATCTTGCACATTAATCATCAACCACTTGTTTTTTTCTTTTGCACTTTCTCTTGCCTATCAAGTAATGAATAAATAGAGAATTGGTTGTCTTCTATACCTCTTCGAAATTGCCTTTAAACATGATATCAAAAGGTGGTCTAAAGAGATCAGCTAATCGTTTGGCTTTTGAAGTAACTGGGCTAACACCTTCAGGTGATCCAGTGGAAGATCGACTGGGGCCTAAAAAGGAAGATAAATATTCATCTTTGAAGACGTATAGACTACCTTCTGGATTTAATCGCTCAAAAAAATCTGGCATAGATCCAGTAGTGGAATCGCCTTGGTTGAATATAGAAGGGCGACCTATGATCATTTGAGTATGCATGCATATATAAACGACTACTTACTTTGTTCTCTTTGCGGGTTCCACATAAAAGAAGATGAAGGCTGGTGAAACATGTCGCTGCTTGGGCCAGCCAAAATGTCTGTTTTGGGCGCAATAGGCGCTCTTACTTCATGACTATTCTCACTTTCTTGAATTTGTCTAGCAAGCTCCTCGTCTGCCAGAAGAGGCTCTTGTTTATCAGAGTGGATAGACACTGGCCGTGAGTGTGTAGTACCACCACCGTTTTCGAGAAAGAGTGTCACTGCTGTTTCAAAGTTGTTATCTGCAATCTAATAAAAGTCAAAAAGAGAGATAGTTAAAGTATGGCTGCTTACTTCTAGAAACTGTTGTGCTATTTCTGCTGAAGCACCTGTGATATCACAAAATTTGGAGATATTAGTATCACTCATATTTTAAAAAAGGAAAAGAAAGAAGAGAGTGTGTGATGCTACAAAAATGTCATTACGCAAACATTTATACGTGAAAAAACGCGTCGCATTTCCCAGACTATTTAAAAAACTAGGATTGATCACAACTGCTTTTTGATTTATAGATAATATCTGAGTATGTTATTTGTGGAGAGATGTAAACTAGAGTATTTACTTTGGAAAATAGAAGGTGTTGAATTCAATGAGAATTGACAAATGGATAACAGCAAGAATTTGCTAAAGCGCAGGTTCGGGCCGTAGATAGATAAACTATAATGTTTGGGCTTTTTTTTTTTTTTTTTTTTTTTTTTTGAAGACATGCCCTTTTCAAAATAAAGCGAACCAAACCTTAGTTGTAAGCCGAGAAAATTCTCGATCTGCATTTTTGAGGCTTCCAGCTAGTGCTTGTGGCGGCCTACTAATCCGCCTCTGATGTTCTTATGTATTCTCAATTGCACATTTTCAAATGAAAAAGTAGAGCTGGAATTAAAATGCTATAATAAAGAACAAAAATGATTTTGCCATCCTCTATGCAGAGAACGAATTGAGCTGAGTAAGAGTTTAGTGGTAGTTGCGGCCGTTACATAAGATACTAATAGAAGTTACAGAAGGATAGACTACGCACACCACAAGTTAAGAGAAAAAGTAAAAAGTAATTCCCCAACGGGGAATCGAACCCCGGCCGTGTCGGTGAAAGCGACAAATCCTAGCCACTGGACCATTGAGGACTTGTATATTTTGACAGGTTTGTTGGTAAGTGTCAAAATGTTGAAATTTTTATTTTCCAAGTCAGCAGGAAGCAATATAATTGGTACGCCTTTTAAAATGAAAACTCACAATCACTCTCAGAAGATCATTAAACCACATGAAGCAATCAATCTCAAAATGGAATCAAGACGAATCTTAATTGTTATTCCTTTAAGCGAAATATTATCATCCCAGAAAACAAATCAAACAAAATCACCCTATCTCTTCTTTACACTTTGGATAATATCAATCGACTGACATTTTTCTTATTTCTTATTTTTATCGAATCATATATTTTAGTCAAAAAATAGTATAAATATCACATCACATATTTTTCAATAAAAGGAAAGGATCATCTAAAATATAAAAAAAAAAGAAAGGTTATTTTTCTGACTACTTAATTGAAGAAGAAATCTGGAAAATCTTGGGAAGATTGGATTTATCTGTCTGTCAATTGAAGTATACAAGAAAAAGGAAAGAAACAAATAAGAAAGAAGAAAGCTACTATACAATATTGTTAATTGGGGTCTGTCCTTGGTAAAACTCCTGTCTTAGTAACTGGTTGCTCTGGGAAAGAACATACTTGGTAGTTATCTGAAGAAGGATGCTTTTGGGAACATTTATTAACATTATCATGTACCTTAGTTATTTTTATCTTATATTCTTTTTGTTTTGTTGTCAATTGTATTTTGAATTATTTGTACTGGATTTGCTTTTCTGTTGATCCGCATTTGATCCGACAACATCAAGACTCGTACTCGCAAACAATAAAGAACACCTTCAAAATATCGACTGAATTATCATTATACCTTGACATTTTTTTGGTGCGGCTAAAGTGGAAAAACAAGAAATCCATCATCCTGGTATTTTGACACTATTACAACTATATTTCAGTCATAACACAAAAGAAAGCAATTACAATTAAAATTATCAACATGTCAAACAACTCGAACGAAAGCAACTCCCGTACTGCAAGTTCGACAACAAATCATATGAACATGCATTCACCTTATCTCATGAAGTTCATGAGTGATCCTGTTGATTTTACTGGTGACATTAAGCGCATCAATCCCATCAATTGGATAAAAAAATTGGATCGTATAAAAAGTTTTGGAAATTTGGACGATGAAAACATCATACTTATTGCTGTCGACCATCTGGTAGACCAGGCCAACAGCTGGTTCAACTTGACTCATCCAGACCCTGAAACTCTCACATGGAAGGAATTCAAGACTTCGTTCAAGGCTGTTGTGAGATGAAGAGAGAGTAGATATTCAATAAGAGAAAAGGTAAGAACACAGAGAAAGTCCGTTAGAACTTGTATAGGTTTTTATTTCTCCAAGAAAAATGTTATCGTTCAATTGCTATAAAATGTCAAGGTATTTATACTTTTTCTTCTCGGTCAAAATATTGTTTTGGGTTAGCTTCTTGACTACGGATTGATTTGTTAGATCAGGAGCAATTAAGAGAAATGCCTTTAGAGGAAGTTGTCATCTCAGCCAATAGTACATGATCTGACCTGAACTTGAATAAACTATTACATATTTGTTAAATGCCAATGCTAATGTATTTGTCAGCTCTAACTGTCACTTTATAAGGGCCATTAATAATAACAGAGTCAATAGTGTTGTGAACATATATGAATTCATATGCATAGATCAATAAATGATGATCATGGCAAAAGACCAGATCACATCTATGGCAATTGCAATGGATCTATAGTCACTGACATTCACTCATTCTACTAGAAGTACTACATCATCCTCATAGACAGAGATTATGAACCTATTGACTCTGTTATTATTAATGGCCCTTATAAAGTGACAGTTAGAGCTGACAAATACATTGGCATTGGCATTTGACAAATATGTAATAGTTTATTCAAGTTCAGGTCAGATCATGTACTATTGGCTGAGCTGACAACTTCCTCTAAAGGCATTTCTCTTAATTGCTCCTGATCTAACAAATCAATCCGTAGTCAAGAAGCTAACCCAAAACAATATTTTGACCGAGAAGAAAAAGTATAAATACCTTGACATTTTATAGCAATTGAAGGATAACATTTTTCTTGGAGAAATAAAAACCTATACAAGTTCTAACGGACTTTCTCTGTGTTCTTACCTTTTCTCTTATTGAATATCTACTCTCTCTTCATCTCACAACAAATAGGTTTATAGTCTCTGTCTATGAGGATGATGTAGTACTTCTAGTAGAATGAGTGAATGTCAGTGACTATAGATCCATTGCAATTGCCATAGATGTGATCTGGTTTTTTGCCATGATCATCATGTATTGATCTATGCATATGAATTCATATATGTTCACAACATTACCCTCCTCCAGAGTCAACTCATCTTTGATAGTTGTAAACGGCTTCTTACAATGTGAACATCTAGGCTTGATATAACGTTACTTGACATAAAAATGGTTTAGAGTCTATGCAATTTGTGTTCTTCAAAAGGAAAATAGTTTTTCTTCTCTTTCATGTCACTTAGCATTTAATTCTTTTGCCAGCTCTTCCATTTGTGGATAATTTCTCTCTACTTTGTCTAGTAGGATGGTTTCTTCTCTTTGTTCCTGTCTTGTGTAGCACATCATTCTTATTCTCTTTGTTAGATGCAGATTTATCGCTTGATTTTGATTCAATGCGTTCATGCTCTAATCTTTTTAGTTTTTCAACTTTATCCCAGTAGCGATTGATGATTGTAGGATCTTGGAAACTAGATGCAGGCTCCCAAGTGTTAGCTCTTTCACCAAATCCAGTCCATTTAACCAAGTACTCTCGTCTTCCTGGCTTGCCACGATGATCACGAATATCTTCTACTTCAAAGTATTCTTCTTCAATGGTTGATTCATCAATGGTCACAATCTTCAGTTCTGATGGTGTATAATTACGATGCAATAATTCATTTTGCTCGTCTTTTAATTCATATGAGCCCCTTTGTTTCTTCTTACAACAGTATAGGGGCCTTCATATAATGGAGACAGTTTACTCGGTCTCTTTTGCAGTCTTACCATAACATATGTTCCGGGTTCAATATCGACAAGCATTTCTTGTATCAACCTCTTTGTATTCCTCATTTATTTTTGAGTTCTTTCAAAGATAGCGGGAAAGACAATCTTCTCCATGTGATCAATGCGCTGCTCAAGGTCATCGCGCGTCATCATATCTTTGGGAAGTGGATATTTGTTCTTTTCTTCATAGTTTTTAGGTAAGCCGACTCTGCGTGCAAACATCAATGAGAAGGGTGAACTCAACGTCTTATTCTTGATAGCGTTGTTGATAGAAAGCTGGACTACTGGTAAGTAGTAATCCCAGTCTTTGCTATTCGATTGACACATCTTTCTCAGCGTGTTTTCAACAATTTTTACACTGGATTCAGCACTTCCATTTCCCTAGGATGGTAGGGAGTGGAGTACCTTCGATCAATGCCGAGCTTTTTCGAAATAGATTCAAGTAACAAGTTATGGTATGCTCTGCCATTGTCGGATTGTAGGATACGAGGAAATCCATAGTCTCCAAAGATCTGCATCAATGTATGAGCAATGGTATCTGATTGTTGGTTCTTAAGTGCTCTGACAATAATATATTTTGAACAAATATCAGTCAAGACCAAGATTTCAGTATTCCCATTTTCAGTTACAGGAAAAGGACCTGCAGAATCAACAGATACATGATCAAAGGGTCGCAATGCAATAATGCTTGTCAGTGGATGGTAACCTCTTTTTGCTATATTATGCTTTTGGCACTCAGGACATGAACTTACTAGTTCCTTGGCTTCTTGATACATATTTGTCCAATGAAGTCCTTGAGAGTGTAGTTCACGCACAATAGCATGGCTGCCAAAGTGTCCAAAAGTATGTGCATCACGCAAGAGCTTTTCTCTTTCAGTCTCAGGCGGTGTAAAATAATCAAGTGGTTCTTTAGTCTGCTCAACCAGCTGCGTGGTAAGAACATGCAGGTTTTTATCTCTGCTATATTTCTTCCTGCAAATAGCAACTCTTTTTATTTTGGCAGCTTGTACATTTCGCTTTCGATTGCCAGTGCTACCCCCTACCAGTTTGTGATCACCTTCGAATTGGTCGAGAGGGGAATACAAACGACTCAACAAATCTGGCAATTTAAGAAGGATACCAGGAATATGCACAGCATCAAAGTCATAAGTCAGAATTTCTTCGTACCAATTCAACATCATATTGTTGCAATCTCGTTGAGTATGCATATAAATCAATGCTTTGTGATCTGTGTGCAATGTAAATCTGCGTCCCCAAATATATTGATGGAAGCGACGAAAAGCCATCAGAACACCATATAACTCACGACGAGTAGCACTCCATCTGCGTTGTGAGGGTGATAGAGCATTGGACACAAAACTAATATATTTGTCTCTACCCTTATCATCTCTCTGAAATAATACAGCGGATATACCATACTGAGAAGCATCAGAGGCAACAAAGAATTCTTTGGTGAAATCAGGATAATGCAAAAGCATATTGAGTGCAAGATGGCTTTCAAGGCATTAAAGCTCTTAGTTTGCTCATCAGACCACAGCTCTTCTACGTTCTTTGCATGGCTTAATCTAGTCAAAGGCTCAGCAACAGTAGAGATCATCGGTACAAATTCTCTAAAATAATTGATTAACCCCATGAACTGTTGAATGTGTTTCGCTGTCTTTGGTACTGGCCATGATTCAACGTTAGTGAGTTTGGCTTTATCAACCATAATCCCATCTGCATTGACCACAAATCCAAGCATCCTAACTGACTGCTGAAACCAAACACATTTCTTTGGATTCAAAATCAATTTGGCTTGTATCAATCTGTCTATCACCATTTTGACATCTTTGGCATGTTGCTCGGGTGTTTCACTGGCCACGATACAATCATCAACAAAAGATTGAACGCAATCCATACCCTCAAACAAAATGGCCATAACCTTACAGAATTGAGAAGTTAGGCTCTTTAGTCCAAAGCATCCCTTGATGAAGCAGTATTGCTGTCCATTATGAGAAAATGTTAATTTATGCGCATCTGGAGGATGGATTTTAAAGCGATGATATGCATTAGAGAGATCAAGAGTTGAGAAAATCTTCTTGCCTCTTAAGTTTTCAAAAATGTTTCTCACCAGTGGCACTTCAAAGTTATATGTTGGTGGTAAGATCTTATTTAAAAGTCTAACATCCAAACAAGCTCGATGGCTGACAATTTCACCCTGTTTGTTCTTTTTAGGTACAAGTAACACCGGGCTATTAAAAGAAGTATTGACACCACACTTCTCTATTGTTTTTGTTCTAAGCCATTCATTTATCTGTTCATCTAGGACAGGCCTCAATGTATGCGGGATGCTGTACTGACGACGATAAGCGGTTGCTCCTTCAGGTGTGGGCAACTTGATAATGGATTCTGGAATAGGACAAAATGACTCTACTGGTATCTTTTGATTTTCATCAATAGCATCTTGGATGGAAGCCATAAACTGTGCAACCTCCTCAGCAGATCCAGCAGGTGAATTATCAGGTTCAGGTGTATCAGTTGTTACGATGTTTGCATTAGAAAAAATAGAGTCTTTATCATTTGGATCAACACTATCATTTTCTAAATTGTATGCAACACCTGTAAGTGCAATACCCAGTTTACTCATAATGTCCGTACCAAGAAGAATGTCAAAGTCAAAGCTATCATTGAAATCTATGACTTCAAATTGGTGCTTAAAAATGATTCCATTTGTATATTTTACAGTCAAAGGATCTGTAATACCAATACGAGAAATTTTATTGTCTTTAGACAAGCAATTAAAGAAACCACTAATATTTTTGTTTATTTTGTTTATATTTAATTTAGCTCTAAGCGAGTCTAACTTTATAAAAGTATGTGTGCTTCCGGTATCAACCTTTGCCATCATCTTGTGGTTTTCTATAATAATAGGTGTCAATAAGTCAAAAGTGTCTTTATGTAAAGCATCTTTCGCTTTGATCTCGTTTGTGTACTTACAGTCAAAGCAATCATCCGTGATCATTTCAGTATCATCGTCTGTTTCTTTTTTGTCATTGTCATTGTCTTTATTTTTATCATCATTGGTCTTTGCAGCTGTCAAAGCCAAGACATTTCTTCTTGTACAACTGTGACCGGGAATCCAAGGTTCATCGCAAAATCTGCAAGGATTGTCACGTTGTCGAGAGATAGTTGCCTTCTCCTTTTCTTTGTTTTTATTCTTGCTTATGGTATAGCACTTATCCGTGGTATGAGTGCTATTTTGCCCATGCATCTTGCAAAAGTATGATTTGCTGGTGCCAGGTTTATTGTAAGGTGCAGAGCGATCAACCTGCGTTCTTATCGTTCTAGCATGTCTCTTAGCATGACCCAAAGGGTTCACACCAACAGCATGACTCAGCCCTGCCACACCAGGCAACAAGGAAGTAGACGTAGTATATTTGGACGCATCATCACCCAACACATCTCTTGCGACATCGGCTATGTTTTCCACAGTCCAACTCGAAGAATCTTCTGTCTGTCTACCCAACGTATTCATACACGCCAGACGTGTCAAAGTCTGTACAGGAGCAGTCAGAGAAGCAAGAAAACGATCAGCTACTCGAGGATCATCCTTCGGTATGCCAGCATTGTAAACAGTTTGAAGAAAGCGATTGGTGTATGTGCCAATGGGTTCATCGTTCTTCATGGTCATAGTAAACACCTGAGTGTTATACTCCCTAGTCTTGAACTTCGAACCAAAGTGCTTTTTAAATGCTTCTCTTGCTTCAGTCCAGGATCCGCAGCGCTTCAAGTTAGTCTGGGCCCAGGCATCCGCTCCATACGGAAGACACAATGGAATGTATCTTTTCCACACGGCTTCAATATCCTGTGAGGAAGAGTATACCACATTCTCAAAGGTACGTAGAAAGTGCTCATCCGACTCAAAAGCCTCTTCGTTAGGAAAGGGTCTATGTGAGTTGGCTAGTAACTGATATTTGGGCAAATCCCGGCGACTCAAAGAAAGGCCACTCGAAACAGCTCCAACGCTAGCACTAGAGGAAACATTTTGCTTTTGGAAGCCGGTAGGCTCTGCAGCTCCATCAATCTTCAACACCATAGACTTATATTCGTCTAAGCTGCGGATGCTCGATTTAATGCGCTCCACTTCTTGGAGTGCTCTATCGGCTGCGGCACTATCATTTAGGCTCCTAGCAGTGCCAAAAGCTCTCAACGTAGATGCCATTTCGTTTCGCAGCATAGCGAGGTTTTCTTCTACCATTCTGTAGTCTTGGCCAGGACTTGCAGCCGAGCTAACAGTTGATGCTTCACTAAGTATTTGATCAATCGACTCATCCATCTGGGCATCAGTCAATGTTCCAGCAGAAGGTCCAATAGTCAAAGAGGAGACATCAAGGTTGGTAATGTTTTCAAATTACCAGAGTTACCAGAGTTACCAGAGTTACCAGAGTTACCAGAGTTGTTCATCTTGTAGGATATACAAGTTCTAACGGAAAAAAATGTTGTGAGATGAAGAGAGAGTAGATATTCAATAAGAGAAAAGGTAAGAACACAGAGAAAGTCCGTTAGAACTTGTATAGGTTTTTATTTCTCCAAGAAAAATGTTGTCCTTCAATTGCTATAAAATGTCAAGGTATTTATACTTTTTCTTCTCGGTCAAAATATTGTTTTGGGTTAGCTTCTTGACTACGGATTGATTTGTTAGATCAGGAGTAATTAAGAGAAATGCCTTTAGAGGAAGTTGTTAGCTCAGCCAATAGTACATGATCTGACCTGAACTTGAATAAACTATTACATATTTGTCAAATGCCAATGCTAATGTATTTGTCAGCTCTAACTGTCACTTTATGAGGGCCATTAATAATAACAGAGTCACTAGGTTCATAATCTCTGACTATGAGGATGATGTAGTACTTCTAGTAGAATGAGTGAATGTCAGTGACTATAGATCCATTGCAATTGCCATAGATGTGATCTGGTCTTTTGCCATGATCATCATTTATTGATCTATGCATATGAGTTCATATATGTTCACAACACTCTGGATCAAGCTCTATGCTTGCATGACTTGATGCATGATTACTTTCTAACCAACCGTCGCCGTCCTGTTGTTGCTTTTCTTGACATCAAGGCTGCTTATGATACTGTCGACAGACGTGTCATCTGGGATGTACTGGCTCGCTCCTCTCTACCTCGGCCTGTGCTTGCTTTACTAGTCAACTTGTTTGACGACGTACAAGTATCTGTGCTGATAGCCAACCACTCTTCTACTCCCTTTCAGCCTGTCACGGGTGTTCTGCAAGGCTCTGTTCTCTCTCCGCACTTGTACTCTTTGTACATCAACTCTCTACCTTCTCTCCTTCGTTCTGCTGCTACGGCTGGTACTACTTTGGTATGTCCTCCTGGTATGTCTGATGCAATTCCTCTGAATTGTCTTCTTTTTGCGGATGATGTTGCGATCTTCGGCTCTCGTAGTCAAGTCCAGCATATGTTGAACCTTGCTGCTGAGCATTCTTGCTCCCTTGGATATTGTTGGAATCCGGCCAAGTGTGCAGTTCTAAACTCACCTTGTGATGGCCCTCGATTGACATTGTATGGCGAATCTCTGCCCCTCGTGGACGAGTTCATCTATCTTGGTGTACCCTTTCGAGAAAAAGGCATCCATGGACCTGGCATTATCTCTTTGAGATCTGCTAAGGCCATCAAGACCATGGCTCTGCTAACCTCTGTCGGTGTTCACCGCAATGGTTTCTCACTTCTTTTGTCCTCTCGGCTGTATGCCTGCTTTATTCGTCCCAAGATAGAGTATGGTTTGGCTATATCCCGTCTTGCTTCGGCAGACATGACACACCTAGATGATCTGCAGAATCGCCTGGTCCGTATGTTTGTTGGTGGCTCTTGGTTTCAAGTTGCAAAACACCTCACCTGTCTTCCTGCCATGAATCATAGGTACAACATCCTTGTCACCAAATTCGCTTTGCGTGTACAATACCTCCCTGATGACTGCTTGATAGTGCTTTTGCGTGATCAACTACGGTACCCTCGCCTGGTCAAGCTTCTTCAACAGAATGTCTTGTACCGTTCACTACCGGACCCACAGCCTGTCTCTAATGCTGAACTTCGTACTCACTTTAGACGACAATGGCAGAGCCAATTTGACCGCCAAATGGTGCGACATGCGGCTCGTGGTCGTTCCGTCCTTCTCCGTGCTTGTCGTCCTTGTACGTCTAAGCCGGATCCAATCTTATACCTGCCCATGCTTCGTACTTCTCGTAGTCGCTTGGTGCGTTGGCGTCTTGGTCGCTTTGCGAATATGCGTGAAGAATGTCCTTGTCTCTCTGGTGCTTTTGTCTCCCGTGAACACTTTTTGTCATGTCAGGCGCTTGACCCAGCATTATGGGATGCTGTGATATAATCACTAATAAAATGGTCAAATCAATAAGTCGATTAGAACCAAAACGGCCAAAAGAAGTCTGCTTTATTAAAGGTTATATTTTGTATTGTATTTATACTGTTTGTATGATAATTGATTATCCTTAATTTGGGACTGAGTGTGTATACACTAGCTAATCGGTTGAGTGGATTAAGGTACACAAGAACTGGGTACATGATCAGGGCACAGACCTCGTCTACCATTGGTATTGATGCAGATGTCAATTTGTGATTATGTGATGGTCTGATCTTTAACATGTTTAAACTAAGATAGAAGACATCCATCGAAGCTGCGGATAAAACTGTGATTGAAAGATATATTTATACATGATATTAATACTTGCTCTTTTAAGGCATAACTAGTGTAAGAAGGGATGAATAATGCTGTGTATACAACAGATGCACTACCTATTGCTCCTGCTGGTGTTCATCGTCTTGATTATGCTCTGAATCAGCTGCCGACTAAGGCTTCCTCTGGTCCTCCTCCTTTTTGGTCTGCTTTGCTACAATTGCTTTATGCAATTGATGTACTTGTACATCCTCTAGCAACAATTCGCCCTGATCAAGATCCTGGTGATCGTTGGCTCCCTCCTCTGGTCTCGTCATAGACGAACTATTTTTGCCATGTCTTTCCTCTGCGCTGCCACGGTGGTAAGTGATTATCAAAGTTCCCAGCCGTTGGTCATGCCTTTGGAATCATGCATCAATACAATACTCTTTCTGTCTCTGTTTCTTTTCTCTTCTACTTTTTTTCCTGTTGTCTGCTTTCTGTCAGGTTTTTTCACTCTCTCTCCTTTTTCTCTTTTGTAAAAACTGTTCATACAATTTGGCATTATGCTCCATAGAGTAGCCCATAAAATTGTTTATTAATAAAAATATAATCTTTAACCTGAGCTAAATGAACACTGCTTGAAAATGGGCTAATTACAGTATTTATATAGGTTGATTAATTTTTTTCTGGGAAAATAAAGCATATTTCAAGCCTTTTTTCTTACACATTTAAAGGACATTGTCTAGAAAACTTATGTTAGAAGTCTTGCTACTATATCATGTATATTGACGATGCAAGAACCTTTACTAGCGGAAGCCAATGAGAGCGTTGTGATGATCTGACATTAAATAAGTCTTCATTTACATACTAAAATACATCATAATCAATTTACATCAGAAATAGACATAAAAGAACCTCTTGTACTGAATAAGACAATGTATCTTTTAATAGATCAAGACTTATAATCGAAGTCCATAATTTACATTGTTTAATTGATTTAAAGTAGTCTATGACAATAGAGACTCAGTCATTTGCATGAACTCTACTACTACTTACTCCGACATCTCTTCATGTATAAATATGCTAGAATAACTTATAGTAAAAAAGGATAACAAAAAGATTGTATAGAACAGTCTCAAAGTATCTACCTTTGTCTCTATATCATCTTATTATATAACTCTATTATCAAAACATCACAAGCGTTTTCAATTTCAATTAATTTGTACATTATACGTTCCATGAAAGACAACATAGTTATGTAATGAAATAGAATCTTATTTACATTAGCTCAAATAGTTACTGAGATACAACAGGATCATTTAGCTGCCTTATTCTACTTAATTCTGCTATGTCAAACATAAAATATTTGTCATGCACTTTGCGCATTCAGCGGTATTGATTTATCAATGTCAAAATAATAGTAAGAATAAAGATCAGACAAAGAATTACTGTTTATTGAGTCAATAATCGGTTCATATTTATAGATAAGTGCTTGTGTCAGGGCTCAGTTATCATTAATAAAGGGTTCACATTATATACAAGGATTTCACAATGCAAGATTGATTCATATGATCCTTAGGTTATTACTGTGCAAGGATCTGTATTGGTAAGACAATCAATCTTCAATCAATTAAGTGAGGTTATCAGATTGATATTTGAGACTTTCTTTCTGCGTTGAAACATTGCATCAATAACTAATCGCCAATCATTTGTAGTAAGACATTTATTCATTGAAGTCACTGTATGAACACATTTGATTGGTTAATTATGCGATGTTGTATGCTGGACATAACAGGTAGCTTTTGGTTGAACTACACAATTAGAAACCAGAAAAAAATCAATGAAATAGTAGTAAGTTTACTTAATAGAAAAGTACAAATAATATAGAAAGTAAGAGCGCATGCAATATAAAGGAAGGCACGAGTAAAGGCATGTTACTTGACGATTTAGCTAATTTTTGGCTAGAAGGATACTCTTTTCTGATTGTTTGTCCATCGGATGTTGTTACTTCAGTAACAGATTTCGAGTATGTGTTGGCGCTACTTCCCGTACCAGTGATTTTGTTAGTAAACGGACCGTTTTCATTATCGACTTGTTGAGTTACAGAAGAGCCTTGAGAAGTATCAAAAAGAATAAAAAAGATCCCAATTGAAAACAACAATAACGACACCGATCTCATTTCTCTTACAAGTTGTAGCAAACAGAAGAAAAAGGAATTAGATGTTTCGAACAGTGCCATTTTTAAAAGAATCTCTCCTTTTTGTATTTAGGAGAACTAAACGATGTTATACAAAAGGGATACTGTGTTTATTAAAAGAAACAGGAGAGACAATCTTTAGACAAATTGCCAAAATCGAACGATACGAGCAATTGTTTGTACTTTTTGTTCATTTGTCAAAGCAGGATTCTCCAAGTCTCGAACGTCTTCTAAGAAACGGGCTCGAGTAGAGTTTTGTTGAGGTAATGAACGAGCATAGGCACGTAATAAATGAACTTCACACAGTAAAATACCTTGTGTTTCACATTGAACTTGATGAGGGTCTTTTTCATCTTCATCAGTAGAAATTTTCCATTCACTAACTTCTCTTTTATGAATTGGTTCGTTTATGATCAATTGTCTCTCGATACGACTAACAAGAAAACATTTTGTGTGAGAGAAAAAGAAATGCAACTAATAAACAACTTACCGGAGTGTTTCTCGAATAGGTTGTCCAACCTTCTTTATTTTTTGTTGCGACTTGCCTTGCACAGCATTCTTAAACCATGAAATAGAGGCCCAACTCAAAAGCATAGAAGGTGCCACGGCTATCGTTCAAATTAGTTTTGGATTTTCTTTTTCTCTATGCGAGACTCACCCAGAAAGGCAAAGTTCAATTCATTGGATTTTAACAATTTGTCTAAAGCAGCCATAGCAAGGTCAATATCTACTTTTGTCTTTTGCACTTGAATAAGAATTGTTCGAAGCAAATCACCCGTGATAGCATTTTTCAAAGGATTCTTGATTTCTTTTTCATATTCCTTTAACAAGACTGAAATGTCTCCTTCTCTAACATCTGCTGCGATTCTGGAAATTTCAGAATCAGGTATATGTAGTTTATCTTTGGCAAATCCTACCACCATACGCTCAAGAGACTAATTAAAGAAATAAATACACACATGCCATTGATTCTTGCGACTTACATCTAAATCACTGGAGAGTCCTTCCTTACTCAAGAGACTCAATCTTTGATCCTTAAGACGAATGGTATTGTACACTTTTCTGACAGGTTCCCATATCCAATTGAGAACAAAATCGTGCGCTGTTTTACCTAGTTCTTCCAAACAATGAATGATGTCTTCTTTTCGTTCAAGCCCATACTGTATTGTCCAACTTGCAGCAAAATAAGATATTAAGGATGGTATCCAGTAACGGGTCAGTCTTGAAGGAATACCGTACGACGATTGCACAAGCTGCAAATGGCAATCGTAAGTAGAAGCCCATTCCTTAGTCAATTGATACAGTTCCATTGAAATATCTTGTGTAGAGTTTGCATTTAAATTTTTCATACTGAGTTGTGTCTGGAAATGATGTAAATTCTTCTTCACTTTCTTTGTTTGTGAAGGTTCCATAAGGTATTTGATCATTTCAATACAGTTTTTGGTTTCGTTAGCTATGGTACTTGTGAAATCATTGCCTTGATCATATTTGAATTGAGGAGGGCTAAGTAATAAGATACCCAGAGAAGCAGCTTGTTCAGCTCTGAATTGTTGTAGAGCATTCTTCTTTAAATTGATTTCATCGCTTAACATTTCAAGAATCAAAGGGCGTCGATGAAAAGAAAGTGTAAAGAATTTGAGGGCATCGAAAGGTTGTTTTTGCTTGCTGGATTTGATGTTATGAATAGGAAACAGTTGTCTGAGTATGTAATCGGATGAAGTAAAAAGAGATTTGACTTGTTGAGCTACTGCACCCGTTTGAGTGATCTGTTCTGTTGTGCTTTTCAATAGATTGAAAATGCGATAAGGTGCGGCTAAAAAAAAGTCAATGGTTTGAAATTGCCCAAGATTTACGTACTTTGTAATCCATAATAAATTTCTCGTGTGGTGCTTCCATGAATATGATTCCAATAATCGATTGACTCTGATACTGGCAAAGTCAAGTTGAGGACTTTGGAGAAGACTTGACCATACACTGCAATCGTACATTTGGCAATAAAAAATGATTCAAGTTCTGTATCCATTGATTCTGTTGCATTAATAGAAGATGTGTCATGATATTTCTCAAGATATTCTTGTACTTTTTCGAAGGCGGGGGGCGTATTGCTTGTCAAGTCAAGTGCTTGTGTTGCTTTGAATAAAAACTGATCTCTCTCGTTAAGGGAAGCAAAGTTCTTTATTATGCCGTTCTTTTCCAGCTTCTGTTCAAAAGACTGGTTCAAAGCCGCATCTAGTCGCTTTACTTGTTCACTTACAAAAGTGTCCATAACGGTCGGTATCAAAGAGAAAAGAAGCGCGTTTTGCAAGGAATTCACATTTATTTTACCACGGACTTTTAATAGCAATGATGTAAGAACTCGATCGCATATTGATGTCCCGAGCAATAACATGTTTTATCGAGACAATGATTTAAAGTACTAACCTCTTGTAGTAATAGGCATCATTTATATACGTTTCAATCATATGTAATGTTGTACATTTACTATCGATAAAGAAAAGGGTTAACTTTTTAAGTTTGAATTACCAAATTTATGAAGAAGTGACAAACAACGGGTTGCTAGGTGTACCTGAGACATAGTTGCTTATACACTGACCTGAAATAAAAATTAGCCCAGTTTTTTGTTATTCGAATTCAGCAACAAAGGTATCATGATCTAAGAGCCCTTTAATGTGCCAAGATGATACATAAACGCACTCAGTTTCTTGTTGAGATGTTTTAAGATAATATAAACAGAAAGGAATCAGTACTTGGTAGCATCAATCACAGCTTAATATTGGTTGGTCATATTGTGTAGTAGTATGAAGGTAATGAAGAAATAGAAGGGAGGGTATTTAACTACCTCCTCGTATCCGTGTAAGTATTTTACATATACTAGTTCATATCTGTTACCAGTGTATCTCCTTTCTATTATCTGCTCTTTCTTATAATCTAATGTAAATATTACTTATGTATCTCATGCTCTGCTTAATTTCTAGAATTTGATTTTTGCTTATTTAATACTTTATTTTTTCCAAGTATAGATACAAGTTTCTATGAAAGTAAGAAAGAAAAAAAAGGTAAGCGTGGCTTATTGGATCGATGCCAACATTATTTACTTCATGAGCGAAGTTCTATTACTTTATTTTTAATTAACATCAGCCAAAGATAAGGATGCCTTGGCAAATAAATTAATGGCCTTTTTCGAATGTATGACATTTTATCCACTTCCGATAGCATAGAATTAATAGGATTCAAAGCCTAGGACTAACTTGGCATGAGTATGATATGCTTACAAGAAGAAGGATCTTCGCTTTTTCTTTTTTTGTGTATCAAAAAAGGGATCTACTGTTCTTTTTTTAAGGCGGAATTGTAACCCCGTTGATTTCATTTATATCTCTTTTCTTTCTTTCGTTTTTTTTTTTTTTTTTAGAAAACTCATCTCTGTAGACTAGCATGGGAGAAACTAAACCAGATTACTCTGTGGTGATTGACCAGGAACCTGATCAACAGCAGCAGCAGCAGCAGCAAAACACTGTTGTTGCACCTTCTGTTATTAAGCTATCTCCTGGTATGAAGGCTGTTCTTCCTATTGCAAGTTATTGTGCTGCTTCTATTCTTATGACTGTTACAAATAAGTATGTCTTGAGTGGCTATGATTTCAATATGAACTTCTTACTATTAACTATTCAAGTAAGCAATATACGAAAATGCACCTTTTTTTTTTTTACTTACTTTATTATAGAACTTGACTTGTGTTGTATTATTACAATCCTTCAAATTTCTCAACCTCATCAAGTTTCGTGATTTTGATAGTGACGAAGCCCGCAAATGGTCTCCTATTGCAGCTGCACTTGTTGCTATGATTTATACAGGCTCAAAGGCACTTCAGTATCTTCGTATCCCTATCTATACTATCTTTAAGAATTTGACTATTATTCTCATTGCTTATGGTGAAGTACTTTGGTTTGGTGGAAATGTTACACATCTCATGTTGGTTTCTTTTGGCTTAATGGTAAACATCGAGGCATGGAGAGATAAGTTTAACATATATTATAGGTACTTTCATCTGTGATTGCTGGTTGGGCAGATATTAGTGATACTGTGAGTCAAATGGTTGAATTTGATACAGCCATGTTGGGTTATTTCTGGATGGCCACCAACTGTCTTGCTTCAGCTGCTTTTGTTCTCTATATGCGTAAACGCATT
Source organism: Gilbertella persicaria (assembly GCF_025201335.1). Lineage (NCBI taxonomy): Eukaryota > Fungi > Mucoromycota > Mucoromycetes > Mucorales > Choanephoraceae > Gilbertella > Gilbertella persicaria. Next base: position 214,975 of record NW_026251963.1, on the reverse strand, counting down.
AAGCTCACCAACTTCAAGGACTTTGACACAGTGTACTACAACAATTTGGTCTCAATTCCTATGTTGATTATTCCCAGCTTCATCTTTGAAGACTGGAGTGCTGAAGGATTAACCAAGAACTTCCCTGCTGATGTACGTCAGCCCATGTTGATTGCCATGATCTTTTCTGGTGTCTCTGCCTTTGCCATGTCTTATGCTTCTGCTTGGTGTGTCCGTACTACTTCTTCTACTACTTATTCAATGGTAGGTGCTTTGAACAAATTGCCTATTGCTGCTTCTGGTATTATGTTCTTTGGTGATCCTGCTACATTTGGTAATGTGTCTGCTATTATTGTTGGTAAGTCATTTTTGGACGCATATTTGTGTATATTTACTGGTTTATTAGGTTTTATTGCTGGTTTAGTTTATTCTGTTGCCAAGACTATTGCCAACAAATCACCAAATAAGAACAAAGATCTTATTCCTATGTCATCCTCCAGCCAAAGCAATGCTGATGCAGTCAAAGATCATGGAAAACCATAATTCATTTATACATATACAGCATATTTAAATAGATCTTCTTTTTTAATGTTCATTTTGCAAAATAATAAAAAAAAGTTACAAAATCAGGAAAAGTTTAATTCCGTACATAAACAATAGATGTCCCTACAATGTTTTATTTTTGTTGTAGACGTAGTCAAATTATTTTGAGTTGAAAACTGAAATAAGCATTTATCTGAAATATCATAGTCTTAAAAAAAAAAAAAAAAAAAAGAGCAAATCATCAAACATTTCGCACGTCTAAACCTATGCATGTATACGTCAAAGTAAACCCTTCCAGCTTTTATTGAGAAGGTAAAGAACAGAACGAACCTTTGAGGGGGGAGGAGGAGGAAAATACGTTATTTTTAAAGCTATTTTAAGCTTTAAATTGTTCAATATTGATTGTGTACAATCGTAACCGCCTGATTCTTTTCCAAGACGACAAAATATTTTCCCTTGTACAACTGCATAGTTCGACATATATACCAAAAAAGGGCATTGTCTGAAACTGAAAGAGATTTTAAAAGCAAACAGAAAAAAAGACATTCTGACGTTTTTCATTTTTCTTTCTTTTATTTTATCGTCATGAAGAGGAAAAGAGAAAAACCAAACCAGACACATAGATTTAGACTTTCATCTACTTCTGGGAATCTAGTTCCTCTACAGACAATTAGACAGCGGTTGATAGGCTTATGGCAATCTTTAACATGGCCTGTGTTTATCAAGGTGATCAAGGCCAACATTGCAGTAACAATCGCCCTCGGCCTTTTACTGGTTGACCCAGTTCAAGAGCTTACAGGAATTGGCGGCATTTTGGCCAGTGTTGCTGTTGAATTTGTGCACCCAACAAAATCATATGGGTTTTTGGCAGAGGATGTTCTTTTTGGCAGCGTTATGTGTTCGCTTTCAGCTGCATGGTCCATCCTTGCCATTTACTTGGCTTCGTTGGTAAGAGATCCGTCGGACGAAACCATGGCTCAAACAAATGTATGTGCCATTCTAGCTTGTTTCTTAATCTTTGGCTGTTTTTGTCTAAATTTATTTCGGGTGAAAGTGGAACAAGCTAATGTGGGTGCTATGTTAGCTGGAACAATCATGGTGATTGGAATGACTTCAGCTGTACAACAAAAAGAATTCTCAGCGCGTCCTGTTGTAAGTCATCTTTATTCATTCTTTTTTCTTTATGCATGGCTTAACCAGTTTTGTCATTCCTTTTTTTTCCGTATCAATTTTAGTTGCAGGAATTAGTGTCCATTCTGGTTGGTTTTTTTTTGATTTTCACTGTATTTCTTGTCATTTTCCCAGAGGACAGCACTACAATCTATGTTGAACATTTAATCAAATTATGCGAAACATTCGATGGATTTACACAACGACAAGTGTCAGCCTTTTTAAGAGACAACAGTAGAAAACTCAGTATTCCTTTTGATCCAATTGAATCAGTAGCCTCTATTAATTTAGTGGTTGATGATCTTATTACAGCGCTCGTACTCAGAAAACGAATGGTACGAAGAGAACCCTCTTTCAACATGCTGGCACCAACAGATATTAGTGAGATCACTTCCTTGGTCAAGAAGATTAGAACTCCACTGCAAGGCTTGGTTCTGAGTCGAGCCATGGAAGAGAACATGCGTAAAGCAGAAGAAGCGGTATTTCAAGACAATCATACAACAGAAGTTGTCGAAGCTCAACCGACTGAACCAGCTACCAATCTGTTCTATAACTTTACAGAGAAAGATTCTCCGACTTCCATACCTTCCTCACAAATTCAACGATCGCGAAGTTATTATGGTGGCACAGATGATGAAGATCAAGGCCAAGATGTAGATTATTTTACAACGGACGATGATACCTCTGGATCTTCAGCACCTCAAACACCCTCAGGCGTAAGCAGTTCAACTTCATCTTTCTCTAAAGATGATACAAATACAGCAGACAGTTCTTTGAAACAATCAAGGCGACGTAAAGTAAGATGGGAAGATAACATGAAGGTCATGTCTTATTGGCGAGAGGACTATGATGACGTTTTGAATATTGTGAAGCCGGTTTATCTCGATCTCAGTGAAGCATGTTCAATTGCTATTCAAGAGTCAGTCAAACGTCTTAGACACATTCAAGGTCTTGATCCACGCTATCAAGATCGACCGTTCTTCTACAAATATTATTATCGATGGAAAGTAGGCGCTGCCAAAGAAAGAGAAGAAAGCAAAGCTTTTGCATATGATAGAAAGGCGGATCCCTCTGTTCCTTTATTAAAAGCAATTCGGCAATTCCAAGAGCATCGACTAACTGGCCTTAACCGGCTTTATACCAAATCGGGCGTGCCACGCCGTATCTTGTTCTTATTGCTTACATTTCAATTTAATTTACATACTTATGCAGAACAACTTTATACCTTGACATCACATATATATGAGCTGGATCAAATCCGTACTAAACGCCGATTATGGTGGCCACATATTCCCTGGCACAAGTTTTTCCAAAGCCTTGATGACATTGACGAAGAATTTGATCTCAATAATCCTGCAGCCATGATGGGTGTCAATAATCCTATATCTTTACAACGCAAGCTTTCACGACGAGCCACTCTACTTTCTTCTATGATGAGCAATGATATGCACCCTGTGGATCTTGAAGCACAGCAATCAAAGGGCGTTCTTTACAAACTAAATACGCCTCAACGCGGGGAAGTGCATTCACCAAGTGAGCATCATCAAAATTGTCACAAAACACACCAGCTGAAAGAATACGCCAATCCTTGGAGACAAAATACGCTTGACCCCTTGGAATATCATGATCCTGACGTCGCTTATCCCACAACATCAACACAACGCTTTTTTTATTCTATTTATCTTTTCTTTTACAATAATATATACTCAGCTGATGTTGCTTTTGCATTTCGTGCAGCCATTGTTGTAGCTTTGTTGTCTTTACCTGCTTTTCTAGAGAGCAGTGCTACCTGGTATGATACTGTTCGTGGTCAATGGGCTGTTGTTGTTGCATTGATTTGGATGGGTCCTTCGGTAGGCAGTAATTTTTTTGGGTAAGTAGAAAAAATCGTTGCCTTCTGTATAAACTCAATTACTCTAGTACAATGACACGTACTGCTGGCACAATTATTGGTGCTATTCAAGCAATCATTATATGGGAAGCAGGTCGAGGAACTCCACAAGGATTAATTATCTTGTCATTCTTGTTTAATCTGCCATGGTGGCTGGTTTATATTCATGGCAAGTTTTGGAAAGCAACAGGTCTCTTTGCTTTGGTTACAGTAACTATTAGTAAGTTTGTTTGTTATGTAAACAATTGTGTTGATGTTGATTCTTTAGTTATTGGTTATACACATAGCTTTAAACCTAATGGACAACCTGTTTCTATATTCATTGTCACTTTAGAGGTACGAAAGCTAAACTAAGAAGAAAAAATACTCATGTTACATATAGAGGATGGTTTCAGTCATTGTTGGTGTCTTTGCAGCACTTGTCATCAGCATCTTTCCATATCCTCGCACAGGTCGCGTTATACTTCGACGTCGCATTTCGCAAACACTGAGTGAAATTGGATCACTTTATTCTTCATTTCTGTCTCTCTTATTAAAAGAAACACCAGACAATGAAGCCATACTTGTAGAAAACCGTGAATTGTTTAATTCAGTCGCTAATGCTATTCGTCGACAAATCCAGGGTGAGCGGGTCTTGTTAGAACAAAGCCGATTTGAACCAGCATTACGTGGTATATTTCCTGAAGCCAAGTATCTGCACATACTTCAGGTATTAGAAAACATCTTGAGTTTAATTATAGAGATGGAATTCTCCATGGAGAAAATCCCTTATGAATGGAGAATGATGATTACTAGAGAGACATGGAAAGAACGAAAGGAAATGGTAAGATACGAATACAACTAATTGCTCCCTTTTTTTTTTGCTAACGCATAATCAGATTTCTTCTTATTTAATTGCACTTCATTTAGGCTCTTATGCATTGATCAACAAATCCCCTATTCCACCTTATGTAATTAGACCTACAAAAGCAAGACGCAACTTGACAAACAAAGCACGCAAATTACCTGCGCTTCAATTTCAACATCTTGGAGAGCGCGAGTATACATATTTCAGTTCATATATCATGAACTCAGAACAATTGTCTGTAGAGCTTGAGTTACTCATTGCCACTATCCGCGATCTTGTTGGGCCTGATAGTGTCAGTATATGGCTAAACTACAAGCATTAACATTTTGAGATAATTTTTGTATTTATTTATTAGACTTATTAAACTAATGTACCTAATTAAAACGAATGTGATTCCTTTTGATGTTTTGCTTGCTTTTGACTTGGTACTTTTCAATTGCAAGAATCTTATAGAAACTACGGAATATATCGCTCTATTCGACTAACTTTGCTAATGATAATCCAGTTTCTTGAACTATATAGATGCGATGGGCAATCTGATGCTCGTCATAATTTTGTATTTCTGGATTGACTTAATAGTAACCTCTTTACTTTTTCCATAGTAAGTAAAACCATGTTTTATATCCTGACAATGATGATGTCAAAAACAAAGCCATTAAATGCTGTGAAGTCTGATGAAACTGAAATTAAGAACAAAGCACTTCAAATGCTAGCTTAATTTATTTTCGTGCTGCCTATAAAAGAAAGAAAATCATACTTTCAGCTTCCAGGGTGCCTCTAAAGTTGTCTCCGAACGCCGTGCTAAAGTATATTAGTTTCTCTTTATGACAAGTCAGATATGCATGGACGCCCATTGATAGGCAGTTTCATATACAGATAAAGTAATCGTGTGTATTAAGAAAAAGTATTTCATTATGCTAAATGAAAACTTGCAAAAAAAGGGGTTTATTTATCCCATTAAATGCTTAAACTAGCTATGAGAGATGTTTAGCAAGACATACAGTGTTTCTGATGTTATTTTGAACCTGAAAGGGCAGTATGTCAAAATGACCATTTACTGCTTGTAACCATTGTGCTACGAGGAATTGGCGTGTTCAGATACTCAGAATAATCGCCAAAAGCTCTGTTATGTTTTCTCGGAGCATTAAAGACAAAATTATGTGTTCCCTTGAAATATTAGTAGCAAAATTCTTATAAAACTTATACTACTTGATGCGCAAAATAAACATATATAGCTTTTATTAAGAGAGTAAGAAGAAATAAACTCGCTTTTGCGCAATAATTGTGAATTAACAACTTGATGAGCTTTGATAAAAATATATCTCAAATTCAGCACAGCTCATCAAGATTAACGTTTAAGCACGAATGTACAGGTAATTTGTATTTATATATGTGATTTTTTTCAAATAGTATTATCTATTGCTACAGTCATATCTTATACTATGTATCTCTAATTCATTATGTACTTATGATAGACATATGTGAGAAAAGCCATGTAAACTCATAGACAACGAAGTCTTCTTACTATCATCAATCGCCTGCGTTTTAATGATAAAAAGAACACAGTCTGCTTATTGGGATCAAATAATGCCAGCGTGTATGTGGCTTAACGATAGGCATTGAGAGTGGCGAATATCTTACTATACATAGAACACCAAATCTATGTACTATTTTTGGAAATTGTTAGACATCCATCTAAATAAATTGGTATAGTGAGCAACTCGAAAGTGACAACACAATTTGAGAAAGGTCCGAAGCAGAAAAAAAAACCAATACAAGATGCTTCTGTCTCTAATGTACAGAATAATTTTTTTTTTAGTTATAAATAGGTTTTCTTGCCAAACATCTAATATTCATTACCAAATGTTTTCAAACAAAATAAGCGCTTATCCATTTTTTTATCCCAAATATTCATACTCATTCTTGTTTTCTCTTTTTATTGTCTAATCGTTAAGCACAAGTTATCTCTATTTTGTCTCTAACCATCATCTGAATAAAATATACAACTCCTCTTTTTTGTATAATGTTGAACGGCGATAAATGCAAAGACACATGAGATGCAGGTGTTACATTTGGTCAAAGAAATGCTCAAAATAAATTTGCTTGTATGCTATTAAGACAACAAGTTAGTGCAAAGCAATTAGATATTAGCGTGAAAAAAGACGTACCAAAGGATAGCCATTATTATCTATTCAACAATCGAGCAACTAAATTTGATCTTCTTATTTCTTGTGTACCCTTCACACACATAAAAAAAGCATTAAATTAACTGCATTTACAGGTTTTTAGTCTTAATTAGTACGCTTGGATTTTTTTTTTTTTTTTTTGGTATCTTCAAAAACATTTTTGGGACGTAATAAGCGGTGAATACCTCACCAAATCTTTTTCGTAAGGTACCAAAAACACAGACAAGAAAAGTTTCTACACTGCGAAGTTAATGTCTACGTCACGAATTTTCGATCGGTACTTAAGCGTCCACGTAATAAATAATAATTAGTCCTTGTCCGTTTTTTATTTTTAAAAGCTCAAAAGTATTCTGACTAACACAAATACTTATTATTGAATCTTATTAGTATGGTGCGCGAAAAGGTAACATCTTATCATCATGCTATTAAGATTTTTGGCATCAGTTCGAGATGAAACTTGATCAAAAAAAAGGTGACAAATGCCTTTGGCCTGCTGAAGGACTTTGAAAGGCAGGAGATTGGCAAGTTCAAGCAACCATTGACGAGACTTGGGAGCTATCCTTGCTCTGACAAACGCCTTTCGCTGCGTGGTGGCATTAGTGTTTGTAACACTGGTGTTGTTGCCTTCAATTGGTAGTCCTCTTGGTTGGTATTGCTCGTAACATTTAAGATGCTGTAGATGACAAGAGACTTGATCTTTGGCCTGCTGAAGGACTTTGAAAGGCAGGAGATTGGCAAGTTCAAGCAACCATTGATGAGACTTGGGAGCTATCCTTGCTCTGACAAACGCCTTTCGCTGCGTGGTGGCATTAGTGTTTGTAACACTGGTGTTGTTGCCTTCAATTGGTAGTCCTCTTGGTTGGTATTGTCATCTACCTCTAATTGCTTCTTTTTTTTTTCTTTTAGACAACTCGCACCCAAGTCTTACTATGGTAATGATGGCGTAAATAACCTTTGGCTGAAGGTAACACTTAAATCCAGTTATTTTTTTGGAAAAAAACACCACTGCATTAACTGTTTTTTTTATTAATACATGTTTAATTACTACAGGTTTAATTTTTGCTAGCTACAAGGACTGACGACTTTCTATTCCCCCTCTAACTATTGATTTTAATATTCATTGCTACGATTAATGAGCTTTCTGGTCCTTCTGTCTTATGCGACTGCTAGCTATATATAAGGATTGGCTAATTGATTTTTAAATTAAAAGATATTTCACTGTATAGTCAAATACACCATATCATATATATGTTATATTTGACCCTTTCTGAAAATACAATAGATCAAAATAAAGACCCTTTTTTGAAAATACAGTTGAATAAGATTAAGAATTTAACATTATTCTAAGGCCTTTTCTTACGTAAATCAATCCATGATGTTATAAAAAACATCATACTCAGTAATGATCAACATAATAAATACATGTTTAACCTTGAAAAACTAAATTTTAACATTTCACGTCAATGAGCATTGTCAGTAAATTAAATATGGGAGTATAATGAAGCTAAAAACTGAGGCGCTTGGTAAGATAAAAAAACTCAAACGTTTTGTTCTCAAAACATGCTTTTTGGACGTAAAAATCACAAAAATGAATTTTAGTCTTATCGACATTATAATAGAAAGAACTTGAATGTTTATATATGTATGCATATTAAAACTATTTTTACTATCGTACTAAAATTTATTTCAAACGTACCAAAAAAAAAAATCCAAGCGTACTAATTAAGACTAAAAACTCGTATAAGTCGAGCTTGTTCTTCATTTCCTAATTGAGCAACATCACTAAAATGATCCATTAATTAGAACAAGCTTTTCTTTTCTTTCTTTCTTTCTTTCTCTTCTTCCTCTTTATTTTTCCCCTTCCTTTCCTTAAAACAGATATGATCTTATCAAAATCCATTGTTTTCACGGGTCTCATCATTGCCTGTGTAAACGCAACAGATGATAAGATTTTACGCTTCCCTCTCAGACAACGCAGTCATTCAAAACCTTATCTTCAGAAGCGAGACGGTAACAATGTCTCCTTATACAATGCAAATGGAAAAGAATATTTAATTGAGGTCGGCGTTGGTACGCCACCACAATACTTCAATCTAACAATGGACACTGGGAGGTAAAGAAAAAAGAAAAGCAAAGTTTTAACTTTCATTTTATAATAGTGCAGATTTTTGGGTTCCGTCTTCATCATGTCCGGTATCCATGTGTCCACATACTCGTTTCGATAATAAAAAATCAACCACTTTCAAGGCATTGTCTAACGAGAAGCTTTCAATTGAATATGGTGTTGGTACAGCCAAAGGTAGCTATGCACTTGATACGATCACACTTGGAGAATCGGGTATATCTCTTCCAAACCATACTATTGGGCTTGTGTCTAACACGGACAATATCCTCTCTGCTTCAGAAGATGATACAATGCCTTCGAATGGTATCTTGGGTATGGGTCATCCAAGCCTCTCTATGAAGTCTGGCAAAAAGCCCGGTCATCTTGTGATGGGGTTATATCAAGCAAATATCATTTCGGAGCCTATTTTTTCTATCTTCCTTAACACGCAATCTGCTTATGGAAAAACGGGTGAACTTGTTTTGGGTGGACTTGATAGTACGAAATACACAGACGATATTCAATATGTGCCTATAGTTAGCTTTGATGTTAGTAAATACTATGTTTCAGCTAATTTAGGAGCCAATAAGACCAGCACGACCAATGGTAGCCAAGAAACATACCTTTATTGGTCTGTACCTGGTCAAGGCGTTTCTACCAGTTCAAATTATAGCTATAGCACACCAGATTTGCAAGCATTTATCTTGGACACTGGTACTACCTTGACCTATGTTCCCGAATCGATTGCAAAATCTATTGTTATGTCATTGACAAATAATGCAAAAACGACAAAATGGGACGCCCTTGAAGGCATTTATCGTGTCAGCTGTTCTTTAGCCGAAAAGTCTGATCTTTTCGTGGAATTCTTAATTTCGCCTTCAGAAACAGTCAAGTCAACAACACCTATGACAATTCGTGTTCCTGTTTCTGAATTGGTCATACCTTTGGATGATGCACGTACTCCAGAGACATCTACTTCTTGCATGTTTGGCATTGCGCCAGCTCCTAAAGGATTAGAGTTGACGTCAGGTGACACATGGATATTAGGCGAATCTACGTTGCGCTCCTTGTATACAGTGTATGACTTGAAACAGAATAGATTTGGAATGGCTAAATTGGCCACAGCAGTAAATTCATCATCAGCAACCAGCAATGCTACAATTGCTACCACTACCACCAACAGTGATATTATTAGTAACAGCATGACTGGTACTCCTTTAGCTCAGAGTGACACTCCTCCTACCGCTATATCCAATGGCATGATATTAAAACCCTCTTTTATTTTCTTGGCAAAACTTTTTACTTTGTATTTTATTTTCTATGATTTGTAAAAATAAAAATGAAAGTTTCACACATACTGGTTAAAAGAATTCGGCGGATAAAATTTGCGCAGAACAAGATACGATCCAGTTGTACGTAAATGACGTTTGATTTCTGTGTTTTCTAATCTGTCGTGTCTCGGGATAACTATCGGTGGGTATATAATAATATTTTTCATTTGCATTATTTGTTTTTTTCATTTTCTTTTTTTATTGTACAAACAAATGCAAATTATTGCTGCAACCATTGCCATCTTAGCGTCGGCTACACTTGTAGTTAAAGCAGAAGAGGGTATTATCCGTACACCGATTATCCGTAACCCTCGCCTTGGTAATCCTTTAGAGGAAGCGAAGAAAAAATATCAGTTTCTCAATAAGCGCTCTTTACTCGAAAAAAGAGATGCTTTCAATGCTTCTCTGTACAACGACCAAGGATCTCAATACTTGATTCAAGTGGGTATTGGTACTCCAGCACAAAACTTCACTGTGACACTTGATACTGGAAGGTAGGAGAGGGAATATGTGCGGAATAAAAACAACAGAAAAATTGACATAATTACGTAGTGCTGACCTCTGGGTTCCTTCCACTGATTGTCCTCAAAGTTCTTGTCCTTTCTATCGATTTGACCCCAGTAAGTCCTCTACTCTCAAGCAATTGAATGCACCTTTTGGTATCCAATACGGTATCGGTAGTGTCAATGGCACTTATTATACAGATACTGTCACTGTGGGTGGTGCCACCGTTCAAAACCAACAACTTGGTTTGGCTTCGATGACAGAAGATATCATGCAACCCAATCCCTCAACAGGAGGTCCCGGTTCATCAGCACCCGATGGTTACAACGGCACAAACATTCAAAATGTAGAAGCAAATGGTATCCTCGGCCTTGGTTATCCTGGTCTAACTCAAGCAAATAGTCAAGGCGAAGGCGCCTATAATCCCTTCGTATTCAACTTGGCCGAGCAAAAGATTATAAATGAGCCTATCTTCTCTATCTTTCTCAACAGCGTGTCTGAAACTGGTTGGTCTGGTGAAATTATCTTTGGTGGCATTGATGAAACAAAGTTTGATGGTAACTTGACTTATTTACCAGTGGCTAGTCTCATTACACGATCCTCCAGTGGCTCAAGCAGTAGTTCTCAACCTGGTTACTATTATTGGATGGTGTATGGTCAAGGTCTAGGTGTCAAAAATTCTGACACTGGCTCAAACCCTAGCTGGAGATTGCGTGAACTCGGTGCTTTTATTTTAGATACAGGCACTACTTTGACTTATTTGCCGACTTCTGTTGCTACTGATATTGTCTCTGCTTTTGCAGGCGAAAGAAACTATGCTTACGATCGTCAATCGGGTGTATTTATCGTCGACTGCAAAACTGCAAAGAGCCCTGCTCGCTTTGAATTACAAATGTCTCAGTCCAGTCGAATCAGTAATAGCCCTTTAGTTTTAAGTGTGCCTGCTTCCGAACTAGTTATCCCTGTTGACAGCAATTCTGCTGACACTGCTAGTATCTGTATGTTTGGTATTGCTCCTTTGAATGGTGGCGGAGGTCTTGGTAATAACTTGTATCTTGTTGGTGATTCTGTTCTTCGTTCTGCTTATATGGTGTTTGATATGGGACAGAATCGTGTTGGTCTTGCTGCTACAAAGCAAACTGGTGGCGCTGTATCTTTTGGCAATTCTACAAGTAACGCCTCTACTAGCACTCGTAGCACGAGTAATGCTGATAATCTTTCTTCAGGAGTCTCTACTCAAACCTCTGCTAAGATGACTTTCTTTGCTTTGTTTGTAACAGCTTTAATCATGAATGCTTTCTAAGCTAGATATGTATGTATACGTCTCTTTTTGTTTCATGTAGCAGTAAATATGTATATTTTCTTTGTATTTTATAAATAAAAAACAGCTTTTTTAGCATTGATAAAAAATGGGTTTCACTTTATGATTGAACAAAAAAAAAATTTTTGATTATAACTGTTTATCACCTTTTTTAATCTTAAAGATGTTACTTGACAAGGCAATCGTCTTGTTGTTAATTACCACATGTAGCCTTGTCTTATCAGAGAAGACTATCAGTCTCTCTATCACTAAATACAATCAACATTCTCATTGGAAAAGAGCAGATATTCATCAAGCTCGTTTATTTAATAATGAAGGATCAGAGTATTTAATCAATATTGGTATTGGAACACCAATGCAGAACTTTACTGTATCATTAGACACTGGAAGGTAAGTAGAGTCTATATGCATATATAATCTAATTATATCAAGTTCTGATCTTTGGGTCCCTTCCTCTAACTGTCCAACGGAAGAATGCCCCTATCAAAGATTTATCTCCTCTCAATCTAGTACATTTACATCATTGAATGAGTCTCAACCATTTCAGATTGAGTACGGTATTGGATCAGTAAATGGAACCTATGGCAAAGACAGTGTTTATTTAGGCAATGCCCATATTCCTCAACAACAGTTTGGCTTGGCAGCTTCTACCCGTGACCTCATTCTGCCAGCTACATCGCCATCAAATGGCATCTTTGGTCTTGGTTATCCTTCTCTCACTACAAGCAACACGAAGTATAGTCCATTTGTATTTCAGTTGGCGGAGCAAGGATTAATCGATCAACCTATTTTTTCGGTTAGCATGGGATCAATAACTGAAACAGGTTGGTCTGGCGAAATCTTGCTAGGTGGAACGAATTCTGAGAAATACATAGGGGATATTATCTATGAGCCCGTTTTCAATCAAGACAATAGTAATACGTCTTATTGGATGGTGGGCGGCAACTCGATTCAGGTACAAAAAGAGACGACGAAAAGTGAACTAGTTTACAACAATACATTTTCTTCAGTTCGTGGCATGATTGTAGATACTGGAACTACTTTGACTTATATGGATCGCGACGCAGCTGAAGCCATTGTCAAAATGGTGACCAACGACCATGCTGTATTTGACCAAATGTCTGGTACTTATATCATTGACTGTCGCACGGGTCATGAGGCAACCACAAGTTATTTTGTTTATTTCACACTGGATCGTAGTGGTATACAATTAAATATCCCTCTAAGAGATCTCGTCTTGCCACTAGGAGAAGGTATTTGTATGTTTGGCATTGCGCCATGGATGGATACTGGCAATAGCCTAAAAATGAAAGAGAATGGTTGGATTCTGTTGGGTGATTCTGTTCTGAGATCTACATATCTTGTGTTTGATATGAAAAACCATCAAATTGGATTTGCAAAGGTTTGATTGTCTTTTCTTAAAATGATATTTCCTTTTTACTGATTTCATCTAGACTGCTTCTGCAAGTGTCATTCGGCATGAAATTACATCTTTTGGTGACACATTGTGTACGCCCAACAACTTTATTGAATTAATTATGACAGCTATGATTGTCGTTTTTGTTTCTATATAAAGTAAGAGACTGGTCTGTGCTTTCTTTTTTTGTGACTCCAGTGATAGCTATAGTATTTGTAGGAAGACAAAATAAAGTAATATCAATTGGAAAATATTCTCTCTCTCCCATTCCTTTTTCAAACAAAATATTTTGTATATCAAGATTTAGGAACATTACCAAAAGAAATTATTCTTCTTCTCTAACAACTTGTTATTAACCATAATATTCCAAGTGAATTGACTAGTCACTTATTATATAGAAAGGCTTTATTTGTTGATTGTTTGATATCAATGCTAGCTTATACAGTATACTTTCCAGTGCTTTCTTTTTTACCTCAGAATATAGGATTTCTTCACTTTTACACAAAATATTTTATTTGGTCGATCAATAGAAATTTACTGGGCATTTTCATGATCAAATATTTCTTTTTTGAGAGGGAGGATGATTTGTCTATGCCAGTGCCTGCTTCAAAAAAAAAGAAGCAAATTTTACTTGGTTTCTATTCGTTTTGAGCATTTTATGATGAAGAAACAAAAAATACTAAACATAAAAAACTATAATTGTTTTTATAAATTCGAGATATGAAAGGTATGTTTTATACTAAGCAAATTCATTTCTTGTGACAGAATATTACTTATGGTGGCTCACCCTCAAAAAAGAGTCTCTAGAGTTGATTTGATAGCAATGATGAAAGGCAGCTACAATTGGAAAATCCATTGTAACTATCGTAGATCAATACCAGATAAGTAACTCTATGGTATTCCTATAAGACATATCCTGATTCCTTTTAGTGAATTTAAACTTTTAAATTGAAGTTGTACCAAGTCTTTTAAAACTTGTAGCATTCTTGATCTATACTACTTTTTGAATACATTACCAAATAAAGATATTCAGTTTGTGTGATACAAAAAAGGGTATCATGTTACAAAAGTTAATTAAGCAAAGTCACATTCATTGCACCAATCATGGCTTTTATTTCAATGATCTTTACTAAAGCATTTTACGTCTGGATTTCAAAACACTAAAAAATAAGTCCTTTTTTTTATTTTTATTTTTTCAATTCCTTTTTCTTTTTCTTTTCTATCTTGAAGAAAATGAATGTTATTAGTCAACAACATCAATATGGAAATAATAAAGAACTCATGAAAAGATTGGCAGATGCAAGCCAATACAAAATGTATCCTTTAATTATACCTAGAAACGAACTTTCGTTAAGAAAAATTTTATTGACCACGAGGTAAGTTCCCACAATAAAGAAAAAAGGCTGTGTATTAACAAAATAGCAAAAAAAAAAAAGATTGTGGAATCATGTTCGTAGACAACAAGCTATGATGACAATACCTTCTTCTGATGACTGGCTGTTCCAGCAACAAAGTGCCATTACACAAGAAAACACTAAGGAACAAGATAATATACCCACCAATGATAATAACCAAAGCGAGCATGACTGGTCTTGGTTTAATAAAGAAGCCAAATCATCCTCTTTTTTGGATTCATTAAGCCCTGAAGAAGACAAGTCTGCTTCAAGGAAGCGTACAAAAAATGAAGAAGAAGAAGAAAAGCAAGAACAAGTACAAATCAAAAAAATAAAACTTCATTTTAATACAATTGATCCTCCGGCTGCACCGGCTGGCCCGGATATGGCTGACACAACTCATGCCGCCTCTCCTCCTCCTCCTCCTCCTTCTCCTCCAAGCCCTGCAGTTTTACTAAGCGTATAATTTCTGTTTGAACTAGACCCTCACACCAATCGAAAGCTGCAATTCATCAAACAAGTTTTAAAAATAGCCTTATGTATACACACACAATTTATTTACCCATCTAGTATACTTTTATCCGCACTCTGTGGCAGTTACATCTTTTAATATGAAATCAGGTTGTTTCTTAAAATAAAAATGATCAGCATATTTATTATCATCAGGATCCATTAGTCAAAAATGTGGATTATGTAACATATATCGTATAACAGATATCATGTATATAAAAGCAGGGTCGACCCTTTTTTTTCCCCTTCTTTCTTCAATCAATCAATCAGTCAATCAATTGAAAAATCATGAAGTTCTTACTTGCTACTCTCATCTTATTCTTTGCCTTGGTTCAAGCTCTGACCAACTGTACTACTGAACAATGGTCTTATTGCGGTCAATTCTTAGCTTCTGGTGGTCTCTATTGTCAAAGAAATAATCAAACACTTTGTTGTCATAAAAATATGGAAGCAAATGACAAGGACTACTGCTTCTCTAATGCAACTTATAACTGCCGAACTTTTATCTCAAGATATGGTTACCTGTGTACTTCGAATGATTGCGTTAACTCAAATAATATTATATAGTTTCTTTTTTTTTGATATTTAAATAAACTTAAAACTATATTTTATACCGAAAACATTCTTGTTGAATTTTGGAAGCCGTTTTTTTTTCTCCTTCTTCCTTTTTGTTAAAGACATGAAAGGTCAAATTGTTCTAACAACCCTATGTTTGCCTATATTACTGTGTTATCATTTCAATCAAGCAGAGCCACCAATCGATAACATGGCTGAATGCAACCTAAAGGCAAAAATGGTCTGTGATATGTTTGTCAATGCTGGAGGCAAAATTTGTATGAGATCTCTCGATATGTGTTATCTCTTGGATCTTTCTAACGAAACAAAGCAATGTGACACTGATACTACCAATTATTGTGACATGTTTTTCACAAATAATAAGGGTTACCTATGCTCTCATTTGTATTGCCTCACAGTAAAATAAAAATAGACTTTTATTAAGAAAACATAAACACATTCTTCTGGGCTGTACACATCTTCTTGGCTCTTTCTGTACCCACAATACGTTCTAGCTTCAAAAAGTCGTACTTGGTAAACAAAGCTGTGCATGAAAAAGTAGCTTCTTCAGCCGCACTGGCTTCATCAAACTTGAGACTCAAGAAATTAACAATTTCTGTGTAATATAATGGGTCTTCAGGAAGACCATAGAACACAACATGGAAAGTACCACGAATATTGTATCTATTGATTGTCAAGACTGTATCATAGTCAGGTCGCTTACCTTCTAAAGAAGTGAAGTCTTTCAGTATACAGTAAAAAGTCTGTTCTACCATGAAAGAATTGTGCTCTTGCTCGAGTAATTGCAGACCCAGAGGCGTATCTAAACTAATGCATGAGTGGGCTGATGATTTAGAGAGCATAAACTTACTCCGAACAAGCTTCGTATGAATACTTGTTGTCTTCAAAGTAGTTTCTTATCCTGACAAAATCAAAATAAGAAGGGATGAAAACAAGGGTATGTGATTGCATGATGGCTGATTTACGTAAGGTTGGCAATGTCTAATAATAGATATGAGCAACTTTATCTAAAAGCCCTTTTTTTCTTTTTTTACCTTTTCGACAAAGTATTTATATCTCACGTCATTGACAGATTTCAAAGTAGGAGCATCAATACGGGTAAAGCTCTGTTAGGAAATTAGATCATGGTGAAAATAGAAACATACTTGCCTGTTGCACCTGAGAAATCACATCAACGATACTGCCTTCTTCAAAGATTTGCTTGATTTTTAATTTGCCGGATACGTTCTTTAAATGCTTGTTAAATAAAGCATTGAATTCTGGTGTTAAGAAGTCAGCAAAGACAAGTGTTTGACGAAGATATTTGGCCCTATGTTTTTATGAGTCATTCATCCAAAAAAGAGTGGTGTAAACTCACTTTCCATCCAAGTACCAACTCTTGATTCTAGAAATATCGCAGCCATGGCTATCAGTAGGAATCAAGTTCATATGTTGAAAGATGTGTTCTACATGTTCCCAGTTTTGCATCAAGAAATGGTTTGTTTGATCCATAATAACGAGCTCAATAGATGATAAAAAATCGAAATCCCTTTTCTTGTCACTGTATAAAACACATTAGCCATCTCCTATCCTTTTGATTGACATCCATTTACCCTTCCGAACCAATCAATGTACGCAAGCCTAAAGGTGATGCCACAATCATATCAGCATCGTAAAAGTTGCAGTAAAGCTTCATTGACTTTTTAGCAAACTTGATACCCAAGCGAAAGTGATCATCAATATTGCCTTGGAAATTTTGCAAGAAATCAGCTGGTTTGCTAGGGTCCACGGCTTCTTCTTCACGTAAATTGAATTGCTCATAGAATCGATTCTTGTTTTCATGTTGCTCTGTTCCTGATAGTTTGATTAATGTATCTACTACATCAACGACGGTATTTCTAAAAGGTAAAATGAGCAAGACTTTTGGACGAGTAAAGCCTTGGTCCCGCATTTCACTAAAACAGAGTGAGTACTTGATTTCTTGATTGCGTGTATCATTTACCCCAAGTCTTTGCCTTCTTTTTGTGCTTTACTCAGCTTGGCGTTGTTTTTGAGGACGTGATCTCTAGTTCTAATAATAAGTTAGCTATGCTGTTCTCCCCCATTTTTTTTGGTTATCATTACTTACTTTGTAATATGGTTAATGGCATGGAGAAGATATGTGTTTCTGATCTCCTTGGCATTATTCAGATTACGGTTGCAATAAACAACATCACGATAATTGTTCATTTGGTTAAACAAACGATCTTGAAGAGGAGTGAATGTGATGTTTTCTATCAGGCACAAGATGAGACATATTGAAAAAAAAAAACCTGAAGACTTACTTCTATGATTGACTTGCTTGTTAGCCTTATACCAGCAGTTTCCAATGCGTTGTTTCACTTTGACTTCTTCTAATGAGTTTATTTCAGGCATTTTCTTTACATGTTTATCTTCTGAAGTGGTGAAGGCAGTAACGTTCTTTAAAACTTCATCATCAAACATTTGCGTTGTCCATTTCTTCTGCTCAACGATAGAAATCTTTTCATCAAAGGTACTTGCTTGCTGATCATTGAATCGATGCTCAAACAAATCATCTAATACTGAATTACAACGAATGCATTGCATGAAAAAATTACCTTGAATTTCTTCTTCCTCTGCATCACTTCCCATATATACAATTTCTTCCTCTTCCTCAAGTGGGTCAGGAGCGTCACCATCAATGGGCTCTTTTTCTTCCTGTTCTTCGTCATCCTCGTTATACAAATCTTCTTCACCTGACATTTCCTCGTCTTCATCGTCTTCATCGTCTTCATCGTCTTCTAGTCCTTCTTCTTCTCTTTCTATGAGCTGTTCCTCGTCTTCTTGTTCTATTTCATCTTCAATGCCTTCTTGTTCACGTTGAATCTTGTTGTAAAAGTCTTTTTGCTTCGAATTCTTTTTCAATGAACCCATAAGCAAGGAATATGCAGAAGGCTTTTTCCAATCTTCTTCCTCGCTGTAATCATCTGATACTTGTTCTTCTTCAGAATCATCGAATTGTCTCGCAGCTCGTCTTTGTTCTTCTTCTAATTCTCGGTCCAAATCAGCCTCGGATACGACTCTTCTACGCCTATCCATTGAATGAGTTCATTTGTATTTCTTAAAATCCTACTTACTTGAAAGTGTCTGCTTCGTCGTCTTCAAAGTCTTTAGGTACAAGTTCACCATAGTCCTCCAAGTCTTGCTTTTGTTTTCTTGACAGTTGACCGTATTTTATAGGTGCGTCTTTTCTTTTGGATGTTTTGGAAGTAGAGAGACCAGATACGTGCGTACCTGAGACCCTTTTTTTACTCATGCTTTTACTAATAGCAGATCGTTCTTTGGCCATTATGTTTATTATGCTTCGAGAAAAAAACAAAAATTAAAAATAAATGCATACTTAAAAGTACTTCAAGATAAACAGTCATTGAAAGTATACATTGACAAGCCACATATGTAACTCGAAGTCTAGACGATTTGCGGAGTAGAATTACCATGGAAACAGAGGTTTATTAAACTTTTTTTTCGGGATATCATTATAGTACAAAAAAAGGAAAGGGGGATAATTAGTTATTTACAATAGATTCAATGGCTTCGGTAACAGAAGTTTGATCATAAATGGGTTCACCAGTGACTGAAGTAGCACCCCTCATGCAGACACATTGAATACCGAGTCTTTGAATAGCCTCAATGTCGACTGGAATAGCACTATTGTCAAGGTAGATTAAATGCGTAATAAAGGATGAGG
The DNA here is from genome assembly GCF_025201335.1 of Gilbertella persicaria. Taxonomy (NCBI): domain Eukaryota; kingdom Fungi; phylum Mucoromycota; class Mucoromycetes; order Mucorales; family Choanephoraceae; genus Gilbertella; species Gilbertella persicaria. Next base: position 195,475 of record NW_026251963.1, on the reverse strand, counting down.
GTGAACTCGGGTAAAATGAATGGTTAGGAAAGGGTGGGTAACGATGCGAAGGAGAAGCTGGCATGCTTCCAATGGTCATACTTGAAAATTGAGAAGAATATGAAGGTGGGGTATTGATGATGGCACTTGAGATACTGCTTGCTCTACTTGAAATATAGTCAGGCACTTCTTCCTGATCGTCGTCATCCTCGCATGATTCATAGAATGCACGGCGTGCGTCAATCCTTTGACTTTCATTCAGCGCACGGGTGATGGCATTGATAAAGTCTAGAGCTGTATAGTCACTTGTTTCACGATCATTTGTGCCGTTTAATAATAGAATCTTGTGCTTCAAGGTTTGCGATTGGACAATAGAGTTTCCTACACCGCGGAGAACAAGACAAGGCACTAAGGAAGTATAAAGGGAGCCAATCGAATACACAAGTGTCTTCTTAGAGGATATATGGCTGATCACTTTAGGATTCGGCACAGGGTAAATCTCTTGTCCATATTCATTGATGTAATAGATACGATTAATAGGTGAAGTAAGCTTTTGGTCCACTTGTTTAGAAAAAAACAAGTTGGCATTGGTATCGTTATCGTTGTCGTCGTCATCTAGCTTTGTTTCGATCATATTAAAAGGATCTTCAAAAAAGGAGAATGCATCAATAGGGTTTATTCGTTTTCGACCGGGAGTACATGCACCTTGCTTTTTGTTCTTTTGTTGGTATGGTGAGGGATGAGAGATTTCGCATTGGCCTACCAGCGTCTCTCCATTTAGTAAGGAAGCAGCAATTGTAGCTGTTTGGTTTGTATTAATGACTGGTACAACTGACGTAGGAGCAGAAGTGATGCCTGTGATGGAAGCAAACAAAAAGATGGCTGCTTCTAACGATCCAGTGAAAAGACGAGCACCTGTCAAGAAGAAGTTGCCAATACTTCCGTTACAAAAGTTGAATCGTTTATGTGCTCTTTTCAATATCTCAAAATCAAATAGTGTCAGAAAGCCACGGATAGCTTCTCGCTTTTCAATAGAAATGTCATTCCAAAGACTAAAATAAGAAATATAAAAAACGAGTGATTAAATTCTATATTAGTTTACCTATGACGACCTTCCACAATCAAAGCCCATTCATCACGCACTTTCTGATGATTTTTCTTATCAGCAGGTAAACGATAGCTCAAGAGATCTTTGATGGCTTTCATTTCTTTTGAAGTGTCTTCGTCCAAAGTGTTCATCAAACGAATCAATCGAGAACGAAGATCGCCAACACTTGGGCCACCTAGTACCCGCAACAGCTCACTCTAATGATTTTTATTGGCATTTTAATTAAACATGTATTATTTCTTACGGTGGATCCACCATTGTCAGAAATCCCAAGGATGTAACTAACTTGATTGGCGCCTGTCTTATGAAAGCTATCTAAGATATGATTACAGGCTGATCCACCTGAAAATACAACAAAAGAAGAAGATATTTCCATGCTAAAAAAAGAGTAAAGAAGAAAGGGAGAGAAAGAAATATATATCTTGCTATTTATACCCAATTTCAAAGGAGCGACAAGATTTAGGCCAACTCCGGAAATCAACAGATAGCGAATTTATTATCGCCTGTTGATAAGAAATGAGCCAATAAAATAGCTTATTTCATTGATTAAATCAACGATTGGTTTACATATGAAAGAAAGTTTTATGGCTATTGTTTATTTGATAAGATATGACACTATTGATGTTCCCATCAGCATTGACTGGCTAACTTTCATCTTATCTTAGTGAGAAGGGATTCCTGCATTATAAACACCCACAGCAATACAAAGACCTGCTAATGTAGCACCCGTGACTAAGACAAGCACTTCTTTAGCATAATCTACTTTGTACCAACTAACACGACTAGCATTGGGTTCAGCTACACAATAGTAAGCATACATAGGGAAAGCAATAGCATAAATAAATTGAAAAATCACCCAGCTAAACAGAAAAAAAAGGAGGTCGTCAGTTCATGGCATAATACAACAAATTCTTACAGATAGAAATGATTGCTAAAAGTAACTAAAGCATTTCCGACAGCATGAAGTGTTGCAGCAATATACAAAACTTTGATATTCAAATGAGGAGGCGCCATCATGACTTGTTTCATCTTTCTGTTATGATCTTGTTCATCATCATCTGTGACCAAAGTACCAACACTGGCTTGTTTGTAGTTTGATTTGTTGTGGTAGTACAATCTTCCTAAATCAATGGCCAATGCAAAATCAGTAGCCAATCCTTGAAACTTGAAAAAGAGTGCATCTAGTGGCCAAGGTACAATAATCACAATAAACATAGTGATGAGTAGATAGATAAAACAGATAAACACAAATTTGCGTTCCCTAAACAGAATATATAAGCTAAAGTTGTCTGTTATATAAGGTAATTTACAAGAGAGATTTTTGACGAAGAAAGATGTGTGACATAAGAGCAATTTCAAACAAATTGTGATAGACACCAAATGAAGCCCAAATTCTGCCTGCATTCATAAGAGCAAAAGTAAAAGTAGCAACAAAGGTAGCGATTAAATAGAGCATAATGAGAGTATTGAAAGGGCCAATGGTCTTTTGATTAGCAGGTTGTTTAGGCAAAAAGACATAGATGATGTGGTATAGAGTATATAGTGTTGACACTGCAACAGTGACAACAGAAAAAATAGTTGTTGCATTAAAGGCATCATCGTCATAATCTAATCATGTTAGTTAGACTACATAACTTTGTACGTTACCTTCAATATGAGTAATCCAAGTTGGAATATTAAACAATTTGCTGTAAGCTCTTTCAGGTGCATTAGGGATTTCTGACATCCATTTTGCCTCAACACCGTATAAGGCTAATAGTAAGACTGACATAAAATACTGGAGAACCATACTTTTCTTTCAGAATAAAATGAAATATAAGACAGAAAAAAAAAACTAACCTCATCTTTTATACTTTTCAGTTTGCATAATGGCCGATGATTGTACCTTACATATATATGATACAACACGCTCATGTTTCAATTGTCACATAATCTCCCCTTCTTCCTATACATATCGTCTATTGTATGTAAAACATAGTATGGTACTCATGATAGATAACTCTGACAAAGCACTCATGTAGACTTCTATCTACCAATACAGGCATTGTATTCGGTACAATTTAAGGAGGAAGAAAAAAAAAAGAGAGTTTGATTACAACCAAGGCTTATATCGTACTGAAAAGCCTAGACAGAAAATGAATCTTCATCGTACGACATATAAAGAGTTATTAAACATGCATATGGAGTCGTTGGTAAAATAGATATTCAAACTAGTTCATGTTCAGGCCTCCTTGAGCTAGTTTGCTCAGCTTAAAGAAACCAAGCAATCGTTTCTCTTACAAAATTTAAGCAAAAGGGTCAAATTTAGAACTCGTTTAAGGTCAATTATCATATAAAACAATAATTTTGTTCTAATTAGAGGTGTAGTCTCGAATGATTTAGTGCTGATTACAAGAGAGGGAAATCGAAAATTGCATTTGCCACAGATAGGGGAGATGAAAAACCTCGGTAAAACTCCTTTTGTGATCTATACGTGCAACATCGGTAAACAATTGATCAATAAGCATATGAAAAAGTATCATTCATGCAACTTGGATTATATCCGGACCGGAATAAATGTACTCCGGTATGCGATAGATTGACTTCTTTAAGCCTAAAGAGCTCAAATGAATCCCATATGAAAAGTCAGAAGGGTGCATCATATAAACACTCCTTTTTGCAGCTAGAATGAAGTAAGATCCATGCATCCATCCGTCAGCAACTAAGCCATCGTATCATGTAGGCTTGAAATTTGTTCCTTCTCTGGTCACAAGATCTACCCTGCCAAGGGTAAAACTTACGTTCGTGTTGACAGCAGGTAACTAAAATAAATGTAATAAGCATGATGAACTAACATGTGTTTATAGAGTAAGTAAAACATAAATTAGGTTCATGACGAATGTATATTCAACATCTTCAATAGACTTTCCGTTTCATCAACGGTAAGGCTGCCTCTTACTTCCTTCAACGTTTGAACCCCCGTAAGATCAGATGGACTGTTATCTACCGTCGCTTGAACAAAAAGGGCATCACCGAAGAAGTTCAAAAGAAGCGTTCTCGCCGTACTGTCAAGCACGAACGTGCTGTTGTTGGTGCCTCTTGGGATGCTATCCGTGCTAAGCGTAATCAAAAGCCCGATGCCCGTGCTGCTGCTCGTCAAGCTGCTATCACCAAGTCCAAGGAAGCCAAGAAAGCTGCTGCTGCTGCTAAGAAGGCCGCTAATCCTGCTGTAAGTTGATCTATATATGTGTGTATGTATGTTCTAATTTATGTCTAGGGTTCTCAACCTAAGGTTAGCAAGCAACAAGCCAAGGGTTTCGCTCCTAAGGCTGCTGCCACCTCTCGTTAAGTTATTTGTATGTATGAATAAAAAAAGAAAAGGAAAAGTAGTTTTATTGTGTAATTTCGATGGGACCTGAAGTTTGAATCATCCAGTCGTCTTTCTTCTTGATATCACCAAACATACGTAACGCAGACCATCGAATTTGATATGTACCTGGCTGAATCATAAGAGGCACAGCATTGATCTGGTCATCTTTAAATAGTTGACCTTTCCAGGGATTGAGTTCTGGAATAGAAAATGCATTTAAAGACCGTTCTGCATAATCATAGCTAGCCACGATATAGCCAACATGGGCCTCTTGTTTGTCAATCACATCAATCATCAATTGACGAGAAGGCGTTGTTAATCGGAAATCAATCAAAGGTGCCGTTGTATTGTCAGAAAGTATGAAATGATAGGTCTCTTTGTTAGAATAGACATGGCCTTGTTGGTCTTTGATGTTTAGTTTGGATGTATCTAATGTTGGAAGTCGATAAAGACTGCCAAGTACACCAAAATAAGGTACATGGACAGAAGCATTTGCATTTCCAGATGTAGGATTGAATTGAACAAAACCGCCATACATGACTTGTTCGTTTTCATTAAAATCTGTTGGTAACTGAACAGAAACAGTAATCTGCTTCGATTCTCCTGGTTGCAATGAAATTGTGCTAGCACTGAGTTTGACAGTAGCAGTTGTTGTGTTTGTGTAGAATTTATCGCTGTCATAAGAAACTAATTCAAACTTGGTATTGTTGTGACCATAGGGAGAAACAGAGGCTGCTATCTGACTCGTAATACTGTATGCAACAGACTCAGAACCAGTATTGGTGATTTGAAGTGTGTGTGATTTATAAATATCCAAAGAAGTATCATTAAAACTAATATGTGCTGGTGATACATGTAGAGGTTCTTTAAGAGCATCATAGGCTAATATATCATTAAATGAGTATCAATGGTAACTATGCATATTCTTTACCTTGAACTAGGCCAGCACCTTGACGAAGAGGAGAGTCAAGTATGCCTTTTTGCTTGTATGCATCCAGTGGCTTACCATAATTCTGTATTTTGTCATGTATAATGGAAACGTTTTGGCCTTGAGATGCTTCTTTTAATAAAGCAACCACACCAGCAATGTAAGGAGAAGACATGGAAGTACCGCTCTTTTCACCCCATCCACCAAGATAACGAGGCAAAGTCGAATATACATTACCCCCTACAGCAGCAATGGAGGGCTTCATATGCAGTTCATTGGTGGGACCAATACTTGAAAAATCAGCAATTGTATGGGCTGTGGCTGATTCAAAAGCGAAAGCATTTCGTTCAAAATGGATATCCACTGCCCTTTCGTCATGAAGAACAGACATGAGTTGACGACCACTGGCAGAAGAAATGGTAGCAATAGGGATTGGTGTATCCAAATAAGGAGCCCGAGGAATCTCTCGAGAAAGGGTATTAAAGTAAATAAGGCCAATGGCACCTTTTTCTGCTACAAGTTTGGCTTGTTCTGTCATCATACACGAACCTTGCTTTACAAGAGCTATTTTGCCATTGAGATCAAGTGCACTGATATCATCTGCTTTACACGCTGATAAAGACTCAAAATTACCACCTATTACAACGCTTGCATCTGGAATTTCCTTGTCGGATTCAGGGGCAACTTGATAAGCTATAACAAACATAAATATCATAGTCACAAAAGAACTTGTATGTTACAGCTTACAGTAAGGGCCTAGTGTCTTGTTAGATGTCTTGACAGAAAACAAACTTCCTAAAAAGTTTGCGTTACTGACAGCTGCAATGGATAGAGCATCATGTGCAGCTGCAGGATCTGTGACCGAAAAAGCACCATTTCTTCCAGCATTGCCATTTGAAATAATCACTGTTATAGTCAGTTTTTTGTATCCATTATGCTATTTTTACCAGAAATGCCTTGTTTTACTAGCTGTTGAGCAAAAGCTGCATGAGGTTCTTCTGACCAAGGAGCACCACCACTTCCCATACTCATGTTAATTACATCGCATTTTGCTTTTTGTGCTTCAATCATAGCTTTCATAACAATCTCCGAAGTAGTGCCTTCATTGCAGCCAAAGACTCGCCAAACGCCAAGAGAAGCATTTGGTGCAACACCAACAAAACCCTATATATATCTGTATTAAAATGCTTGTGTACCTTGATATACTTACTTTAGATGTATCATTACCAATAATGATACCAGCAACATGCGTGCCATGTCCATCTATCATAAATTGTGTTACAATCTATATTTATTTTTACAGAAATTGTATATAGACTTACTTGCGTTGTCACTTTGTTTTGTACAGTTATCAAGAGGTGGGGTATCTGGGTCAGGTAAAGTATTGTTTGATGAGTGAGGTTCAAAATGATCACCGACCAAATCAGCACCAAAAGCTATTTTATAGCCAGGTCCAAATCCTCCACCCAGGGCAGGGTGAAGATAGTCTACGCCCGTATCAATGATACAGACTTTAATGTCTTTTCCAGAAAGACCAAGTTCTTTATGAATTCGTTCTACTTGTGTTGAGTGATGATCTTGTACTGTTTGAGTGATATTGGGGTCAATTTGACTGAAATAAGCATTGTAAGTGGATTCAGGTCGAGCAATATAGGTGACTGGATAGACAGTAACAATATCTTGGTGATCAACAAGCGTTTGTAAAAAGTTTTCGTGGTCTCCGCTATTCATATGAACAGAATGTACACTGTTACTATTACTATGGTATAAAGGTTCGCTTATCGTAGCATCAAATGACTGTAAAATAGCAACAAAATCGCCATCATCATTGTTGTGAGCTCTATTGTATTCGACTAAATAACGTCCGGGTATAACATGCTTGGCGGATTGTTTTGCAAGTCTATATTTCGGGTGCTTCACATATGCTGCGCTAACGACTGATAATGCACTAGCAATAAAAAGTAACAAATTTCGACTTTTCATTGTGCGTACAAAGGAGAAAGAAAAGAAGAAATAACAAGTCTATTTTAGACAACTTGTAATAAATTACTCTTGTACTACACTCGAATGATCGGAACTAGCGGAAGAACAATTCGCTTTATTTTTCCTCCTTGTTTTTTTGTCTTTTTTCTCTCTTTCTCTCAATTGAAAGTATAGGTGCATAATAAACATATAGATAGATAAAATAGTTGGGCATAAATAACATATAAAAGAAACAATAACATAAAATTATCCATTCATCATGTTTGGTCCGAGATTGGATGGTTGCGTATTGTTGATTGTTGCTCTCGTAGGTGTAGGTGAAGTAAGGATATTATGGAGACCAACAAGTTGAGAATGGCGCTGCATACTGTTGTTTGAGAAATATGAATTATTTTCCCCTTCTGAGGAGAATAACATGGTAGGACTGGGGCTGGGTGGCAATGTATTTCCAAATGAAGGTCGAGCTTGAGTCAAGATTAGTGGTTGGTGAGTTGCTGGCTGGGTTGTTGGTGTATGATGTGTAGTGACAAAAATAGGTGGTGTAATATGATGTTTATTAGAATCATCCAAGTTTAATTTTTTATATTCTAAATCGAGTTCCTGAGGTAATCGACCTTTATAAAAAAAAAAAAATAAGTAACCCACAATATAAAAATGCTAAATTACCTCCATTTTGCTGTGCTATATATTCCATGGCATGTTTGACTAATTTTTGCTGTTGTTCTTGCTTTTGCTTTGTTTCATGCAGTTCTTTAAAGACTTGGCTGAAATTATCATATAAATGATTAATTTGTTGCAGCATGTCAGTCTGAGATACCTGCAGCATGGCTATATGTGCTTGTAAGTCGGTCTCACGTCGTACAGTATCAGACTCCATCGTTTTGCGCTTAATTTCGTCTAGTAAGTCAGGACGATCGCGCAAGAATTTGGTATGAGAGAATTCCCATATTTGATTCTCTGCTAGTGTTCGATGACCACGTGGGGATTTGTTGACCTTATGGAATCCATACCTTTTATTGCGTTGGTTTGTTTTTGTTATTGTTATTGTTTGACTTACATGTTTAATTGTCTGACAAAACTACTAAAATTATTATGCTTAAAATGCTTCGGTAATACATCTCGAGAAAACTCCATGATATTGCATACAATAAAACTACTGCCTGTATAATTCCAAGCAATCAAATGTTGAAACTGATTATCAATCACCATACTATATAAAATGAGACAAAAGCGGCAAAATGGTATATATTTACTTAAATAGCTTGTGAACAAATGTGTTTGACTTTTGTGTAGATTGAACAATTAAAGTATTTTGTTGACTTGGTATCATATATGCTTCTGCTGAGAGTGGTGGATTCATAATAAAAAAGAATGAGTGGAACAAGAAAGAAAAAGAAGAAAAGAAGGAGAGATAATGACATGTTGATAATCATGGTTATTTTGTTAGTTCAAATCGCGTCACAATAGAAGACTGGGAATCTATCAAGTTTTCTATGAAGACACAAGCAAGAATCACTGGAAAAACAACAAAACAGCATACGTTTAAACTCAGTTTATTACTACACTATTAGATCTTGGATTCATTACTGAATTTAGCGACTACTTTGGCATATGATTGACGTTCATTAATGGCCTGAAGACCTTGAGGAATTTCCTCAAACTTATAAATCTTGCCGTAAAGTGCAGGTTGAATTTTGCCAGATTCAAATAAATCAAACAATGCTTGCCAAACTTCGGGAATACGCTCTGGTTCATTCTTGGTATAAGCACCCCAATGTAAGCCACTATAAAGAAATCAATTGACTTGTCACTATACGCAACAACTTACACTGCAGAAATGTTCTTTAGCAATAAGCGGTTTGTAGGGATCTTTTCAATTGTGCCCTGAGCAAAGCCAATAACAAGAATACGTCCATTCCAGGCAGTACATTTTGTGCTATCATTGCATTAATGATCTATTTTTGATTTTCATTGTTTTTTTTTTTTTTTTTTTTTTTTTTTTTTACCTTGCTTCCACTAAACCAACAGGATCATAGACTACATCAGCACCGTGGCCTTGAGTTACTTTCTTGACTTGTTCAGTCCAATCTTTATCGCGATAATTAATAGCAAAATCAGCACCAAATCGCTTTGCCATCTCAAGTTTTTCAGCTGAACCAGCAGTTGCAATGACTTTAGCACCTAATGCCTTGGCTATTTGAACAGCAGCAATACCAACACCACCAGCAGCAGCATGGACTAAACAATATTCTCCTTGCTTTAATTTAGCGCGCAAAACAAGTGCAGCGTAACTAGTAGGGTAAGTCACGTAGAGACCAGCAGCTTGTTGAAAACTAAAGTTCTTAGGCATGTGAAGCACGTTAAGAGCAGGTACATTGATCACCTCTGCAAATGAATAACCAGATCCAAATACTCGGTCACCAGCTTTAAATTTAGGCACAGTTGACTTGAGCACAATACCACTGAATTCACCTCCGGGAACAAAGGGGAAAGGTGGTTTGATTTGATATTTGCCTTGAATCTATATAGATATAAACTTATTAGATACAGTTGCATAATATGGATATTTTTTTTTTTACCATTAACGTGTCGAAAAAGTTTAAACCAGCAGATTTGACTTGTATTTGTAGCTCACCTTGCTTGGGTTCGTTAGGTAATGGCACATCCTTGATAACAAGTTCTTCGGGGCCCTTGAGCCATTTTTCGACAATATAAGCTTTCATCTTCTAAATAGAGTGAGAAAAAAATTAGTGAAAAATATATCGCTCATAGTTTAAATAATCAAATAAATTTCAACCCAGAGTTTATGCTGAGATAATCTGCATTCACAAGCTTTTTTTTTATTGTGGGGTACACCAAATACGCTCACTTGGTTATGTATGGTAGCGCCAAAATGATTCTTTTCGTTTTGAGCACAAATAGAGTCAACATATTAAAAGTATACATACTTTGCGGTCACTAAATAACTTTTGATTCCATTTGGCACACTTAACGTGCTTTGGTTCCTCAATTTGTGCCTTTCTCGAGTATCGAGCTTATAATACGATCTTAGTTTATAAACTAACTTCCCTAACAACTCATTTTTGAGCGTAATAACACCAACAGAGGATTGGCACCCCACTGTAGGCGCGAGTGTTTTTCAAAATAAACCATTATTCCTGCCTTCTAATCTCCTCCTTTTGAGTTTCTTATGTTTGAGCATACATAAAAGAACATATTTATGCAAAAATACAGCAAGTTTTGAAAAAGTGAGAAAATCGTCATTTTGCCTATACTATTTGCAGATCTTTATTTCTCATTATTTTGCAATTTGTGAACGATAGAGACGTTGCAGATATAGCGTGTCTTAGTACGAATTGTTTCTCTAAGTCTATAAAGCACACTCAATGTGTCGCATTTGCAAAAGCACTATAAAAGATGTATACTACAGCTCAAAAACAGAAAATACGTTTTTGAAGGATAGCTCACTATCTTGCTATTCAACATGCTGCGTTTTTTGCACCATTCAATGCGCCTTATTTATATATACCAGTTTTGTTAATACACTTTTTCGATAGCTCTTCGTTTATAGACACTTTTAGTCCATCATCTCTTTTATGTTTTGGATGAAAAAAAAAATAAAGTCATCGTATAAATGGAAACTAGTGTATGTGAAGCAAAGTGACTAGCCATATAAAACATCTTCAAAATAATGCTTTTGTGGAAGCATTCAGCACGATTATATGAGTCTTATATAATCCCAATAAAATAGCCGTCATCTGGGCTACCCTTTAATATGTCCTAAAAAAGACATGTTGAGTTTTTCGTTCGTTGCTCCTGAGAGTCAGTACTTTTTATATCTTGTCTTGTTCAATGCTACAGATGGCAATACCAGTACCACAAGTAAAGGACATCATTCCAAAATGTCTTCAATTACTTGGCACTTGACACAATTGCTGATACCTAAGAGATACAACCTTCCACAAGGGATTATAGCAAAATATGGACCACCACCAAGAGTGACCAGACCAACTTACTAAAAAGTTCTTTAGACGAAAGAAAGGTGAATTTCTAAAATCCTTCATGAACATACTAAATCAAACTCAGGCTTTTTTAGGGGACACTCCACTTATGCCAAGCTTTATAAATACAATCCTATATGACAGTACCATCCAATCCTATCTAAATATTAAAGCTATTTTAAGTGAATGTAAGCTATACTAGTGGCCTCTAAAATGATTGAGAAAAGGTTGATACAGTAAGCGATTTTTCAATAAACGACAAAAGTTCAATATTAAGAAAAAAAAAAAGCCTAAAAGCTCTTAGCTGCATTTTTTCTTGTTAATTTTATCCATCCAAGGCCATAAATGGTATAAATGCAATGATATGTTTACTATCTGAATTCCGAGTAATGCTTCCATCTTTTTCTTGCTCATTAGTATTTTTGGTGTTCGAATTTGACACTTATTGTGCGAGTTTGTGAGAAATGAGAATATTTTGGGTTGTATATTTTTGCATAAAAGAACATCTTTGGATAAAATACTCGAGGAATTTAACATATATTAGAAATATTCTGAAAACATGGGTCGGTTGAAGCTGGCTTAACTTGCTAAAATGACTTCTGAACTGTTGCAATTATCATCGTGTCAATTTTGAATAATCGTAGTGTCATTTAAATAAAATTCTAGAAGGCGTGTTTTTTTTTGTAAAGTAGTATGATCACTTTTTCCTTTTCCGTCAAACAGATATCACCTGAATTTCAAATGACAGTTTTGAATATGGATAATGCCAAGCCCGTATATGACGCAGCATCTCTACAACTTTAAGAGCCTAGAAGTTGTCATCGTTTGAAATTTCTTCTCTCGAATCTATTAGATCACTTGTATAGCAGTAGTGTGCAGTCAACAGGCAATCGGCTTCTTAAAAGATTACGCATGGCTACATCTATCTCATTCTAGTTTCTTTTGTGCTCATCATTTTTCAATTTTATAGCATATTCCTACGATATTGGCCTTCTCCTCTTTCAAACTTTTTTTATATTACTACGTTTTTAACATAGTATCTGCTGTACTACAGCATAATGACTAATCGATACATGTCTTCTATAGACTAAAGTCAAACTCATCCAAACGTTTGAATAAACGTATTGATTCTGAGAGGCTAATTGGTCTTGGCATTTCATAAAGAAAAAGAAGATAAACAAGACTATCTGTCAGTTGACATCATTTACACCAATGACCAACCTTTAAAGTTTGTCGATTTTCTTCAGATAACAAACAAACCACAATTCATTCTTTTATTTTTAGCTCACAAGCATTTGATATTTATAGTTTTTTTTTTTGTTTAGTAAATAACGATGAAAGGTTTGTTCATTGTTGCAAGTGCAGTTGACCAATGAGGCATTGAAAACATAATCCTTTGTTATGTACCTCAAAACATCCAATTTTTTTCTACACCCGTCTATAATATCTTCAATGAACGATGCTACACATGAGAAAAATAAGGGGGTAAATTGCAAAATAATAGTTGAATAATAAATATGATGACACAAGCAGAAAGCCAACAATTACAGTTGCAAACTTCATTTACTCAATCGGCTATCTGGAATCCTACACTTGACTTCAAATCTCCTTTTGATATATCTCCTATTCTCCCAATTTACCTGTATATCAATAGTCTCACCACATCCCTCCACGATATATATCTTTATTTTGATTAATTTTATAATTGAGATCTATTACGAATACTTTATATACACTCGAATTATAAAAGCAGAGCAATAGTAAAACCATAGGAGGTTTATAATAACAACAAAATAACTACAGTGTTCAACAATCAATCCATCCGTAAGAGTGTTGATCAAAGTATTTCTTTGAGTCAAGATGATACCAACCATTCATAAGCTTAATGAAAAAAGCTTCAATTCTTCTTCTACACTCTCACTGTCGTCATCATCAGGAGGATTAGCATCCGTATCATCATCAGCCACAGCGTATTTGCTTTGTTTGTCTGAAAGATGTGTATTTTGATCATTTTAGCAGAATTCTCAATGTTATCTTTAACAACTCATTAAAGAATTCAAGGGAATTAGCTCGGTCATTCAGCTCTCCAATACAGCTTGAAAATACGATTGCATTTTGTAATAGAGTGCATCTGAACTAGAATAGTCAGTTTCAGCGGGTATTAAAAGAGGTTTACTCTTCTGCAGATATAGAGATGCCTAACACACCTTTCTAAAAGAAAAAACTTCAATAGATATGTTAAGAATCCTTTTTCTTTGCAAAATTATAGTTCTAGTTTGACAAAGAAAAGAAAACAAAAAATCAAGCTCTACTTGTCACTCATAATATATCATGCTGTGCTCAATTCTCAGTCCCTCTCTGAGCTCCAGATTCAATCTCCAAAGTAAGTAACTGATCTAGTCTTTCAGTGTAGTCGTCTCATCCGATGGCTTCTTGATTGGTTACTTTATGATTGTTTCTCTCCCTGTTCCTTGCATCTGGAACAAGCGTTAAACAGAGCCCATACTGTTGACTGTTTACAGATTCACAACAAACTACAAATGTTACAACCAGTTGAAGGCTCCTTCTTTCCTTCCTTTTGAACAAGCTCCCAGTTCTCTTTTGTTCCATTGGCTGTTCCCTCCTCGTAACTTCATACAATTATTCTGTTCCTTTCCCTTCTGCCTTTACTTTTTGTCCTGAAAGGGGTTTTTAGTTTCTTTAACCGTATTCATCGTACTACACAGAAACCTGAGATTGAAAAATAGACTCAAAAACTTGAGACTGAAAAAAGCTGGTTTTTCTAGAAATATTCTTGCTCAGGTTTTACTTGTCTTTTTTCTTAATTGAGTCTTGGCTCCAATATGACTCAAACTGATACTCAAAGTAAACTACAATAAGTTATCTGTTTTATGAGTTGAAGACGACTGGAACTGAAACCAAGTGTCAATGTTTATATTGATCACTTGCACTAATGATTTGTTTTAAGCGTTGAGCAGTAGAAAGATGTTCATTTGTAATGGATAAAGAGCACATATATATATACGTGTGTGTGTCTTTTGCTAAAAGAATCCCATCAAGAAAGAGGCTTTAGATATCCATACCTCCTTTCTTAGTTTTTTTTTCTGAGCCTCATTAAAGAATTCTGATCAAGCGCCACGCTCTGAGAATATATTTTTTTCTGTTATGGAAGTAAATCATTTTGACTATCAAAGTTAGATAAGGCATTCAAAGGCTTATTAACACAAACACTTGTAAAGAAATTGATCTGAAACAACGCTTTATCTCAATACATTGTTCAACTATCTAGAAAAAAGGCATATTTCGAGAACAATTGTGTTCGTATCAACTAAATCACATAGATTCATTAAAAAAAACTCGTTTAGAAATAAACTTAATTGGTCTAGAATAAACACAAAATCGTATGCCTTTTTAACACAGCCGTATACCCGCATGTCTCTGGCTGTAAAAGAAGAAACACCCTATCGCCCAATAAAAGTAGCCCAATGGCGCTAAAAATAGGAATTGATCTACGTCTAAAAAAAATTTTAAAAAAGAAATGGAACATTACTATTTGTGCCTTTTTTATCTCCTTTATAAAATACAAATTATTATTTTGTAACCTTTTTCTTTCTTTCTTTACACAAAAAAAAAAAAAATGATACTTGCAGAAAAGACAGCCAACATGTATACAGCTCCTCTGAGAGGAAACAAGCGACTTGTTGTGCTTATATTGGCTATTCTGTCGTTTATCGTCCTCTCATTTTTTACATTTTCAAGTTCCTCTTCATTCAGTCTAAATGGTTCCTGTGGTGCAAGTGGCCGAACTATCCGTACATTAAGTGAAGCTGTTGCTTTCAGCAGCACTAGTTCCAACAGCAACAATAGAGGCGGTCAAGCCAAATTCATTAACCTGAATGATTTAGAAGCCACAGCCAACGCAAAAGAACAACAAGAACATGTCTTAATTCTGACTCCTTTGAAAAATGCAGAAGTTTATTTACCTAGATACTTTGAACTTATTGACCGGTTGTCCTATCCCAAGGATTTAATCACAGTCGCATTCCTTGTGTCTGATACCACCGATAAAACTGTGTCCATTCTAAAGCAAAAGGCAGACGAATTCTTAAACCGCCAAGACCCCTCTCAACGTTACCATGAAATTGCCATTTATGAAAAGGATTTTAACTTCCAACTGCCCGAGGATAAGAGACATACTTTTGAATTGCAGCCTTTGCGTAGATCGTTTATGGCTCGTTCTCGTAATTATTTGTTGACTGCTGCTCTTCGTGAATATCATTCCTGGGTACTTTGGTTGGATGTGGATGTGATTGAATATCCTAATACTATTCTTGAAGACCTTCAAAGTGTGGATGTTGATGTGGTTGTACCCAACTGTTTATTGGACACAGAGGATGGTTCTTTCTGGGCTTACGATAAAAATAACTGGCAAGAAACTGATAAATCGATTGAAATGCAAAAAGATCTTGACCCTGTAAGTCTTTATTAACCGTTATGATTTGATTAGTAACATGTATATGAATAGGATTATGTCTTGCTTGAAGGTTACTATGAATTCTTAACCAACCGTTATCTCATGGTAGATATGCCTACACATCTTGGTAAATTCAATAAGGTGCCCTTAGATGGTGTTGGTGCTACCTTTACTCTTGTAAAAGCTCAAGTTCATAGAGAAGGTGCCAACTTTCCTCCCTACGTATTCCAACACCAAGTAGAGACTGAAGGCTTTGCTAAAATGGCTAAGGCTATGGGATTCGGTGTCTATGGTTTACCTGGTTATCTCATTTACCATATTCGTAACTCATAATTATTGTACTTATTTCTCTTAATTTACACCTTAATAATAATAATAATACTAGTAATCATGCTTTTAATACAAAATCCTATAGATCCGTTTCACAAAAAAAAAAAACTCATAGAGAGGAGAGGGGAGGAGGGTAAACACAGTGCTTCTAATGTCAATTGGATCCACCTGTACTAATACTTCATTGGCTAAATCATGAGTAACATTTCTTAAGCATTTGCACTATTACTAGGGAGCCAATATAAAAATTAACATATAGAGATATACGAAAGCACGAGCTATAACTTGAAATAGTTCTTGTATCCCCTTCCACTTATTAAAAAATACGTTTGAGAGTACAAATCATCTTTAGTATCATGCGGTTTATATTTGATAAGCCCATTCTTTCTGAATGCAATGCCTATTATGCTTTTTGCCGATATTTGTCATTCAAGCAAGACATGTGAGCTTTTCATTAGTGTCCTTA
The DNA here is from genome assembly GCF_025201335.1 of Gilbertella persicaria. NCBI lineage: Eukaryota > Fungi > Mucoromycota > Mucoromycetes > Mucorales > Choanephoraceae > Gilbertella > Gilbertella persicaria. The sequence goes on along the minus strand of NW_026251963.1, from coordinate 178,857 downwards.
TTCAAGCATAGTTGGTTATATCAAGTCACTTGGATCCACAAAATATTATGTAATCGATCAACAAATGTCCATGGTAAACAAAAAAAAAAAAAAAAAAAATTCAGTACTCGTATTTCGTCTCAAGTATAGATAATAAAAAAAAAGCCTTGTTGATATATTCAAATGATAGATAACCATTATCTTCAGCAGTTCACAATGGCTTTCAAATGCCTTTTTTTTTTTGCTAACAATACCTAGTTTTTATACTCATGGCCATTATGGCTAAAATCGTTTTTTTTTTATTTGATTTCAAGTACATGCTTCTTAATAGCACAAGACTTTTTTTTTTTTTTGGATGTTCTCAAAAGTTTATCCGATTTGGTACAACTACTCTCTCTTTCTCTCCTTTGCATTTACATTCAATTTAACTCCACAAAACTTTCCTTCATCTATTTCTCATTATATTACTTTTCGAAAAGAATGTTATGTATCTCATTTCTCCTTATCTTTTGAGTATTGAAGCATTATTCAAGCAAATAAATCATTCCTGGTGAGAAGCATTTAAACCCAGTCTTTATACGTTTTTTTTTCTTTCCAACATGGTTATCTTGATTAATGGAACAAGGCATGCATGGTAATATTGACCAATATCTTTGCTTTTAGTTGACTTGAACTAGTGCTTCTTGTATAAGAGGTCACCGCGTTAAAAAGTGCAACCACAATGACCGAGATCTTATTCCTATTGTAAAAAGAGGAAGACAAGTTACTCAATGTAACCATTGTCGTGATTTAAGAAAGACCAATCAATCGCATGTAAAATGTACTTGTGCTATTGCAAATAGTAAGTCCATATATCATTATCATTCTTCTACTTTGACTGATACAGACATAAGGTCCAAATCCTATCAATGGCTGTTTATGCGAAGTCATATTGATATGTAATTGTGTCCCTTATCATTTACAAGAAGTCAAAGAATCGTCATAAAAAAAAATACAAATGCCGCCCTTTTTTTCTCTTTTTCTTTTTCCTTTCTTCTGTTTCTTATGGATACTTCCAATTCACCATTGATAACAGCTCTATATGGACACTTAGAAGCCAGTATTTATCTTGTACAGGTTGCCCTTAAACTTGAATGGACTATTTTTAGTCGCCTGTTGACAGGTTTAATGGTATTGACTTTTAGTTATATCGTCTATATCTTGATCACCTTAAAAGACGGACGCCACCCACTTGTCATTTGGGAAAAACTCGGGAAACCAGTTGTCAAGATATTCCGACCTTGGACATTTGCCCGCTTATTAAATAACAGTGACCCTTATGCTAGTTCAATTGGTAAGATCAAAAAGTACATAAGGAGGAATTTGATCCTATCCATGCGGGGAGTATAGATATGCGCGTCTCCACTTTTTCACGTGGATTTTGTACGGCTATTATGCGGGTAAGCTATCAAAGCCAAAAAAAAAAAAGAAACAACCCACTGAATTATACATAGGATCATCATAGCACACATCATACACAAAAAGGGTAAGCAGAAGCATATTTGTGTAGAAGGCTCATCCTATCTATCAGTATTCACCCAACTGCATTGGCTACATTTGCAGAAACAATAGGTGGTTTGGCTTTGTTGAGTAATTTGAGAAAGAAAGACAAGGCCATCTTAACATCAATAAAAATGGAAGTAAGTTGTTCTTTTCAGTAGTATGGTTTTTGTTGATTTCTTTTGCTAGTACAAAAAAAAGGCACGCGGCTTATTGACTGCTTCTTCGGACTATACACTTCCGAGTGATTTGGCAGAAGGACGCCATGATATTATAACTCAAGTAGTAGTCAAAGACCGTATGTTAGATACAGTAGCTATAGGCTATCTTGTGTGGTGCGTAGAGATTAAAAACGAATAAATACATGTTTGTATACAAACAAGATGAAACACTACCAGTTTATACATATTCAAGAAAAGTGCCTTTCTCTCTCTCTCTCTTTTTTTCCTCCTTAATTTTCTCTCCTTTTTGTTTATTTTCTCCCTTTTTTATATATATAGACATCTTTTTCTCTTTTTCTTTCTTTATTATGACTGATAATAATTTATTTCAGCTGGCTCAAGTGGTGACTGAACACCATCCACTTCATTGCTTACCAGAACATGAGCCATCTCATCGTCCTTTGTCAACTAGAAAGGTAAAAAAAAAAAAAACATAATAAAAAAAATGATAAGCATTAAAAATAAAAATATAGAATGCATGTATTATTTGTGCTGTATGCTTTACTTGTTCAGGTGTAAGTGCATGCTATACCCACACGCTTATATTCATATCATGTCTAGTATTATGGTAGCAACTGTCAATGCTCAGAAACACAACCACGTCGTGGCAAGAACTTACCTGAAGGAGGGCTTGATTCAAGGGCAAAGAAACTATCGCCCTTGGATAGAGATGATTATGAATTCACACTCAAATGGCTAGATGAATTTGGACACAGTATCTACAGAGATAAAAATCAACGCATTGTCGGATTAACAAACCTGACAGAAGTATCACTTTGCAAGGCACACTCAAGCACTCTTTATCGTGCCAAAAAGAGGCATCAACGCGTACAACAACACGCACCTCCTTCACCTGCTGATTCGAATATAACAATGGAAGATATGATTCGGCATCGTTCTTCTTCTGTAGATTCTTATCCATTGCTTCCACAACCCACAGGTATGCTGGGAGGCGGTATGCTTGCAGCCAAAGTGCGTGAATTGTCTTTCCAGCCTGTCAAGGAATCGCCTGACTTGTCTATGATGACTACTTCTACTTCACATAAAAGAAAGCGTGCATCTACCATCTCTAGACCCAATTCAAGTGCTTCTACACCTTTATTATATTCAAATCATCCAATGCATTCTTCTCCACCACCATTACCACCACCACCACCACCACCACCTCATCATCATCATCATTTTAATGCACGCTCTAGTTTCTCATCTCAATTACCACCACTTCATTTACGTACACCTTCGCTTTCTTCATTATCTTCTAATCTTCACCATTTGCATGTATCACCTTCATTTACAAAAGTAATAGAGACAGTATCACTAAAGAGTTCACCTTCCCTTAAATCATTACACTATGACGATGTTTATTTTGTCAGAAACTTGGCTATCACTGACTCATACACATTTCGCGATTTACTGTCAGAAATCGATTTTGCAGGATCACCACCACCTGGAAAACGACTTGTGATTTCAGATATCAGGCGAGAAAAGATATTTCCCCTTGATCAAGCCATTCGAAATGTGATTCGATACCCAAAGGAGACTCATATTGAATTCTATTTAGGGCTTTCTGAAAAAGCGTCTATTAATTGGGATCATTACATCTAAATAATAAAGAGACATACTTGATAGAAAACATTCATTTGATTGGTCAAAGGAACGCGTACCTAAAATAACAATAGAAACAAGCGCGTAGTTCCCTTTTTTTTTTTCTCTCTTTAACGATGAATAGAATTAGACAAGATAACTATAAGCAACAATTAGAATGGTTTAATATATCAGTAAAACCTGTGGTTATCACTCAATATGAAAAAGTATTTAAACCTGTTGTCTTCAAGTCTTTGCCTGGTAATATATATATATATGATAAATGCCTCCATGTCTACTTACCACTTGTTCATTAGAGTCAATACAGAATCAATCAATACCTGATCTATCAAAAAGCATATCTACGCATACCTCATTAGACTCACCTCCTCTTTCTATCACTACACATGCTTCCAATTTAACAGATTCTAGATCAACTACGCATACCTACACATTCACTTCTTCTACATTAAGCACTAAGACTCACTCATTCAATGAGACTGCAATACCAGGTCAAAAAAGAAATCGAGAGAATGAACTTACCAATCAAAAGAGAACATCTGATCATGATGCACTCTTGATTGACTTGACAGATAGTCAACCTAAGCGATCTAAAGTTACTTCTCCTGTTCCTTTTGATGATATGGACATGGACGACTTTGTTATAAATGATGATGACGATGATGGTGATTTTGTGCCGACCCATAATGATGATGATGATGATTTTGGTATACTAGAGGATGGTATAGACGAAGATTCGAGTATGTTTCTTTCTATTGATGATGAAGCTATGATGGAATTAGATACAGTAAAACCAGCACAGACAAAAGAAGAATTGAAAATGATTTTGGATACACTTAAGGAACAACAACATGAAGTGAACAACAGTATAGTAGAGGGATTATCAAATAATGCAAGTGAAGCAGAGCAGAACAGATTGTTGGAGGAAAGAAAGAAGCTTGTTGAAGACATTAAGCAAGTACAAGAGCAACTTGATAACTATGACAGCCTATCAGCCAATCATACACCTGTCAATCATACACCTACAAACAATACACCTACAGACAGTACAATGGTTGTGCTGGATAATGAAACTACACCAGAAGTATCTCCATTCTTTTCAGGCACAGAAACAAGAACGGCGGCTGTCTTATCACCCAATGCCTCTCATGTTATTTCAACCCAAGTAGCTGTCCCTACTCCACCATCTGCTCCTCAACCGACTTATCCATGGAGCAGAGATGTTCGCAAAGCTCTTGTTCAAAACTTCAGATTAACCGAATTTCGTCCTAATCAACTTGAAGCCATCAATACAACACTGAAGGGTGAAGATGTGTTTGTGCTTATGCCTACAGGTGGTGGTAAAAGTCTTTGTTATCAATTACCTGCTATCATTCAACGCTTTGAACGACAAGGTGTCACGTTTGTTGTATCTCCCTTATTGTCTCTGATGCAAGATCAAGTAGAACAATTAGTGGAAGGGAAAGGTATTGCAGCAGGCATGTTGAACAGTACTGTGCCTGCCTCTCGAAAGAAATGGATCTTTGAGGATCTCCAGTTAGCTACACCTACTATGCAATTACTGTATGTGACACCTGAATTACTGAGTGTATCCAACCAGTTGAGATCCACATTGGATAACTTGCACAGACGCAACAAACTGGCTCGATTTGTGATTGATGAAGCACACTGTGTATCTCAATGGGGACATGATTTTAGACCAGACTATAAACTGTTAGGTTTCTTAAAGGACTCTTATCCTAATGTACCCATTATGGCATTGACAGCAACTGCAAATGAAGCTGTTCAAAAAGATGTGTTGTTTAATCTCAAGATGAGGAATCCTAAAGTATTGAAACAGAGCTTCAATCGAAGTAATCTCATGTAAGCTATAATGTAGTGTGAGTCGCATGTACTTAATGCCTTGTTAGTTATCAAGTTGTGAAAAAGTCTGGCAAGACTATATGTAAAGACATGAATGATTTCATACGTCAACATCCAGGTCAATCAGGTATCATTTACTGCTCTACACGAAACAACTGCGAACAAGTAGCCGAAACACTGCGCCGTGATTTTGGTCTGTCTATCAAACACTACCATGCAGCTATGACACCTGCAGAAAGAATGGTTGTACAACGTGAGTGGCAGACAGGTCAAGTACAAGTCATTGCAGCTACTATTGCTTTTGGTATGGGGATTGATAAGCCTGACGTTCGATTTGTACTTCATCATTCTGTGCCTTCGTCTGTTGAGGGCTATTATCAAGAAACAGGCCGTGCTGGTCGCGATGGTTTGCCTGCTACATGTCGACTCTACTATTCGTTTGCAGATACTCGTACACACAACTTTTTGATTGATCAAGGCGATGGCAGTTGGGAACAAAAGCAACGTCAACGCAACAACCTGAATACAATGATTCGATTCTGTGATAATACTACAGACTGTCGACGTAAACAAATCATGGGCTATTTTGGTGAAAAGTTCGATACTGCCCTGTGTCGTCGTATGTGTGATAACTGTGTCAATAGCCAACACGCTCAGAATGTCATGAAGGACTTGTCCAACGAAGCTATCGTGATCATCAAAATCATGGAACAAATCCAGCCTGATCGTGTCACTTTTGCTCAATTGGCAGATATCTTTCGTGGCTCTAAAAACAAGCGTCTGTTGGACCATGGTCATGATCGACTAAATGGGTATGGTCATGGTAAGAGTATGCTGCGTCAAGATGTGGATCGTCTGTTACGTACGATGATGCTGGACGATGTTATCCGTGAAAAATCTGAGTGTAATGCAAGAGGGTTCCCTATCACCCAAGTCTTTCCAAGTGTGAAGGCAGGGAGTGTATTGAATGGAACACACAAGATACTGGTGTCTTATTCTAAAACGACCACGTTAAATACGGCTCAAACCAAAACTGGATTTGTGTCTGCTGGATCCATGGTGCCACCAGCAGCTGGTCAAGCACGGATTTCGGGTGGTAGGAGAGTATTGCCGACAACGAATTTCAGAGCACCTACCAAGACAACATCAAGGAGTCCGTCCTCTTCAGCACCACCAAAAGATGATGGTTTTGTTACTTGTATGAAAGAATTTAAGGCACTCAGAGCACAGTTGATGAGCCAATACAATCTTCAGACACCTAGTAGTATTTTGACAGATACATCATTGAGACAACTTGTAAGTTTATTTTCAGTTTTTTTTTTTCTTTTCTAATGCATCATTAGGCCGAGAAATTACCGTTAACAGATAGAGAATTCTTGTTAGTGACACCTATGAAACCAGAGAATTACGCTAGACTAGGTGAACCTTTCTTAAAGATTTGTGTAAAATACCATCAAGCTAAAAACAAAAAGTAATAGTATTTTATTATACACTGAATCGAAATGAAAATTAGCTTAGTTTTTTGTCATTCAAAGATATCCTAATCCAAAAGCTCTTTAGGTAACAATATAGATTTTGTTTTATTTTCTCAATAAAGTGTATAATACATGGAATGATAAAGGATAGACAGCATACAGTAACAAAAGAAAGGCGGGACACAAAAAGAGAAAGAAAGCATAACACACAAAGAAAAATGAATGACAGGAGGAACGATTCTTATGGTCAAACTCTTTCATCTGGAGGGAGATAGAGGCCATTGTTCAATCTTTGCACAATTTGTTCTTCATTCCAAATAGAATCTTGATCAGAGGTAGAATTAGCTTTAGGATGATAACCTGAGAAATGAGGATCAATTAAGCCTCCTTGCTCAAAATCATCAACATAACCAAAATCACTAATAAAGCCAGGATCATCTGTAACAAAGCTTTCCAAGGATTGGCCATGAATATAACCAGAGTCAAGCTCTCTAAAATAAGGATCCGAGTATTCGAAAGAGGGTGTAATAGGTGATTGTAGTCTTTGATCGTAAGTATGGGGCTTACCCATAGACATTTCTTCATGGGTATTATGGTTGGTACGAGACATATACATACGCTGATCAGCACTGTTATAGGCAGCATAAGGCGAGGGCGACGAAAAGCTACTAACTGAATTCTCTGAGCTCATGGCTGACCTTCGGCTGTTAGGATGAGGATAATACGTATTACGGCTGACACTTCGGGACAATGAACCAACAACACTGCTCGTTGTGCTGCTTGTTGTACTGGCTCCACTACTGCTTGGATACCTGCCGCGAGCATGAATGGCATTGGCTGGTCTGTTTTGCAATCGAACTTGAGCAATCGCCAATTCCTGAGCTGCATTCTGTGCTTGTAATTGGAACTCCATGGTTCGATACGTCTGCTCTTCGTATTCGCGCATGTTTTTACGTACGGTTACCATCAATGAATGAACAACAATTTCCAGATTCTTCAAGGCAATTTCGCATGCTTTACGTTCTTGAATAATCATCTCAAGTTCATGTTTCTTGAGTTTCTTTTTATCGCTTGCTGTTGTATGAATCAAAAAGAACTGAGCTTCATTCTCGGATAGTATGAGTTCTTCAATACGAAAGACAAGGTATCGTAACTGATTGCGGATATCCACACGGGGTAAAGGAAGATTAATGACTTGCTTGGCACTTTCTTCAATTGACTTGAGAATACTGCGGTAACCTTCAATTGAAATCTATTAAACATATTAATACATGATGAATTGTTAGAGGCATATACTTGCATTGTTTTCTTCAATGATAATCGATTGCAATGTTTTGTTTGTCTTGAGCACACGAGACAAAGCAAAGGCACCAGCATCTTCGATATTCAAGCCAGAAATATCCAAATGTTGAAGCGAACTATTGTGACGAAGACCTTGCAAGGCCTGTACAACAGCATAAGAAATAAGTGACTTGGGTTGAATGGAGCTCAAAGCAGAGATAGGCAACTTGTTGTGCTTTAAGTTGAGTTCGAGTTCAGTAATGCACGTATTGCGTTCGAAAAGAGAGGTCAGCATACGCACTGTGTCCACGGATAATTCTTCTGTGTCACGAATACTGATATCTGACAGATCCAAATGAGTAATTATCTGGTTGTCTCTAAGGCAATCAATAAATTCACGTAACGTTGAGTCGTCCCATTCAATACGAGCAAAAGAAATGGATTTGGGACCCTCGCCTTGCAGAATAGCAGAATGCAACTTGGGTAAATGCATCACCTCTTTCATGATCGGATTGTTTTCCAAGTTGAGATGCATAGAACGATTGGCTGATTGACTGATACAGATCAAGATATCATAAACGTTTTTGCCATTGAGATTACAGTCACCTAGATGAAGAGCTTCAATGGATTGAAAAGAAGGTGTCTGCATCCATTTGCATAGACGAGTCACTGTATCTGCATCCATACGAGAGCCACCGAGATCCAGTTCACGAAGACGGCTTGATTCCAGCATGAAGCGATAGCTCCTACTCAACAGATGATAGCCTCGCATTCTCAGGTATTCGAGTCGCTTAAAGGTAGGCACTATCTTTTCAATCAAGACAGGATCAATAGCCATAGGCTTCTCGGTAGATAGATCTAAACTGATGATTTGCTCAGGTGTTTTTTCGTACAGTGTCTTGAGAACCAGCTCAATCATGTTTTTTTGCAGGCCACATTCGTTTAGATAGAGTTCCTTGATGGATTTCTTATGTTCCCGAATACCTTGAACAAGTCTACCCAAGTCTTGCTCAGAAATGATATTTTTGCCAAGGCAGACACGGCTTAGATGTGTTTTACCGGAACGCATAACAATACCAATGGTAGCAATGGCTGACGATTGTCGATTCATAAGTTCTTCAGAGGGCTTTCCAATCGAGCAGTTGGTGAGGTCGAGTTTGCGAAGTAACTTGAGATTTGTCAAAATAGTATAGAGCTCATTTGAAAGCAAGTTTTCATCTTTTAATGGGTGATGTTTGTTAAATGACCAGCCATGATTAGGTTGAAGTTTCCAAGTTTCCAAGGTATGCAAAGAACGATTAGCAAAACACACTTCGATAAAGATGTTCTATTAAAAGTAGTTAGGAAACTTTGTTCTCTAAAGTGGATACATACATTGGCTTGAATGGTCCTAAAGATAGCAAGTAGTTCATACTTTTCGTATTCAGCAGGTGTTTGACCAATTTCGTTAGGAGGTAATAGTGTAAATGTCTTGTTCTTCAAAGGACCTGTGATGGTATAGTTGAAACGAGACTTGTTCATGTTCATAGCAGCACAATAAGCTCGAAGGGTAGTATTGAATTGCTTGATTTCCTTATCATCATGACCACTGACTTCATCCTCTGGGTCTGCAGGAATATCCAGTGGCATGACTTGCGTTTGCTTGATATGAGCGGGAACTCGATCTGCATACAGTTGACTTGCTGAACCAGGAACAAGCGACTCCATACCACGATATAAGTATTGAATAATATCTTCACAAAAAGTAGATGCAAACACAAGTTGTCGATTGCTTTTTCCTACTTGCTTAATTTCAAGTATGACTGTATCATCGACATTTTCGTAACGAACAGACAAGAGTGACAAAAAGCCAAATCGGTCTCGTTCTACTGTCTTGAGATATTCATCGTCCAATATACTGATGGGCAAGAAATAGAAGCTAAATTTACCAATGGCCATAATCACTGGTAAAAAGACTTCCTTGGGTAAATCGCCACCTACTTTGTATCGTTTTTCTTTGAATACCACCTTGAACATCTTGACTTGATCTGACTTTGTGAACGTGTCGCTTTGCTTGACTAAGCGCTCAAGTACTGTAAAACGTTCTGTAGGCGAAATAATTTCGATGCGGGTATGATGGATACGAACAGACTTTCTGAGTGCTTGAACCCATTGTTTGCACTCTTTATCTGTATCGACAGTCAATGTGTGTGAAAGTGCCTGACCAGACTGAGGATGAAAATATTCGATGCGAAAGACACAAGCTGCGGTGGCCACAAGTTGAATAGCATAAACACTGGATAGTTTAAGCAAGACCCTATCTTTATCAAAGATCTTTGCCATGGCTTCTTTACTGACACCTTCACCATTATGATGATCGAAAATGTTGATTTCACTTCGAGCTTTCTGAGATGATTTGTAGACTAGCAAATGATTATTTGTGAGCACGAAATGGGCACGCTTGCTTTTGCTGAGGATGCCCTTGTCAGGTTTATAAGTAGCATCACCAGCATAAACAACCTTGAAGGATGCTTCGGTGGCCAACAAGGCGGCATTGGACTTGAGTTTCATTGCTTCTGTAGGTGGGAAAATAGTATCTGATGCTGCACTAGTGCTTGTTCTTGAAGACAATGAGTGTTGAATAGGCCCAAATGTACTTGATTCTTCATCAACGACATAGCTGTTCTTAACGTCGTATCCGTACATAGAGTGAGGCGGTGATCTGGCCATATGAGAATAATCAGAAGGCCGAGGAAGTGGTGTATTTAAATAATAAGAATGCTCGCTTGGTGTGGAGGGTGGATAGGCTCCATCATAATCACCCGTTGTGTTGGTTAAGTAACTGGATGGAGTTCGAGGATATTCACTTGTGGGCGACAATACAAACTGTGAATTCAGTAAATGGGAGCCGTGAGAATAGGTAGATGAAGACGAAGACATAGTTGATATGGCAGAAATTGATTCGGATCTTAATTTTGCTGGATTATTGTATTTTGTATTAGAATAAGACTGTGAGCGAGGTGGATAGTAATGAGGAGATGACATTAAAAAAGCATCAGATAAGGAAAGAAGACAAACAAAAAAAAAGAAAAGGAAAATAAGGTCCTGAGTTCTTTTTAGGTATAGTGTATATATATGTAAAGCTTAAACACAAAAAAGAGATCATCAAAGCATTCAAGAATTCTTGATTTGACATTATCCAATAGAATAATGAAATTCACTCCATTTGCTTAATTCACAACTCTGACCTGAATTCCTATGAGCCAATAGGAAATGGTCAATTCAACGCATGATAAAATGTCAAAACGACAATGCACACGTGGATGTAGTATAAAATCCGTTTTATTCTCTAGAGACGATTAAAATCAGGCATGTTATCAACTGCGCCAATGCCGACAACAGCTGCATCGCGCTGTAAATAAGTTTGGGCTACACGTCGCACATCTTCTACTGTAACCTGAGCAACCAATTGTTCTACTTCCTTAGGTGACATACGGTCTCCAGATGTTAACAATTGGCGGCCAATGTCTTCAGCAATAGGTGTACTACCATCCAAACTTAACAATAAGCCTGCTTTTAGTTGTTGTTTGGCGCGTTGCACTTCTTCATTGGTAACAGAGCTAGATAATCGAGCCCATTCATTCTTTGTAGATCGAAGTAAGTCTTCAATACGTTCCTTGTTTTCAGTAATCAAGTAAATACCCCAAAGACCTGTGTCCTTGTAAGATGTGTTGAAAGACATGAATGAGTTGGCTAATTGTTGGTTATGTAACACGGAAGATAAGCGAGAATCCATATGGCCAGTAGCACCCAAAGAACGATCCCAAGAGCCAATGATGGATTGCATTACCAAGAGAGGGAAATAATCGGGTGATGTCCAACTGGCACCTTCTACTGCAACAGCAATGTGGGCTTGTTGTCCTTTATCCATCACACGAAAATCAGAGCCTGTAAAGACAGCTTTCTTCATAGCGCTCTTGCTAGTAGAAGCATCAAGCTTGTTGGGTAGTCGACCAAAATGCTGTTCAGCAAGGTTAACAAGTGCATCATGATCCACACCACCTGTGCCGACAAGAATCATACGCTCACCAGTGTAGTTGGTTTTAATGTAATTCGAAAGATCGTCACGGGTGAGTGACTGGATGTTTTCTTTAGGACCCAAAATAGTCAAGCCTAAAGATTCATTTTTGAAAGCTGTGGCATGTAAATGATCAAACACAACTTCTTCCATTTGTTTTTCAACTTCTTCTTGTTCTCTAAGAATAACATCACGTTCTCTTTCAATAGCGCCAGGATCAAGTGTGGAGTATTGAAGAATATCAGAAAGAATTTCAACTGCTTGAGGAACATCGTATTTGAAAGCTTTTGCATAATAAACTGTTTGTTCACGGGAAGTATAGGCGTTCAAGTGTCCTCCCATATTTTCAATCTGAAGTTCCAAATCGCGTTGTGTTCTTGATTTTGTGCCCTATTTTTAATCGCATGAGTTAAATTGCTTTAAGAGAGAGGGAGGGGGGGGAGGAAAGCTTACTTTGAAGGCCATATGTTCTAAAAAGTGAGCAGCGCCATTGTTCTTGACGTTTTCTGCACGAGATCCAGCATCAATCCAGACACCTACAGTGGCTGTTTGTGAAGCAGGATTCTCTTCGGTGGCTACTGTAAAACCATTAGGTAAAATGGTTTTACGCAAAGAAGGAAGTAAGTTGGTAGCAGTTGCTAAACTACGGCGATACTAGCAAAAGTTTAGTTGTCTTATAGATTTTATTGATACTACGTACATGTAAATTGCCTAAAAGAGGCTTACTGAATTTAGGCAGCAACAATCTAGAGGCCATGTGTGAAATATATGAAAGAGAAAAAGGTAAAAAATACAGGGCTGCGCTTATTTTTTTTTTTTAATAGTGGTTTGCTCTAAACCATTCGCAAATCAATGTCCTTCTCGGTTAAATTAATCATCACATATCGGCCAATGAGAAGAAGCAGCTGTCATTCTACATCTGGCTGTTTTTAACTAGATTTTTCGACGAATGAAGTGATTGAAACATATGGAGTCTATGAGTTGCTGAACATTTCCGCATTCACTCCAGACAGAGAGAGAAATCATGTTTTTTGCTGTGCTAATGTCACTTTGCCAAAATGTATGGCAAGCTATACAGACAAATACACTATGTCCTTTGACATCAGGGTGAAGCGGAAGTTTTGTCTTTCTAGCAATTCAGACAGAAGAGTGCTTCGAAAAGTCAGTGAGCAATGCGAGGAGACTCACACCGTCTCAACAGTAAAATGGGGAGGCAATGGTATTGTAGTCTGGGGATGCTTTTGAGCTGGAGCAGGGAGTTTCGGGCCTTTGACTGTTGTTGAAGTGGACTCCTTTAACCAGGATGTATATGTTAATATCTCGACCCAGACATTCCATCCTTGGTTAATGGAACTCACCACAATTCAAGATAGGGACTTCTCCTTGCAAAAAAAAAAAAAAAAAAAAAAAAAAATGCTGCCGCTTGCCACACAGGCGTCTATGCTCGATGATAGAAGAACACTCATCAGATTAGGTGCTTTGAGTGCTGGCCTGCTCAAAGCCCTGATCTGAACTCCATCGAGTATATTTAGAATGCTTTCGAAAAGCTTGTGAACAATAGACGGTTCGAGGTTCACACTATCGAAAACCTCAAGTCGATACTTCGACAAGGGTGGGAGAGCATTAGGCAAGAATATATTGCCCGCTAGGTCTGAAGCATGAAAAGCCGATGCCAAGCGGTGATTGATACAAAAGGTGGCCATATCAAACACTAGTTCTTCTTCTTTTTTCTGTTTTCTTTTAATGAATGATTTAAGCTTTTATTCTATACAATTTATAATGTTCATCATCTATGCCTCAAGGGGCTTATTCAAGGATGAGAATCATGCAATTTTTCTGTCTTCAGAAATTTATTTAAAAAGGTACGAGAGTGAGATCTTTGTAGAGAATGTTATCTTATTCTCTTAGATTAAAGAGAAGGCATTCGTACAACTTTATATGTAGAAAAAGTAGCCGCTATAACAGTTTGATCTTCAAGCAATATAGTTCGTCAAAGAATAACATGTAATCGAGACTATACATCTAACTGGAAGCATTTGTTTATGTCTTTTAGACTATTGCTTTGGTTGATACATAATAAAAGCTCAGACTGAGGGAGTTTCATGTATAAAATAATATTACAGCATAGATTGATTACGAAACTTGAGACCACTGATATTGACTGACACTCATTGCTCCTGTCTTTAGTACTATAGAACAAGTGAAAGCCTTTATTCTATAAAAAAGAAAAGAAAAAAAAACGCGTAAATGTCTAAAAACTAATATACTTTATTGAATAAAAAGACAAAGAGAAACTGGTACTTTAGCCAAATACTGTAAGCATTTGTTTCCAGGAACTAGGACGAGGACCTAAACCAGTTTCAATTGAGTTCCCAAAAAGATGGTGCGCGTACGCACAAAGCAAACTATACAAGATAGCTACTTAATTGTATATAAAAAAGGCGCTCTAGTGATTGCACTACCAAAATCCCAACTCATAAAAGAAGTCAGTAAAAACTGATAGCCATCTATAAAACTAACTTTAAGCCCTAGACTAAAGGTGGCCACCTTCAAATTCCAAAGCAGCTAGTTTTCAATAGACCAACCTGCTAAAGCAATAGTATTCACTCTACCAAAAAAAAAAAACTCCCAGTTTTTTGATAGATAATTCACCCAAATGAATGAATGAACGAATACTATAAGCCATTACTCTGTCTGATAGTCGTCCCTAAATCAATAGAGCTTGCCACGAATAGACAGGTACCCCTCAGAGGTGAAGCATGCTTAAGAGAGACTACCCTAGTCGCGAAACTAAAATAGAGACTACAAAAGGATCTGCATCCCAAGAAAGGACGAATGACTATCAATCCCAGTAACCTTCGCTACTGCTTTCTGCTAGCACCATCGCAGTAGCAAAAGACCAGGATTGCTGCAATATCCTAATAGCCACACATACAAGAAATGAGACTACCAAGATACCACGAACAGGGTTAAACTTATTACTATCTGATAGATCCCTCCCCACAAGTGAGAAGAAGGTGCCAAGAAAAGATAGTAACCTTCCAGCGTTGGGAATATTTGGACTTGGACTGCCAGTGCGCATAACTAAGATGGAATACCCCCTCGGACAAGACCATAAGTCAACCCTTACGCGTGTTTATTTTTTACATAAAATGCGCCAAATAAACAGAGGCTGTCTTTACAAGCAACTCAAAAGTCGCAAGAAGCAACAGCAATAGCATTTAAACATTCTCTCTTTTTTAAGGAAATCGGCCTGTGTAAAGAGTGATCGCTAAGCAATCTTACAAACAGAACAAAGAGGCTATTGTATATCCAAGTTCCCCTATACAGGCCTCAACCCAGCAAAGTGAAGTTGGTAGGGCAGCTCAATAAGCAATGATGCGTACTGAACCTTTTAACTGGAAAACGATGTTTGTTTAACGCTATCAAATTCGGCAAGACCCTTTTGGAGAGAGAAAAGGGCAAGACTATCTTGATAGAGAACGTAGTTAATCCTAGTTCATCATCTCAAGGACACTAGTATCGTTTCCCTATAAGAGGGCAAAAAACAAACACGTTGAGAAGCTGTAAAAAGAGTGTAAAAAGAAAAAAAAAGGCTGACGCGTCCTTTAAACAGAATGATGGTGCGCCCTTATTCAAACTCAGTTAAACTCAGCAAATTTCTAGAACTATCTCAGGGCGTATATCTACCCATAACAGTATAAGCATATGAAGAAATCTGCATACTTCCTACTCAACTAGTTCATTAAGCTAACGTAATATCAGTAGCCTCTCACAATATAAGAATATTAATTTACGCGACTTCATTATAATTAGAAGAACTGCAGCAAAGACGAGTTATTTATCACCATATGCGACTGTTGAATACATCTGGGGATGATCAACGAAGTTCTCCATAAAATGAGGCGGGGTTAATGGTGATATGAAGTTGTAGATTAATTTCTCGTGACCATTGACTTTTTGTGGTCAAGGAATTTATTAACCTTTTTTTTTCTTTGTTATATTTTTTTAAAGATGGATACAACCAACAAGGATTCCACATCATCAGCTATTAAGTCTGAAGTAAGATAAAACACTTGGGGTGGACAACAATAAAGAACGCGCTCTTTTTTTTAATGGCTTTAATTTTGCAGGAAAAAAAATTCAATTCAGAAGAAGTTACAGCTATTATCAAAGAAGTCAGTAAGAATACATAAGAAGAACATAAGCAAGCATGGCATTTTATTCAACCCAATCCTTAGATTATAGAAAATACGCTTGGTGATGCAGAATATTCTCATGCCAAAGTAGCTACATGGAGCTCAAACATCATTGAAGGATGTCTGAACAAATTAAAGAGTATGAACTCAAATTATAAATATGTTGGTAAGTCCAAAAAAAAACAATTCTAAACGTACAACTCATCTCTTCTTGTCAGTTACCTGTGTGATTCTGCAAAATAAAGGAACCGGATTTTATACAGGAAGTTCTGTTTATTGGGATAACCAAAATGATGGTAAGATCACCTTGCCAAATTCTTTCAATATCTCAAACTTTATTGCTATTATAGGCAGTGCTAGTTACAGACATGAATCTCGATCTCTGTATGCATTGGTGAATGTGTTTGCATTAAACTTTTAACATAAACTTGTTTATTTTATTTTTGATTAAAAAAATATGTCTAAACAATACCATCAATAGTAATGTCATTTAGCGCAATTGATTTCATTCCAAATCCTAAGCGTTCGAATCCCTTTTGAATATCTACAATTTTGTTCGGTGTACTGACTACAACTACATTGCTTGTATTAGGCTTAAACATATTGACAAAATACTTGTTCAAAACGTGTTGTAAATCATCCATAGTAACAGCCTAAAGATAATCAGAATCTCTTTTTTTTTTTTGGGGTAGAATATTACCTGAATAGCAATCAATAAGTCCCTATTGTATGAAGCAGGCATCTTCTTCAATACTTGGTTTACAAAGGATTGAAGAGCTGCACGATCCATAGTGTTTTCTTTAGCAACCAAACTATAAATAACAGCACTCTTTGCACCATTGACAGCAGAAGTATCAATCTCCATTTCATGGTTGGCTAACTGTTCAATCACAATCTTGGCCTGTTCAAAAGCCTTGAAAGCATCAGGAGATCGGAAGACAGTAAAGTTGATTAGACCAGCTTCAATGTTAGCATCCAAGAAGCAAGAATAAGCTAAGCCTTGTCCACGAATCAATTTCCAAAAGATGCCTTCCATAGTATCCAACAATTCAATCATGACCAAGAGGGGAGCAATATCAGAATCCTCAAATCGGCTGGGACCCTTTACAGTGTGGTATGAAAAGGAATTTTCAATACTGGGTAAAGTCACAATAAAACCATTGTTGCCTGGCTCCATTCCTGCAGGATAAAGCACTTGTTGAGAAAGTGTAACTGATGCTAATGGCTCATATGTGCTGTTGGGTGGAGCAAAGCTTTTGAATGCAGTTCTGGGTGTTTTGAGGCTCAAAATATCACCTGTAACATGAATTCTAATGTTCTTGGGAGAGCACACTATATAAATAGTTCAGATGGAACAGAAAAAAGAAAAGAAGAGAACTTACATGTTGTGCGGAATTCATTCAATTCTTCCAAGACAGAGCTTGGATTCTCTTCTAATCTCTTGACGACATCTTGTAAAAAGTTGTTTTGGAACAAAATATTACGTGCACTATTGACAGACTTTTTAGGATCAACTTGAAGTGCTCTCATAGTAGCATTGCCCATCTGAATAAAATGTCACTCATATGTTTCTTTTTTAAAATAGATAAAGTGACTTACATCATGACCATCTCTTTTAGCTTGAGGAATATCGTTCAAAATTTGAGAAGCAACAATCTTCAATCTCTCAGGTGTGAGCTTGGTGTTCCATAAGATATCACGTAGCCATTGGATTGACTTTTCAAACTTGGAAGACTTAGCCTTTAAAGTAAAGACAGCAAATTCTTTAAATCCAAAGCTTGTTCCAAGTGATGCTTCGTATTCGACTGTATCTTCACCTAACCCTTTGACAACATCTTCATAACCAATCAATTGGCCATCTTTTTCAATAGGCAAAGAAAAGATAGCTTTCAAGAAGAGTCGAGTGTAAGGAAGTAAATGTGAAGGAATGGAAGAAGCACTAACATGTGCTGAAAGCTTGACAAAATGCGACTTGACATCTTAAAACGATATAGATTAGATTTCTCTACTTTTTTCTTGTTTACTTACGATCATATTGAATAAACAAAGGAACGTCAGTACTGTTATCTTGGTTGATATGGTCTTGGACTTCATTTGATCTAATGATGCTTAAGTGAGTATGATTTCATGATAGCTGATTCTTTGTTATTTACAAAGTTTTGTCATTGTTTCTGGCAGTGATCACATTAATAAACTCGATAGTAGAAGCTGAAGGTATTTTGAAGCCTTCCAAAATCTCCTTTGGAACAGGATAATCGTTTTTAGCCATAGCGTCATCGAGTTTCTTTTGTAGTTCTGCCAATTTCTCTTCGCCAAGTTCAGAACGTTGCTTTTCAATACGATTAGTTTCTTCCTCGGCTTGTTGTTCAGCAAACTCGGCAGAGGGCTTACCAAACAAAGTGATATGAGGAGCATCAATATACCACCTATTTAATAGAATAAGCAAGAGAAGGTATCATTTCTACTTACTTTTTAAGTATCTTGAGCCAATCAGCAGCTGTGTACTTGGCAAGCATATTAAGAAATTCTTGATCTCTTACAGCGTTCTTCAAATCTTTACCATCAGGTGACCCATAAAGGAAATCAGAAATAGCAACGGCGGCAGCAGCCGTACCATGAGCATCTGTTTCGGCACTTTCCAAAAGCTTCATATTTTCCAATAAGTCAATCATGCACAACCATTATACTCTTCTTTTGTGTCTTACCTTCAATGTTTCTTTCTCAATCACAGTTGACATTCTTGTCATGTCAATATCGTTTGTTTCAACAAGACGCTTAAGTAAGTCAAAGAATTCATTAGGGAAGTTTTCAATTTCTTCAAGAGGAACACTTGAGGCAGTGAACATCAGAGTCGATTTTAAATGATCCGTGATATGGAAATCAACGTCTGTACAAAGAGCATCTTCTATTTCAACAAATTCCTTTTGCAAAACAGATACAGGAGAATCAGTGAGATATTCATTCAGGACTTCCAATTCTTTTTGTTGCAAATAATCCTACATATTTACTTCATAAGAAACTGTCTATCAACAAACTACTTACATTGCACATAGGACCATTCCAAGCAATCAGGACAGAGCCCATAGATTCGTCTTCGTCAGCAAATAATACAGTTTCTTCTACATTCTTTTCGAGATTAGGAAAATCTCCAGTGTTTACCCAAGGTCTTTGCATTTCAGGAAGAGGTCCCTTGCTCAAGATAGATTCCTCAACAGGTTCCAATGCCTTTAGGAGTTCCTCTTTATCAACAGTACCAGTAACAATCAAACAGAGATTATCTGGTCTATAATAAGATTTGTGATAATCACGGACTACAAGAGAGATCAATTCAACTTGCTATTCGATTTTCCAGCTTACTCTTTTCAACAGATAATTCTCTTAATCTTTCCATAAGACCACCAGTTTCAGATCGATATCCACACGTCTCAGGGTACATGATTCTCTTCATACGAAGATGAAGTCTATCATCTTCCAAGTTTTGACATCCTTGCATTTCACTGTAGACAACCTAGCTTGCATAAGTATTGTATTTCTCAAGAGATCGACTTACACCTGCATCTTCGCCCTTGCCATTGATATGATGTACTTCAGTATGGTAGCCTGTGTCAGTGAGGGTAGGGTACAAGATATGATCCACATAGATAGGTAAAAGCTTCAAGAAGCCTTCTGATCCAGCCGTGGTAATGGTGTAACATGTATGATCGACATCTGTCCAAGCATTTGTACCTTGTGCAATGGCGCGGTTGGCTAATGAATCAAGCACACCCTATATTTGAATGATGAGAAAAGGCCATGTATGTTTCAGCTTATTACCTTGTATGGATACTGTTGACTTCCAAGGAAAACAAGACTATCATGAAATTAGAAAAAAAATGAGCTGAAATAAGAAAAAAAAACATGCGACCTACTGTTCTAATGTATGAGGACAACCAAAATCATCAAAACCTATCAAATTTGAATATACGCGTATTATTGTTATTATCTTACTTTCTGTGGCTAAAGCAAAATAACCATTGACAAGTGGGCCTAAAATAGAAAAGTGTCGGTTGTGTAAAAAAAAAGTGTGTTCTCTAACCTTCAATATCGGCCAACATAACTGTAAGACCAATCTTGTCACTTCTGAGCTTTGTAAATGTAACTCCAAAGTCTGTAGGAACAGTACAGACTTCTTTGAAGTTTGTCATTTTTTTTTTGATATCGTTGGTTGAAAAAGAATAAAAAAAGAGAAAGTATGAGATGCGCGAAACTTTTTTTTTTATAGCAAATGAGTCAATTCAAGGTCAGTAGACGATACTTTGGTAGCTTTTTTTTTTGTTTATAAAGCATATGATCATTTGTATATAAAGCACTTTTTTTTTTTTGTTTATTAAACAAAATAAATAAAATTAACAAATGCCTTGAACTGGTTTCTTGTTATCTTCGGTCTTTTCATTGGCTTCATGTTCAGCTTTCTTGGAAGCCTTGACTCCAGCCTTGTTAGAATTGGAAGCATAAAGAGAGCTGTGGGAATGCTTTTGATGATGTTTACTAAACAAAGAGAAAATGAGTTACTTGTATTTCTCTTACGAGTCACTTACCGTTTGTTATTAATAACTTCTCGATCTGTGTGGTCCAAGAAATGAAGAGCAGCCACAATATCTTTGACCAAAATTTCACAACGAGAACGAGAGAAGTCTTCACGAATAACAACACGGAGCAGCTTGATATGTTCTACCTTGGGGGCCATTGTGTAAGCAGGAACAATCCAGCCACGTTCACGTAATTTGGTAGACAGATCAAATTCATCATAGTGCTGTTCTCCCTTGAGACGGAAAGCCACAAGAGGCAAGCCACGACCATTGGTTTCACTTAGGATCTCAAAGCGACCAGTTGACAAAAGTCTTTCTGATAAATGGTCAGCGGTGTCAGTCAAGTTACCCATGATTTTCTTGAAACCACTTTGACCCAAGCGAATGAGAATATAGTATTGTGCAATGATATGAGCAGCACCTTTACTAAAGTTGAGAGTGAAAGAAGCTTGATCACTACCAAGATAGTTGATGTTGAAGATCAAGGATTCAGGCAAGTATTCCTTACTACGCCAAATAGCAAAACCAATGCCAGCATAAGTCAAACCATACTTGTGACCAGATACATTGATGGAGACAACGCGATTTAATCTGAAATCCCAAACAAGATCAGGATTGACAAAGGGAGCTACCATACCACCAGATGCAGCGTCCACATGGATGTTGACATCCCATCCATTGGCTTTGTTTTTGGCCTCCAATAAGGTATTGAGTGTCTGAACATCTTCATAATGACCCGTGTACTAAAATAGAAATGTTTAGTCAACGCTTATTTTATGTAACCACTACTTACAGTAGAACCCAAAATAGCACAGACACCAATAGTGTTTTCATCCACAAGTTCAGCAGCCTTGTGAGGATCCATGTAGAGACACTCTTCAGTACATTCAACCTCTCGAGATTCAATTTCAAGATAGCGAGTGGCCTTGTGCCAAGCGACTTGACAGTTGGCACCCAAGACCAAATTGGGCTTATCGATAGGCAGGCCCTTGGCTTTACGAGCATCTTGCCAACGACGCTTCATGGCCAAAGTAGCCAAGATGATAGCTTCAGAAGATCCAACAGTAGAACAGCCAAGCGATTCTTCATCAGCACTGTGCATGGGAGCATGGTAAAGACGAGCAAGCATGTTAACACAACGGTTCTATAATAGATGAGTCATCTATTTGTTTCCTCCAAAGTAGATACTTACACAAAGCTCGACACTTTGAGGGTATTCCTCGTAGTCAATAAAATTCTTGGAAAGGTTTTCAGCCATCAATTTTTCAGCTTCATCTTCCATATAAGTAGTAACAAAAGTAGCGAGGTTAAGAGCTGGGTTGCCGTCAAGCTATCACATCATTTTAGTTCTATATCAAACGCGTTTCGCTTTTATACTTACTGCTAAATCATCCTTGATCAAACGGTATGCAACATCTAACAAGTACAAGTTAAAACACAGAAATAAGACGATAAGGCCACTTACTGGATGGCATTTCCTCCTGTTACACGAATGATGAAATAGAGAATCAGTTTATGCACAAATAAGCCCAACCAATGTGTTACACAACTTACCTCAGGCATTTCAAATCTATAAACAAACAGTATGAGTAAGTTACTCGAAAATATCAGTCACCTGTTTCTTACCTAGGGATATCTTGAGAAGCCCATCGAGTACCATACACAGTGGTACCTACAGATTCGTGATGAAGTTCACCCTTGTTGTTGGTTTCTTGGAGACGGGCTTACATACATATTATTAGAATTGGATTCAGTTAATCTATCTTACTTACCATTTGAAATAGCGTTAGAGAGGAAGACCATTGTAATAAAGAATAGTTGAGGAAAAAAAAAAGAAAACTTTCTCAAGTAGATGATGAGCCTTTATATAAAGTTCAATTCAACTTTTGTGACACGTAAACTCATCGCGAAGTATAATGATGACTCGAGTATTTTCCAATTCTCGAGATACAGTCAAATATACGCTGAATACATTCAATCTATATCATTTTTAGAGGACGCTCATGGTATATTTGACGCGTCATATACAAACATACATACTGCAAAAGCGTATTATGACATGAAGATTGCCTTTAGAATTGCCCTAAATATTCAGTCTCCACCATTGGCTTACCTTACCCTTCAGTGACGCCAAAAAGTTTTATTGGTTTAAATGATCATCATTACGTCGCTATTTTTCATTTCTCAGTGGATTAGGGATGATAGTAAGACAATTTAGGCTGAAATTGACCATTTTAGGGGATTTTAATTCTTGGCAGATATATATATATACAGGAACACATTTATTGAATTTGTGTGTGACTTCTTTTTTTACCTCTGATATCTGAATAAAAAAAACAGATTAGTTTAATTGAGAAATAGCTACTATACTTGCCTCCATTTTTGACTGTAGGTTCATTGTCTTCTTTTCGCATACTTGACATGAACAAATCCCATTTTTTGTCTATTTCTCGATGTAAATCTTTGTGAAATTGTATCATGGAAGCAATTGATTCGTCGTGTTTCTTATGAGTAGCTTCCATTTCTAATTTTAGTTGGGCTTCTTTCTCTTCTGCCATTTTTATTAGGCTTTGTTCTCTTGCTCTAGACTTTTCTTCCAATGTCTTTAAATCTGCTTCATATTGTTTTAGTTTCCTTTCCTTTTGTTCATTGTCGTATTTTAGAGTCTTAATTTCTGATTTGTTGTTTTGTAGTAATTCTTCAGTCTCCAATAGACGAGCATGGATCTCTTGTACTTCATGTCTTGCTTCTAATTTTGCTTGAGTAGCTGTTCGTCTTTCAAATTCATTCTGCTTTTGTAATTCTTGTACTTGTTCTTTTAATTCAGTATGTTTGTTGATCATATCATCGTACTGCTTCTTTGTTTGGAATACACCATTCTTTTCATAATTGTTCCTTAGTTCATCTTGAAGTCCTTTGATTGTATCCATAAGTGAAGCCAAATGCAGTTCACGACTGAATGGCATGTTGCTTTCTGGTCGATTACATATGCCTTTAGCATGACTAGCATAGTCTAAAGTACTCCGAATTTCTTCTTGACTTTGTTGGCCAGGTGCAACAGTGGCAATGATACACGTCTTGGTACGTCCTCCAAGTGAATCTTTCAAGAGTCGAGTCAATTTACTTTCGCGATAGGGTATATGTTGTGTTTGGTCTACGAGGCAATTGATCACTCTTCCAAGGGTGAGTAAACTGCGATTGATATTGGCAGCTTCACGTGCACGAATGTGCTCTGAGCCAGATGTCCTGCTATTCTCTGAACCAGCCAGATCTACCAGGTTTAATTTGCCTGTCAAAATCACTTCTTCACCAGTTGATTTTCGAAAGGGTTGATTGACTGTAATGGTGAAAATACAATGGGATCGACTAGAGAACAAGTCAATAACAAAAAAAAAGGGGGACAGAATGATAGGTCTCACCTTGATTTTTCATTGCAATTCGTTGCAGCTGTCATACGCTTCTTGACACCTCTTTTCATGATCTCAAGGCCATCTTCAGCAGTGATGATAGGGTGATCTTTGACCCCCTTGACTATCACATTACTGCCATTGTCGAGAATTTTTACTTCTGTTCGATCATTTTCGGCACTAAGAAGGTCACGTAATTCTTCATTGTAAAGCTCTAGCATAGATACAGTGACATGAGCCTCTTTTTCTTGTTTATCAAGTATGCGAAATAGATTGTAAATAGTGCGTGGAATGACACCTGCATTGTTGGCTGCACTGCCTCTCACTGATTGCCTTAAATCGCCTTCCATTGTGTATGTCTTGCCTGTGCCTGTTTGTCCATAAGCAAAAATTGTGCAGCTAAACCTATCAAACAATCAGAGCTGTCTCTATGCCAACAAGTCTTACCCCTTTAATACGTCTTCGAGGATAGGTTCTGCAACACTTTGATATACTTCTTGCTGTGTGGTTTCTTCTTTGAAAATGCGATCAAAGGTATAGGCTACTTTGTTTGTTGTGAGCATCACTTGGGCTTTCTCTTCACTATCGATATGTTGTAGAACAGTTGATGCAGTTAAAGAAGCTGGTCCTTTACAACGAAGTACGACTTGAATATTTGATTCTTTTTCTACAGGTATCATAATAGAAGGCGAACTTCTTCCATTTTGTTTTGGATTATCTACTGGTGATGCTCGTAACCTCCTCACGGTTGCTGTAGTTCCGTTTCTGATGGCATGCTTGTTTATTGTTGTATTGAAACCTGCTGTTCTCCTTGCATGTGAATTGCTGTTCATTGAAGAACGCATGGTGGTAGTGCGTTGTGGTGGTCTATCAGGAATGTCTAGTCTTTTTATTCTTTTGGGTGGATTTTGGTTCATCATCAACAGCAAACGTTCAATAAAAGTTTTCCTTCACCATGGACATCATTTTGGGTATAAAAATGTGACTACCTGTTTTTTTTTAAACCAAAGCGCGTCTTTGGTTTTGCAGAAGCTATCATGTATGCAGGATTCGCGTTATTGTAAGCTTTGTCAGCAGAAACACACCTCATTCTTATACATTTATAGTAAGCATATTCTTTATTAAGAATGACATAGATCTTTTATTAAGTCATATTCTTTGCGCTACACGAAATAAACAAAAAAAAAAGCGATGTCAGTTTTATTACCCTACATGTTGCTTTATAAAAGTCAGATAGTTCACGGATTTTTTCTTTTTCATTGTAGTAACAATTGAATTGAATTAGGATCAGATAAGGGGTAATCATCCGACAGCTACCAGTGATTCGGTATCATAGAAATCAACATTTGATTCAAGGCACACCAGAAAACTTATTTCCAAAGAATGACATGCGTAAATCAACTATTCAAAACCTACCTCTCAAAGAAAGCATAATGATAGTGTATGCGGCTCAGTCGAAAGTTAATATGTGTAGCTTTACGCTTTATTCACAAATATTTGTGACACTTTTGGAAAATATAAAAAGCAAGCAAAAAAAAAATGACATAAAATCTTGAAAGAGATTCTTACAAAAAAAAATGAAGTAATAAGTAGACAGAGTCTTTCCGTAAATAAGATATGTACTTGCATTGAATAACAACAAGTGGATAAAAAGGGAGATACTTTAAAGCTAACAGTAATTTTATTTTCGAAACCTATACATTTATGCTTCTTTTTGGAATAGACGGAGTATTCCCTCATTTTAGTCGATTCAAAAGAAAAGATACTGCTATCCAAGTACCATTTATATGAATGACCATTCATCCACATCCATATATCCACACTTTGTGGCTACTAAATAGCTTTTGATTCCATTTGACACATTATATACTTAATATGCTTTTTGATCTTTAATTTATGCCTTTTTCGAGCATCAAACCTATTGTACAATCTTAAATCATAGACTGCATTTTCTTGAATAAGTCTCCAACATAAACTACCTTTCTTTCTTGAATCAATCTGAAAAACAATAACAGTATCACTTGCAAGAATTCTCAAAATAAACCATTATTCCTGCCTTCTAATCTCCTCCTTTTGAGTTTCTTATGTTTGAGCATACATAAAAGAACATATTTATGCAAAAATACAGCAAGTTTTGAAAAAGTGAGAAAATCGTCATTTTGCCTGTACTATTTGCAGATCTTCATTTCTCACTATTTTGCAATTTGTGAACGATAGAGACGTTGCAGATATAGCGTGTCTTAGTACGAATTGTTTCTCTAAGTCTATAAAGCACACTCAATGTGTCGCATTTGCAAAAGCACTATAAAAGATGTATACTACAGCTCAAAAACAGAAAATACGTTTTTGAAGGATAGCTCACTATCTTGCTATTCAACATGCTGCGTTTTTTGCACCATTCAATGCGCCTTATTTATATATACCAGTTTTGTTAATACACTTTTTCGATAGCTCTTCGTTTATAGACACTTTTAGTCCATCATCTCTTTTATGTTTTGGATGAAAAAAAAAATAAAGTCATCGTATAAATGGAAACTAGTGTATGTGAAGCAAAGTGACTAGCCATATAAAACATCTTCAAAATAATGCTTTTGTGGAAGCATTCAGCACGATTATATGAGTCTTATATAATCCCAATAAAATAGCCGTCATCTGGGCTACCCTTTAATATGTCCTAAAAAAGACATGTTGAGTTTTTCGTTCGTTGCTCCTGAGAGTCAGTACTTTTTATATCTTGTCTTGTTCAATGCTACAGATGGCAATACCAGTACCACAAGTAAAGGACATCATTCCAAAATGTCTTCAATTACTTGGCACTTGACACAATTGCTGATACCTAAGAGATACAACCTTCCACAAGGGATTATAGCAAAATATGGACCACCACCAAGAGTGACCAGACCAACTTACTAAAAAGTTCTTTAGACGAAAGAAAGGTGAATTTCTAAAATCCTTCATGAACATACTAAATCAAACTCAGGCTTTTTTAGGGGACACTCCACTTATGCCAAGCTCTATAAATACAATCCTATATGACAGTACCATCCAATCCTATCTAAATATTAAAGCTATTTTAAGTGAACCTAAGTCATAATAGCCTAATAACTGACTTAATGAATAAATCTTCCATTGTTGGAATAAATATTCCAATTTTGAATGCATATTTCTTCTTTCGCTTACGTAATAGCGCGAAAAGCAAAACATATATATTTTCCTTTTATTAGGGAGAGAGAAAAGCTAAAAGTCATTACTAGAGCCTTGTTAAAGATTTATTTTTATTATAGAAAGTGTCAAAATAATAAACGAAAACAGTTTATTCAAGAACCAAGAGGGCGTATCAAGCCTCTCCTACCCTAAGGATGTGGAGGAGAGTAAACAGGGCCCAAGTTCAACATACCATGGACATCATCTTCTTTGGTCAGCTTCAAAATAATTGGACTAATGACTTCATTCAAAAGTACAGGACGCTCGTTGCTATATCTGTATTTAGCCTTGGTAGTACTATGTTCTTCAATCAAGGAGGCAATGCTGCTAACAGATTCTTCAACCGTATGCTATTTTGACAACAGTTTTAGTACTCTTGCATGAATTTTATTGTTGTACTACACATTACCTTTAATTGCCAGAAGAATTGAATCAAGCTAGGTACAAAGTCTTGTTTGTCTTGGAAGTCTGGCATGATTTGAAGGTAACACTCTCTCCAAAGATCAAAAATACCTTCTTTCTTGTAACAGACTGACCATAAATGAAGCTCTGTGTCTATTTTTAGAAAAACTATTAGAAATTGTGCAGTATGTATCGAACATTACCCGCAGCTTGAATGAAAAAAACCTTGACCTTCAAAAACTGTTCAATAGAAGCAAAAGCATAATCATCGGCTATGTTTTTCAGCATTGACAAATTACCAAACACAGCTTTGTGATGATCAAAGTTTATCTTGGATTTGTCTTTGTTGATGAAATTGCCGGATGTCTCAAGTACCAACACTTCGAGTTCTTTGAATCCAAATAGCTTAACAAGTCCATCAGATTTATATTGGCATTTATCGTCAACATAGAGGTTGGATTTTTTTAATTGTCGACTCATTGTTTTTAAAATGGGCTGACCTTGAGCAAAGTCAGCTTTACAGTTATGAATAAAAATGCTTTTGCTTATGACATCAAGATATGGCCATATAAAGAGTTGGTTGAAAGCATCCTCAGATGAGTTATAGTCAATGTATGATTCATAAGACTTTTGCCTAAACATAGATTGATTAGTTTGTATAAACTCTAGAAAAAGACTCAACTCACACTTGCTGGAGAAGCTGTTCAAGAAGTTTTAGATTGGCAGTAATATGCCGATTATCTTCATTAGTTAATAGATATAGCGTAAGAGCCTCGATTTGCTTCTTGGCTTGCATTATATCGTTCTAAATCCATCACATTAGATTGTCTTTGCAATCATGCTTTATACTAGCAAATACTTACAGATTCAATATATTTATCAATATACTGATGGAATGCTTGAGGAATTGAGTCAGGCATTTCTGCTCGTCTCTGCATATGTCTTCTGTAAATATCTCGATCTAGATAAGGCTTTGGAGAAATGCCTATCCCAGATCTAATAATATTATTTGCTTCAGGGCTACATAAAAAAGAACGTTGCTTTCTGTTAGCCTTATCTCGTCGTAATTGTGAATGTAAGAATTACCTATATGGATGGAATGCGTTTTCATGGTTTTTAAGAAACTTCAACCAATCAACCCAAACACTCGGATCCTAGGAACATACATAATAAGTGACACCTAAGGTTAAAAATCCAACAAATTACCGCTTCCTCTTCAATGTTTCTCTCATCTTTCTCTTCTTGTTCTCTTTGTGCTTTTTCTGCTGTTGTTGAGCTCTTCTTCTATCATAAAGGTATTAGAGTTTTTATGATGTAAATGTTACATTGTGATACGAACATGAATGCTGCTTGGGATAATATTTATGGTTTCGACAGCGCTACAAATTATACTACCATCGGCAGAACCGTTTATTACAATAGAGTGGCTCGAAGTCCTTCTTTTCTTAAAGGCTCGCTTGGCCAGATCGCGTTTCAGCTTGGCTTTTTCTGGCTAATATATTTCGTATCTTATCTTTTTTTTTTTTTTTCATTTAGTGTTTTTTTCTTACTAGTCTCTTCTTTAACAAAGCACGGACATGCTCTTTGATTTTTTCAGGCACTTCAGATAACTGAATTATCCAGCTTAGATCAAGGTGATAATCGTCTTTTATTTTGGCAATACACTTGGACTTGTTGATATTATCGTGAGTTCCTTCAAAATAGCTAAAAAAAACTCCACTCGCTTGCACCATTGGTTGCAAAAAAGTGTTTCGACCCTTCTTTAACAACTGGAACTTTATAGGACTTTAGATCTTCTGTCAGCGGCATGTTGTTTTGAGAGAAGGAAATGGTTTTCCTTCACGCGAATATCAAGGACAATAAAAATTCACCAGCTTTGTGACTCATGTTTATTGAGAAGATGCATAAGGACATCAATATCAGTGCAAAGTACCTCTTTAAATTACCAGTGTTTTTAAAACAATAGGTCAAGTTTATTCAATAAAAATAATAAGAAATGAGCTTTTAACTAGTTCCTCTCAATGGGACTAAAAAAAACCAACTTTATTATGGGGAAGCGCCCTTTCTTCACTAGAAGTCATAAGCGTCTTGCTTCCTATGATATAGAGAGTGTCTTCCAAATCATAAGTGCCTTGATTTCTCCTACCTTAAGGTTATCTATGTTCAATCAAAAAAATAATTAGTAAAGGTAAGATGATTTCTCCTATAAGCTTAAACATGAATGATATTAAGGCAAAACACTCTCGATAGACACCTTGCCTGCAAAGCAAACAAGTCAACTCTTTTTTCATTTAGTTGCGTCCTAGCTAAGGGTATCTATCAAGTCTACGGAGAGTATTCGCGATAAAAGCCAAGTTCCATGCCTTACAAAAAGCCCTACAGCATAGTCTTGGCGGTCACAGAGTCAAAAAAAAAAAAGACAAAGCGAAACCGCGTTTGTTCATGAAGGAGAAGGCACTTATAGGAATTCAAGATGAGTAGATACTTAGCTTTAAAAAAAAATAGATAAAAATAGTTGACGCGTTATGCCTATAATTGAGGCTTATTTCAATGCTTTAGAATTAAATTCAACTATTTGCAGCTGAGATACAGTAAACTGAATTACAAATCAGTGTGTTGGACGAAATTGATGGCATCAATTCATATTCAAATCAATTATACAGTTCAAGATGTGTGTTATTTGCTATGAAATCATACAAGTTAGTCATACAATAAATTAGATTTAAAGGCTATATAGCTTTTGTAATATAGATCTATTGAGTCCCCTTGACATAATTATGAAGATGTTATTCCTAAAGACTTGTGATGACTATCTACTCTACTCTTATTGAACTTCCGGTGTATAGCTCATTATTCAAGACTTCAAATAAGTTACAACTGAGATTCAATACCAAATGTGACTATTGAAACCTTTCAATGCGTCTTTTGACTACGACAGTCCTTTTCACTTGTTATAATGGGCCCTCGCAAACCAGTAGACGATGAATATATTGATGTAGATGATACCTATGACGGCAATCAAGATGATGATGCTGGCAATGGAGGTTATGCTTGGGAAGAAGAATACAAGCGAAGTTGGGATATTTTACAGGAAGATGCAGAAGGTCGTCTAAGTAGTGTTGTCTCTCAGTTGCAGCAACAAAGAAAGCGTCGAAGGTGATAATACTTTCTTTATTGACCCTAGTCACTCACCACTGAATCTATTAGACTTTTAAAAGATACAGCTATTATTCAACGTGGTATTATTCGACACTTGTTTCTTGTGATTGATTTATCTGAAGCCATGAATGAAAAGGATTTACGACCAAGTCGCGTTGAACTCACATTGACCTATGCTCAGCAATTCGTGATAGAGTTTTTTGATCAGAACCCAATTTCACAGCTTGGCATCATCGTGACTCGAGACGGAATAGCAGAGAAATTGACTGAATTAAGCGGGAATCCCACAGATCATATCAGAGCCATTAAATCAAAAAAGAATACAGAAACAAGTGGTGAGCCCTCACTGCAGAATGCTTTACAACTGGCTAGAGCAAGTATGTTGGGTGTTCCCAGTCATGGATCTAAAGAAGTTTTGCTGCTATTCGGATCTTTGACGACATGCGATCCAGCAGATATACACGAAACAGTAGATTTACTCAAGAAAGAGATGATACGTGTGAATATTGTTGGGCTTGCTGCTGAAGTACAAATTTGTCGTTTGATGGCTGAATCTACAAAAGGTAAAGAATTAGAAAAAAAAAAGAAAAATCTTGTTGATTACTTTATTAGGCACATACGGTGTTGTATTGAATGAGGCTCACTATAAAGATTTACTGTTTGAAGTAGTCCCCCCACCAGCAGTGTTACCAAACAAGAATACATCCAATTTAGTCATGATGGGATTCCCAAAACGACTTATGGAAGAACACGCCACATTTTGTGTTTGGTAAAAATAAGACTAAAATAAGGAGTTACTAAGAGTTTAGTCATTCCAAACTGACATTAGGAGGCTATGTTTGCCCCAGATGTAAATCCAAAATATGCGAATTACCTAGTGATTGTGATATTTGTGGCTTAACATTAGTGTCATCCCCACACTTGGCAAGATCCTATCACCATTTATTCCCTGTGCATAATTTCGATGAAATCAAAAACAAGTAAGAATCATCCAAAGAAATACGAGAAGGTTGACTAACACCAATAAGTAATCACGGAACGCATTGTTTCTCTTGTTTGACACAATTCGACAAACAAGAAACATCGGGAGGCAAATTTTCTTGTCCAAAATGTGCCCAAGAATTCTGTTCGGAATGCGATATTTTTGTTCATGAAGTATTACACAACTGTCCTGGTTGTTGGAGTGTAGGAAAGAAGACCAGTGGTGCTTAATGTCTCGGGAAATTAGTGGGTTTACAAGAAAGGGCAAGAGGCAGATCATTTTTCTAATTGATGAAACTTAACTACTCCTTTCTATTCCTTTTATTTCCTTTCATGTCTATTAACCCTTGTAGATAAAATAAGCTCATACATTTTTTTTCTCTATATAAAGGACCTGTTTTTTTTTTCTTTTTCCTTTTTGTTCTTCTTTACTTTAACTATGCTTCAACAATTACCTCCAGAAATCTTATTCGAAGTTACATCCTATCTATGTTGTCAGGAACTTGCTTCTCTACGCCTGACATCTCGTTTACTCCGCACTTATTGTGACCATCCTAATAACTGGAAGAACATTCAACTACATACAAATTCCTCAGGACAGTTATGGAAACTAGATCAACTCAAGAAGGTCATTGGTCCTCACTTAGCGCATATTCAGTCCATTCGTATCTGGGGTGTCCGTGATAATATTGTGCATTACATTCTATCATCTTGTTACAACTTGAGACACCTGACGATTTGTGGTTGGACAACTTTATCAGATCATTCGCTTCGGCTTTTACCTCCCCGATCATTAAAGGTTAAAACTTTGGCTCTTATTGGTTCCTGCGAACACACCAAGTTTGCCTCGATTGATGCAAGTACTCTTAGTAATCTGTTGGCCCAATGCCCTGAAATGACACACCTTGTACTTGGTTGCGAACTCCAAATGAATGCAGAGACATTAGTAGCTGAGCTTGAAAAAAAGGTACAACAGACGCATCTGCTTCGGTCTGATCTTCAATCCTTCACATTGGCCACCAAACGAACATGGTTAAATGAACACGTATTGCGTTTGATAAAGATCTATCCGAGCATTCAAAGTATTTACTTATTGCCTGATGCAACCATTGGATTCTGTGCAGAACAAGAAACCCTTGACTATTGGATGACAAACAAATTGGACCAAATTATCAAAGCAGAATCAGCGACACCAATGCCTATAAAAGACAGTGAAATATCTTTAATCTCCAATCATCATTGTATTGTGTACGACAAATCTTGGTCTTAATGACATTATCCAGTATTATCTTTCTGTAGCTGGAACTCAGAATCTATATATATATATATATATGATATAATACCATGATAATAAAATACATTGTAAATGCAAGTGCGCGCTTTCTTACCCGAAATACATCTTAAGGAGTGATAAATGAATGTATTTCAGTCTCCCTTCTTTTTAGCTGTATCACAAACAATGATTCGGTTCTGCCTGTTTCTTCATCATTGAACTGACAGATAACCAATTACAAATCTTTGACCACTGCGCGCCTTCATTCTTTATAGCCAATAAGATTGGCATATTTATTCCCATGAATATCCCAAATAAGGTATGTTTGATGCTTGACAGCCTGCGTCAATATGGTTTCCCTTGTCTAGCATCTTACAAGTTGTTAGGACAACAGCGAAAAGCCAAGAACAAACAATGTTTATTTTTGGCATATACAAACAGGTCATTATTTAATAAGAGGCAAATATGCACCAATGAGCTTAATTGTTTATGCAAGCGAATGACAGAAAACACGCATCATGGACCTTAAAAGTCATACAACTACCCCCCCCTCCTTATTAAACTAAAAACAATACTTATGTGTGCTTCATAAGGAAAACAATCGAACGATTTTATTTTGAGAAAACATTTAGTTTTTGTTGGAGATGATACCATCGAAACGGTTCTTGAACCATTCTTGGGATTCTTCCTTCTTGATACGGTGGTTAATACCAACCTTGGACTTGCAGTGCTTTCTGCGGGAGACACGGTTACCAGGACGACCCATGACAACGTAGTAGTCCATACCGTAGATACCAATGGAAGGATCGTACTTGATACCCAAATCAATGTGTTCGTCAATACCGAAACCAAAGTTACCAGTTTCAGAGAAGTTACGGGCCTTGAGTTCGTATTCCTTGACCTTCAAACCACGTTCGAGGATTTCTTCAGCCTTAGGACCACGGACAGTAACGTGAACAGAGATCTTTTCGTTACGACGAATGGAGAAAGTACGGACAGTGTAACGGGCCTTGGAGTAGACGGGAGTTTGACCAGTCAATTGTTCAAGAACCTTGGCAGCACGAGTCAATCTATCACCAGATTCACCAACACAAATGTTGAGAACCAACTTTTCGATTTGGAGGTTTCTCATGGGGTTCTTGGTAACCTTCTGTTCTTCGGCGCTCTATCAAGTTAAATGTTTAGTCATGTTCAGAAGAGGAAGGGACGTGCAATGTCGATAAAGAAAAGTATGTATGCTGGTGGATAGAAAGAGAGACGGAGGGGAGTTGTTGATTGAGGTCATCATCATCCATAATCATATCGATTTATTATAGCATCAATCCATCTACTCTTCATCCATTGCTTATACACTTCTTTATCGAATTGCGATCTATCATCATACCATTGTTGGACTATTTCGAAGCTAAAAGAGGGAGAATCACACCTTAATGGCACACTCAAGGATAAATTTGATTAGCCGGACCCCACTGTCTATACAGAAATGTGCGATCCGGATAATTTCAATGTCTGATATGCAAAAAGGTTTTCCTGTTATCTATCACTAGTTATTAGAAGCTGAAGAGTGGTGCATCAACTCTACACAAAACTTGTAAGTCATTTACTGATCTAGCAAAAGATGCATTCTTGTTTTCAATTTTAGTGCGAAGCCCTGTCACCAATAAAAGTATCTCAGCGTGTGTTTCTTCATTACTGACCATGAATACATCATTACTCTAAATCAATGCTTTGAATGGATCAAGTCTTCGTGTGCCTCTTTGCAAGTCAAGTGAGTCATGATTGATTGCAGTTCAGCGGAAATTGTTGCTTCGAAAGAGTTCTTTGCCGATGTCGATATTTTACTTTGCCATTGGCATATGAAGCGTGCTTGAGAAAAGCACATCAAGTCCTCAATAAGATGCACATTATTTTATTTCATTGATTTACTAACGATCTATCGCTTCAGATCAAAGAACCCAAGGCAACTCATGAGACAAATTCAGAGCACCAAGCTGTTATGTTTATGTTTAAACGCTATGATGCATGCTGCCACTTCTGAAGCTTTTGAGATCTTTTATCAGTCTTTTGAGAGACACTACTATAAACTGCCTCAGTCTCTTCCTGAACATCAACAGTGATGAAGTTCAAAGTATAAGTGTTTAATTTTCTGTAACCGTTTATTATAAATAACAATACGAATAAAATTATATGTAAACTTGCTTTCTCTAAGCATAATCTTATGACAGGAAAACAACCTTATCTTTTCCTTGTCCTGTTTATCCTAGATAAGAAACATTCTAGGCACTCATAAGTACTAAAACTATTTATTTAAACGTAAACAAAAAGAAAAGGAAGGCATTTGCTGACTCAATTGATATTTAGGATGTTTTTTCAGTGATATCTATTGTTGTTTACTTGCAAGTCTTTTGCGCTTGACTACCATAATATTTAGGAAGTGACAAATTAGATGTAGATGTAATTTTTGATTAAACAATAGATTAAATATGGTAATAATCTAAATCAATTTAGTAAAGAGTGTATATGTAAAGATGATATACAGAAGTAATGGCCCGTGATTATGACAGTCTTTAATGTGTCATTTTTCATTGCCTGATCTTACAGTACGGAGTCAAACCGTAATGACATTTGATAGCTGGATGTTTTCCTTTTTTTTTTCATCAGTATTGTCGCTTTTTTTTAGCGTTTTCTTTTACTAAACCACTTGATTATCTATAACAAGAGGGAATATTGTAAAGAGACACATCTACACTGTAAGTATAGGATGCGTAGCTCAAAGAAGAAAAAGAAAAAAAAGCTTCTTTACGAAAGATAAACAAACACCAATACCTATAAGTTTGAATAAGCGAAAGTCCAATGAAGAAACATCAAATTCAGACTCTGCAAAGAGAATCAAGCGACAATATAACAGTGATCCTGCCTATCTTACATTCTTTGACAAATCAATGAATCATTATATCTCTACTGCGATCTTGGACAAGATGAAAAGCAGCCAAAAACTTGATGCTGACCTCCTGAGATTCGAAAACGACTTCACAAGTAAGACGAGACTTCCTTATGAAATCATAAAAAATGCTGTATTTTTTGCTAGTCTAGAGCCTAGCGTGATGGAAAACAATAGCAGCAAATTAATAATTGAATTATGGAAGGATTATGTTGACAATCATTTTGACTCCATTGCCAAAAACCTTAGAAAAAGAAACCCTTCCTTTGCAAAAGCCCCCTCCCATCCTTCTTCCTCATCTGCTTGATCAGAATTAAAGGCCACCATGGATATGGGGGAAATGTCTCGAAGAAATGCGTGGAAAAAGAGGCAATGTTTGTATCGCTAACGAATACAAGATTTCATAGACATGCATCTATTGTTTTAAACACCTAGAACACCCTTGTTTTGTAAAGGAAAGGAATGGAAAGACAATCAAAAGATCAATGAATGTTATCTTGATGTGTGTCAATCCTGAATATGTCTCTGTAAAGCCCTTTCATCTCTTGCAATAAATCTATCTGGCTCAGCCTTGTGTCTTCTCAGAGTATCTATCCCCACCTCTCTCAATCTAAAATCAGTCAATACGAAACTAAAGAATTCAAGATTTAAGCATCTGTCCTTTTGCAAGAAGAGGAGAGTAGCCAATTGCGAATAATTAGGTAAAGTTCTTTTAAATTAGAAACTCATCCAATCTCTAATTTTGATGCATTTAGCGATGTTCTTTTCCTGTCAAAAACTTTCTATGGTCTATCATACTATGCAGACACACACTCATAAAAAAAAAGCCTTAAAAATATAATATTTTTTTTTGACAAGATTAAAAAGCATTTTATTTTATTCAAATTAAAAAACCAACAGCTTAGTGCTTCTTGCTCTACCATATCAATGTTAATATACTGATTTATGACTCTCCCTTTTTTTAATTCTTACCTTGATCTTACGGAGGTAGAATTCGAGTTCTCTACCTTCGAGAATGTAACCATCACAACGACCAGATTGACCAGGACGAGAAGAGATGACGGCGTAGAGACGACCGGCATTGAATTGGTCGTTCAAGAGAGGATCGATAGCAGCAGTGGCAGCACGAGCAGCAATCTTCTTTTCAACGGCCTTGGACTTCTTTTCAGCAGATTCCTATCATAAGCACATATTAACACATCTATACCCCTTTTTCTATCTCATTTCGATCAAATACTTACGGCTTCATCAGCCTTCTTCTTACCGAGAGGAAGAGCGTAGTGAGATTCGTACCATTGACGGAAAGGAGTGGCATCAATTTGGATAACAGCACCCTTGACGAGAGTGTTGGTACGGACCAACTCGTTGTTAGAGGCGTTGTAGACAACAGTCAAGACACGAGTCTTGCGGGAGATACCTTCAGAACCCCAAGAGAAGTTACCAGATTCAAGACGAAGGGCACGACGCTTGAAGTTACCACCACGGACACGAACAAGGTGAATACGCTTAGCTCCCAACTTGGTGTTGGCAGATTGGCGACCCAACTCGAACCTTAACAAAAGATAGTTAGTATCAACAGAGAAGACTTTTGTAAAGTTGCTTACTTTCTCTTCTTTCTGTATTGATCACGTCTAGCACCGGTAGCGCTACGCTTGTGGCGAGAATCACGACTGATACCTAGTTATCATGGATGATGGATTAGCTTTGTGTCTATGGATGGATGTACGCTGTAGGATGCTTTACCCATGGTGTATTTAGAGAAAGAACTTG
Organism: Gilbertella persicaria; assembly: GCF_025201335.1. NCBI lineage: Eukaryota > Fungi > Mucoromycota > Mucoromycetes > Mucorales > Choanephoraceae > Gilbertella > Gilbertella persicaria. Next base: position 140,933 of record NW_026251963.1, on the reverse strand, counting down.
AATGCTTCTGTCTTCTGCTTTCATTTTTGTGCTTGATTCTCTATACTCCGAGGAGACAAGCTTTCCGGACCAGCCATCAAGTGGCTTATGAATCTCAGCCGGATAAAGTCCGAAGCTGTAGATGAATGCGTTTCAAATCATGGTTTATTACATAATATTACAATTCGATTCACGATGGGATAAGGTATTTCTGTTCATGGCATGTTGATAATGGATCATTCTCTGAGAAGGTATAGCCTGTCTTGCATATTGAATCTTTTCTTTGTCCATACTGGCTTGTTCTTTTTCATTTTCTTTACGCTTTTCTTTGATTTCTTTAGGGAAATACATCAACATAAAGTTTTGCAGTGATTGATCAAGGTTATTTGCATCTGCATTCCCCACGGCATCTTCTTGTCTACATACCGGGCAATTATAAAGGCGTTTTCGATGTGCCTTGATTAAGCAGCGCACGCAAAAAACATGCCCACATTCTAATCGAATAGGTCTCCAAGCAATGGCTATTCCATTGTATGAATAACAAATTTCCTATAAAAAAAATCACTTACAGAAACAGACAGGACAATCATAATCATCAGGCTGAGGTACAATGGCGATAAGTTTTGTTTGAATCATATTAAATAAAGACAAAAGAATGCCACCCACAAAAATAGCATTGTTTTTTGCAAATGTTGGGAATTCAGAAGTAGCACTAGACGAGTGTGAATCAAAGGCTAAATGAAGAGAACAATTACCTTAATCCACTTTGCTTATCATGCTTTTTTAATATTTTTATCATGGCAGTTTGATTCAATACTTGAAAATGCTTAAAATGAATTAGTTGCGCATTGATGGTCAAGAATTGAGCTAAAGCTTGTCTAGAGTTCTTTGATGACAAGTTGTTTGTCTATGAGGTGTTAGTGACGCATTCTTTTGTATTCATGATTACCAAGTTTGTTTTCTTTAATTCTTGTGTAAACCATTCTAATTGTTGTTGACTGTGTTGATAGGATGCTGCTGTGTCCTGATTTTCATTTCCCGGCTTAAAGATAGCAGCTTCCATGTAAACATGAAAGATTTCTCGCCAAGCATATAAATCTTTCTTTTGCGGAGACGCCTATACAATGTCAATACACACATATCCATAAAAGTAAAGACCTACAGCAGTCGTCAATTGTTCCTCAAGTGAACGTATGTCTGTCATAAATCGATCCTTTTCTTTATCGTGAAGTACTGCAGCATGCGATAATTCATGTAGAAGCAAGTGAAAAAACTCAGAGTCTCGTACGAGTTCAATCTTGATAGACAAAGGTTCGGTATTGGATTGTTGCGTGGTGGGTATCAGCTTAAATAAAGCAGGTTCGTCAGATAGGCTTGTAGGATCATCAATCGTGATTTTAATACAAGGGTGAGGATCTTGATCATCACCTAATCATGGATATGAGCTAAACAGACAGAAATACAAATGATTTACCATCAAAAATATAATCTAAGCGCATGGCTTCTTCTGTATCCAACGTATTTATCCATGCACTAGACAATCCTCGAGACTCAAGTTCATCTACAACCAATCGGATTGATTTCTTAAGTGTTTTGTAGTGAATAAGATGCGGTCTCCAATCCTCTGGCAAATTAAAAGCCGCTGACTCCATCTGCTTTCCAAACTTCATTTTTTTTTATAAACAATACATTTGAAAAGAAAGAAGGCACAGTAAAAGATGAAAGACAGAGAAAAATCTTTTAATAAATGACCTATCATTGAGAAGAGAACAACTCAGATATCCAATCAAAAGGAAAATTGCTTACCCTCGTGAGGAGTCTCAATCTAGAAAGTCAGTCTGTAATTTTAGCAAATGGTAACAGGGTTCATTCAGTTTTTTTTTTTTTTTTTTTTTTGCATAATGTCTTTTCTAGGGCAAAATTTACTTTTGTAGTTTTTAGTAAAAATCAACACAGTAAGTTCATGCTTGTGGTTCAAGTTGAAAGCATGTACAAATTTGTTGTATAAAAGTAGAGTTGACCTGAACCTTTCTTATACAAATGCTAGTATATATATACATATAAACTACACTTGTCTAAAAACGTCAAGTGTTTTGGTCGAATACCAGTACAAGACAATAAGGTATATATTAATATCACAAGAAGAAGAAAGCTTCTTTAAATAGATTGAATTTCAAGCTTAACTAATTCTTGGCATAGAAGAAAAAATGTTTTAGAGTCGTCATTATGAAAGGAAGGGGGGAAGATTAATTACTGTTGCATAAAAAAAGGGGGAATGATTTAAAGTACTATTTAATCGGTTTGTTTGCTATTATTTCAAGGGTGATTTAAGCATGACTTGAATGAGAAGATAAGGTATTTGTGTGTATGTGTAACCAAAACAATAGGGCCCATCTTTTAGAGCCGTGACCTTGAACCACAGTAGCTCAAATGCTTACACATACACAACCTAAGCCTTTTTCAACCCCCTCTTTCTTAGATTTTCTTAGTCTTTTTTTCTTTTTTTAACTTTTTCTCCAAGTAACATTTCTTATGGAAATAGTCTTAAATGCTAGTTGATCATAGTATGTTTTTATTACTTTATTTTACGTATTAAGCCATGTGTCTTTAGATACAACACGGCATATACGACTTGAGCCAAGAGAAACCTGCACCACACCATGTTTGAACCCGTGCTGTAACTCAGATCAAGTTTGCGCTGAAATCGAATGCAGTGCTTGTCCAACTGTTCACTGCGCCAATACGGAACAACTTGAATTGAAAATCACTAGTACAATCCATGACGAAAGTTACGACAAGACTGCATTAATCGCTGGTCTAACTACCAGTCTCGTGGTGTTAGCCATGATTGCCGCAACGATAGTCGGTTTTGTGTTCCATAAAAGGCGTAAAATTCGAAAACAACAACAAGAAATCGAGAAGCAAGTCAACAAAGACTTTATACCGCCATCATTTCCACCTCCTGTGATACCTTCTTCTCCCACTTCATTTTTACCCTCTCTTTCTGAGACTTCAAGAAGCAGTACAATACCAAGTTATTGGTTTTATACTCAAGTAAGCTAATTTAAGGAGTATTATATATCTCCTTTCTAGAGTACCATTGTTTAGAGAGAAAAAAAAAGGGGAGGTATTAACTATCTCTCACTTTTTAGGCTATGGACTTTGATCATCCTCAATCGCCATTTATCTTTGGTGCTCATTCGCTTCAAATTCCGCACTTGGATGACACAACGACAGGCCAGACAATTCGTCGATCACTTAATATCCAACCACTACAGCCTATGCATTATTTGAGTCGAGCTTCTTCTGTCCGAATCACGAAATACGATCATCATCGCACCAATATACCCACAAATGAAGAGGACGATGAAGAACTGGAAGAGGTAGCTACTGTCAAACGCGCTGTTTCTGTCAGAAAGAATAACTCAATGGGTTCTCGATCAAGCACGACTACTCGTGTGGGGAGTGTTGCGGAAGATATCAAAATGGCAAAACCAACAATAGCCCGCATCAATACGATCACGACTCGCAATGAAGAAGGTGGAGTCACTCGAAAACGATCTATACGAAGAATCAGTCTTTCACAAGACCCACCTTCACCCAACAACACGACATCCTCCTCCAATGGCAGCGGTCGTATTGATGTTTACTTCTGTCCTCCCACTGAAGAATCCATGCATTCAAATCAAAGTCAACTATCTATTCAGTCCAACTCTACTTTAGGAGACGGAGAGATTACTGTATATTATAAACCATCACCTTGATATTGTTAGATAATAATTGCCTTTTTCTGTACATCCTCTGTTGTAATAACAACAACAATAAAAAAAAAACGCTAATATGTAAAAAGAAATAAAGACATTATTTATGTATAAAAGCATTAGAGTAATAATATGAAATAAATACTAAATTACAAAGAAGAAATTCCACTCTTCAAGATTTGACGAGCATTGTCTGTCAAGGCACTTGAACCACACTTTTGTAACACAGTAGGGTCAAGAATACCTTGGTTCACAAAGTAAGTCAATATACGTTCCAAAAGCTCCAATTGATCATTGAGCGATAAGTTGTTAATGACAGAAGCTAAAATAGAGCCTACATTTAAATTGTATGTCTAATAACAGATATGTGAGTGATGTTGTTGCATAACTGTCATTTGCTTACCTTGATAAAACTTTGGTAGTAGATATAGGCAAAAAAGCCCATCAAGAATTGACAGTCCATACGATCTGTCATTCCGCCATGACCAGGAATACTTTGACCAAAATCTTTGACATTGAAAGCACGTTTGACACCACTAGCAAAGAAACCACCAAATGGAGCAATAAGAGAAGCAAAACAAGCCCAAACAAGAGTATGGAGTTGAACAGGAGCAATCCAGACCTTGTTTACTTCTTTATGGAACTATAAATTTCTGTTTAGTTTTTTTTTGGGGGGAAAGGAGTTTTAACTTATTTACCAAAGTTTTAATGATTGTAATCCATAAATCTGGTAATTTCCAGGGGACAGCAGTAAAGACAGGGTTTACGGGATCACAGCCTATTTGAGACCATGCAGACATAGACAAATCCTAATCCATATGAGTATAACAGTAAAGGAAAACAATAAAATTTACCTTGACAGGACAAATCATATAATCAAATCGCATCAACAATGTAGACCACTACACAAAAGGAGAGATAAGCTACACATGAATCTAAAAGGTAGAATTTTACCAAAAAGCCAAACACAAGTGTACAAATCCAAGCACCGACAAAGCCTTCAATTGTTTTTTTAGGACTTAATTGAATCAATTGATGACGACCCCAAAAGAAACCACAAATATAAGCGAAAATATCGTTACAGATGACAAGAGAAGTAGGAATAAAGAACCAAATCAAACCTTCAAGGATATTGTTGACAATGAAATGACTTTGAAACACGACGAGTAAAAGAGCCATATGCATCCAACCAAATTGACGGAATTGACGTTTGTATTGTCCCTTTTTCAAATTGGTGACGAAAAACACAAAGCCTATATCATCATACAACTCAGTTTTCAACTCTTTTCCACCCTCGCTTATACTTACCAATGACATAAAGAACAAAGCTAATAAATCGGTGATGTGTTGCGAAAGGTAAAAGCACTCTGTCTACTAACACAACATGTTGGAAATAATAAATAATTGACTCGCCATACAAGAAATAAGTTGTTGTGACCAAAAAATACCTAAACATGGTCTTAATTCTCCATGCTACTATCCTGTACCTTTTTTTTTTTTCGCTTACCAACTCATTGTCTTGAACCACTTGAAATTACTATCTTTAGCAGGGCCCTGAGCTATTTGAAGTACCTCGTTGTACACAACTGTTGAAATAGCAATCACCATAAGAATAACCCAGATATGACCCGAAGCAAGAATGAGAAAGAAAGTGCCAATCATCATAAATGTAGTGATGGTTCTAACCCACCAATTCTTCCATTTTTTCTGACTTGATTCTGCAGCCAGCAAGGTCACTTTTTCTTCTTGTTCTTCCTTTGGTGTATTTACAACAGGCTTTGGTGATCTTTTCTTGTTACCAGCCATTTTTTTTCTTGAAAGTAATAAAGAAGAAAAAAGGAAATAAGTATCCGCGTCTTTTTTTTTCTGCAATAAAAATGGTTGGGGAAGAAGTCAAATGTGCGTAGAAATGGTAACACCAGCACGTGAAAGACAAAGTTCTTGGGATAACTTGGCAATAGGTGCTTCAGTCGGATGACACTTCTAGTGAACTCTAGGCTCTCATATGAGTCAAATGCTCGGGAAAATCATACTTTATTCAATTTAAAGTGTTTGAAGGTGATAGCTCATCTCAAGTGTTATAGCTATATTGCTTTAGAATGATACAAACACAATAAAAAGCAATATAGACTAATTCCTTTGTATAAACCTGAGTTTTTTTTTTTTTTTTTTTTTTTTTTTTTTAGTTACATTCTTTTTGGTTGATGAATGTATATCTCCTCCATTTAGGGGAACAAACTCAAGAATGACATGTTGCACACATACAGAAATGCTTGTCCTACACCAAATACAAAAGATATTTTAAATGATTGCTACTCTTGAATGGTATATTGATTCGATAGAGAAAACAAATAGGATCATGGACATCATTGCTATTTAAGCGAAACAAGATCCAACATATCGCTATGAATTGCCCTGAACACGGAATTACGATGATTGGCTCAAATTGATTGCGTCACATTAAAAAGTCAGCCTCACTGGCAAGTTTCTATTCCAGCCTGGTCAACTGAAAAAAAATGAAGGAACGAATGCAAGACCAAAAAAAAAAATCGGGTGGTGTGCCCTAACAAACAAGCCCTAGTCTTTTTTTTTATATTTTTTTTCTTCCCCGCAACTACACACCTATTACACCCCACTCTTCTTCCTTTAATCAATAACATGTTGGCCGCCTCTCGTAAAGCCATTATCAGCACTGCCTCCAAGGCTACCTACGCTACCGCAGCCACTGCCAGTCAAATCAGCACTGCCTCCAACGGCGTCAAGGTTGTTTCCAGCCAAGAGCCTGGTCAAACTGCCTCATTAGCTGTTGTTGTTAACGGTGGTGCCAGAGCTGAATCCAGCGACAATGCTGGTGTTGCTCACTTTTTGAAGAACTTTGGTTTCAAGGTAATGCATCGACAATCAACCTATAGATTCGTTGCATCATTGGACATGATTAGACACTAACATTTTCTATAGAACAATGTCAACCGTACTGCTTTCCGTATTGCTCGTGAAGCTGAACTTGCTGGTGGTGTTTTGTCTTCCAACCTTTCTCACGAAGCTCTTGTTTACTCTGCCGAACTTTTAAAGGACGATGTGTAAGTGTGTGGATTTTTTATCAGGGGTGGAAGAAAAGTCTAATTGACACATTGATAGTGAATTGTTTGCTGAAATTTTGGCTGATGTTGTCACCAAGCAAAAGTTCCAAGAACACGAATTCGTCGATGTTGCTCGTCAAACTGCTGCTGAATCTGCCAATGCTTTCGCCAACGCTGAAATCAGTGCCATTGAAGCTGCTCACCAAACTGCTTTCCGTACTGGTCTCGGTAACTCTATCTTTGCCAAGCAAAATGCTCATGTCAAGAACGCCACTGTCAAGGCTTTTGCTCAAGAACTTTTCACTCAAGGCAACGTTGCCCTTGTTGGTACTGGTATTGAACACGAAACCCTCCAACGTTTGGCTGAAACCTACTTGAACCTTCCTGCCGGTAATCTCAGCTTGGCTAGCACCAAATACTATGGTGGTGAATCTCGTATTGAATCCGTCTCTTCTACTGGTGAATACATCTTGGCCTTTGAAGGTGCTGCTGCTAATTCTGCTGAATTTGCTGCTCTCCAAGTCCTTCGTCAAGCTCTTGGTGGTGAAGCCATCATCAAGAACGCTGGTGTCTCTGGTATTCTTGGTCAAGCTTCTGCCAAGTTCTCTGAAGGTACTAACATTAAGGCTTTCAACTTGGGTTACTCTGATGCCGGTCTTTTTGGTGTTCAAGTCTCTGCTTCTACCTCTGAAACTGCCTCTGCTGTTGCTGCTGCTGCTGAACAATTGAAGGCTGCCAAGAACCTTTCTTCTGAAGATTTCAACAGAGCTGTTGCTCAAGCCAAGTTTGCTGCTACTGCTAACATCCAAACTCGTCTTGACCGTGCTGAAGCTCTTGGTGTTCATGTAAGTTCTTATTGATGTCAATTGTATGAATGCTGATTTGATTAGGCTCTTCAAAACGGTAAATATGCTTCTACTTCTGAAGCTGTTGCTGCTATTGAAAAGGTTTCTGCTTCTGATGTTGCTCAAGTAAGTAGTATAGATGTGAAATGTGCTTTTTTTATTTATTTTATGATCAACAATAGGCCGCTGAAAAGTTATTCAAGAGCAAGCCCACTACTGTTGCCCTTGGTGAACTTAACCGTTTGCCTTATGCTGACTCTGTCTCTTTGTAATTTTAAATTAAATCTGAAATATTTATTAACACAAAAAGACAAGCTTTTAAAAGAAAGAAAGAGAAAAAAGTGTATCTTTTTTTTTTGTAAAACCTATAAAAAAATCAATGGCATTAATACTTAGATAAAAAAGAAAACAAATGTATCCCCCCCCCTTTTTTTTTTCATTCCTTACTGCGTTATTAAGATTGGTTATTAGAGTTGACCAAGACAACAACAGAAGAATCTTTTTCACTGTTAACACGGTTATTTGTAGAAGCATGGTGACGGTGTTCATCATGATCCACATTAATATTAGCACCAACACCCAAATTGATATCAGCACCAACACCTAAATTGAGATCACCTTTTTTTTTTTTTTGGTTAGTTATTAGCATACCAGTATTCCTTACGTTTGTAGCGATGTTCATCATGATCCTTATCACCAAGACCAATGTTAATATTAGCACCAATGTCCAAATCAATATCAGCACCCACACCTAAATCAATATCACCTTTTTATTCTCAATTATGAATATATCATTGCATGCATATATATGCTTACGTTTATCAACTGCAGGAGCAGCATGAACCAAGGCAACAACAACAGAAAGGATACCAACCAATTGAACAAAATGCATAGTGTATAAAGACGAAAAAAAAAAAGAAAGCCACTGAGACCAGTTCTTTTAAATAGACTGAGCTTTGCAGACATTCCCCTCTTGTTTGAATTGATATTGGTCCAGAATCAACAAGGTTATGATTTATTAAAGAATTCGTTAAAACCAATTTGCTATCCTCAAAAACACTTGATTTCGTAAGATTGGACTTAAAAATAATCGACCTGTTGTCACAAAAAACAAGGTTGTCAATACATGGCATAAGATCCGAGAAGTCATGCTGTATGGAGGAATCCTTTTTCTGAACAAATTGACCTCAAGAGCCACGGCTATACCATGAATCATAAAGAACAAGGTCATTTCAAATGTCAGGATACGTGTGGCTGCTGCAATCATAAAGTCATGGAACAAGCCACTCACAAAGAATACTCCTAGACCGCACACAGTAGGTGAAGACATCAAGAATGATTGATGCTTTGCTTGTTTGCCTTTTTTAGCAGATACTTTCGAGAACATAAACCGATGAAACATACGACTAACAGCCCTATTCCATCTTCGACTATCAAGAAAGAGTAAGTCCATCATTCTCACATAGGCTATACTTTACTTCCAGAAATCCTTAGGACTATGTGTGACAAACATTAGATTTTAGACAACACTTCATCCCATTATTTACCTAATTGATATAAATGGATTATGAAAAAGATCTTGAAAGCGTACTAGGAATACAATCTGTAGTATACCCATCCATACATCAACCATACTCATCATACAATAGATACGCATCGCTAATACATATGTATAAAACATGGCTTTAGGACTATAGAATCGCATAGACAACAGGATAGACAAATCAGCAGGCAAGAGACCCTGCAGCGCTATCCTGTTAAACCCAAGCTTAGCTATGCCTCGCACTAGTTTTTTTATGCCTTGTAACCGAATCGATTGATCTGATTCTGTGTTCGGGGTTTCATCTTGGAATGTGGCTACTTTGATCATCATCAACAACCATTCTGTTAAGGTGAGATGGGATTCTGTCATAAAAAAGATTTGAATTGCAAGGATCCATGGCTGTAACATGAATGAGATGTTGGCAAAGTCGTATCTGGAATCAAAAAAGAGTGGCAACATGAAATGATAGAGACCAATAAAACTGCGTAATTGAAGAGGTGTAATCGAAAGCCTTTTTTCATTTTTAATAAGCACATAGTCTAACATTAGTGTTGAGAGATACATTGGCATAAGCAACAAGACTGGTAATTTAGTTGTCTGAGGTAATTTGATATAACTGACATAAGAATAAGGGCTAGCCATGTTCAATAAAGAAAAAGAAAGAATTATTTTATTTTTTTATTTTTTTTATTTTTAAAAAGCAGCATTAATAGTCAAAGTCTTCTTCTGTCATGCAATCATCTTCCATATAAAAAGTAGGCATAAAGCGACGTGCTTGTTCCAAATACCACTCACCGTTGCTTAGTCTACAAAGAGTGAGCGCTGTTACCATGCCTACCATCATATGTTGAACAATTTTCTTTTCGAGATAAATTCTGTATGTTTCATGGGTATCTTCATAGTTTTCAAATTTGACTTGAATCAAATCCTCAGATGCTGCTGTCTCTTCTTTGTAAGGTGCAATTTCTGCTACTTTGACAAACACCCATTCACGCTTCTCGACTAAGCTTACACTATCAGGATTCTTGATTTTCTTTTGAACAATCTTCTTAGTGTCTTCAGAAGTTGTGCCCACAGTGTCAACAAGAAAAGACATGTACTGCTTTTGAATCGTCAAGGTAGTCTCAGTCATCCAAGAGGTATCCATTTCTGTAATGGCATTACCAAACAGATCAGCACAAGCCTTGTTAAATGTGCCTGGCATTTCCATGATAATATGCTTGCATTTGGGAAGTTGAATTTTGGCTTGAGCACAGATAGCGCGGGCACCCGCAATATCATCCGCATATTCAGGTGCAACATGACGGATCTGAAGGTATCTTAAGAACGCATCAATCAAGGCAGGAGCATCAATAAAATCCCTTAGGGTTGTGAATCTACTTTGACGAATAAATGCGTTGCCAAAATAGACTTGGGCCACTTCAGTAAAATTGACTTCTAAGCCTTCTTCTGAATCATCAGGCACAGAATCAATCGCTGTCTTGGCTGCTTCAAAATCAATAGCAGCCTCAGGATCATTAGGGGTATCAGCACTTGTAGCACGACCCAAAAACATGTTGGGACCTGTCTTGATACAACCAAACTTGAGATAGTTATCAAAAATGGCACGCTTTTCATCAGAAAACTTGTGGTTTTTACGGTATTTCCAGATGGCATATTCAACTCTTTGAGCAAGAGAATGAGAACTATAAAGCAATGAACATCCTGATTTTGAAATACACAAATACTGTACGGATCAAAAGGATCTTCAATCAAATCCTCGGAATGCTTTTCGATATAGTCATCAGCAAGATCAGTACCTGCTTCGGGCAAATCAGCTGTCTTTCCCTTCTTCTTCTTCTTCTTTTTCTTCTTCTTTTCACCAGCTAACTCTGCTTTTGTCTGCTTAGCAAGGCTGATAGGAGTAGCGAGTTCCTTGGGCATTTCAGGAATCTCTTGTTCTAAATGCTCTTCATCTTCAGGCTGGTGTAAATCTTCGTCATTCTCTTCTGCTTCGCGTTGTCTGTTAAGAAAGTCCTCGCTAAAGAAAAAAAAACTAATAAGCTACTGTCTCTTGATTCTCAAAAAGAGAAATTACATAAACTTTTCTCTGTCTTCTTGGTTCTTTAATTCTTGCATAGTTTATCAGACAAAAAAGAAAAAAGAGAAAAAGAAACGCAGCATAAGATTATGTAAAAACAAGTAGGGTCGCGTCATAGGGTTTGTTTATTACACCAAGTCGAAATGAAAAATAATATCATTAAAATGATTAGGATTGGCAGGAGAAAATGTTTCTTTATCATGCCATAGTCTTTCGACAAAAGTAACATGGCCTTGATGGTCAATTAACACAATGGTACTTGTTCTTGTACCATATGTATAGTCTTTCAGATTAAGAGACTTTGGCCAATCGAATTTAGGAATGCATATACGCTCTTTCAGATCAGCAAATATCTGATCAACATCCTGCACATTACTCATAGGCTTTGTTGTACTAAAGACTCATGAGTTATATAGCCTACATGGCTCCATTTACCTTAATAGTTCAAATAAGGCATTCATAAGATCTGTTTCATTATGGCCATCGTATTCTTGAATGATCTTTTCAAACAGCTCTTTACCCATCTGCACTTTTGGCCATGGTTCTGATAAAATCGAATTGGAAACACCTATCTGTTGTGTTATGTCTGTAGTCTCGTAAGTCAAGCTGTTTACCATAAACCTCTTTTGTATTCAAATTGATAATCGGCTGATTCTTTCTGTTGGACAAATAAGCCATTTCTGTTGGTTCTTTACTGAAATCAAAATACAAAAGACTAAAGCCACCATAATCTTGCATTTGTTTCTCGACTGTCTCCATGGATTCTTGAACTGATGCTTTGCCCCACAAAAAGTCACGCACCAAGAATCCTCGAGAAAGAGTGCCTGTATAGTTTGTTTCTCGATAATTTGTAAGAGCAGAAAATCTTCCTTGGCGAGTAATACCCAACCAAGTACCATTCTTAAGATGACGGTCTGCTAGGTTGACTTCGAGATCAGTACCGGCCAACACGTCTTGGTGAGGTTCGTCCCAAAAGTGAGCTCTTGCTGTGGGTCTTTCCAGAAACTCATCTCGGTTGCCTGCAAAAATACTAGTCTTTTTTTATTAACAAATGTCCTTCATTCTGAAAAGAAGCTAGTTCTTACAAGCGATATTTCGGGTGGTTGTCTACAGTCCAAAACAAAATACACATTCTGAAAGTAAAGAGAGAGAGAGAGAGAGAAAATAGCTGATGCATGCATATATATATACAAAATAGTCACATGAGCATCTCACGCCTTACAAGTTGCCACAGATGGTCAATTCGCGCATTTGCTGTATAACTTGATCAACTCGGTGATCAACCACTTCTTGATGTGAGGGAAAATACTCTTTCAGTTTTTCAAACCCACCATAACTATCCTGACTGAGTTTGAGCTGTGATTTGATGCATGCTTCAAACGAAGGATCTAAATAGGCTATTCTCAAGTCAATCAATTGAGACAAATCATTCAAGAGCATTGTATTCAAGTTCTGGTAGGCTTCTCTTGTTATATTAGCCTCTTGTTCAGCCTATACATGAGTGTGAATAAGACAGGATAAGATAGAGTGATGCTTACACAACTTTGTATTTGAGGATCCCTGTTTGGTCTGTTCATCAATTTCTTAACTTTGGCTCTTGATGTATCATAACTTGCTACTATTTTCTGACGATGCTTAATGGCTTCGTTGACTTCAGTAAAATACGAGCAAAATCGGACTAAAGGCTCAACAACTATCGTACGATAAGCCTCATCCTGTCCTATATAGTCAGCAGTTTTTTTATTTTATTTATTTATCTATATAACTCACCAAATCAGTTCTTGTGTCTTGGTCGAGTCTTTCAATCAATCGTTTATACTTAGTTTCAGCTGGCCGCATGGAAGATTTATTATCATGGTTTGAGCAATTCTTAATTGAGTATTTGTAACAGCTACTTCAGCTCTTTTAGTTTCGTAAGGTTTAGTGTGCGTATTCACCTCTGATTGAATCAAGATAACATTTGGCTTCTTCAGCAACTTTTTCAGACTGTTTTTCTAAGCTTGAAAAACAGTATCATCATACATTCATGCTTGATTACTTTTTGAATCGTTCAAGTTCTTCAAAATCTTGATCAATTGTCTTTTTATTGCCACTTGCTCTTTGTACAATCTTTGTATGTTTTTTTTTTTTTTTTTTTTTTTTTTGCCTACTTACACCAAGGCCTGCTTTATTTATATTCTTTTTAAAGTCTGAACTAATATAATAGACATAAGATAACAACAACATGGAGATAAAAAAAAGACTCATTTTTATGAAAGAAAGAAAGAAAGAAAAAATAATGACATGGTGTGAGTTGCATAAATGGCTTTTTATATCCGCCAATCATTTACATACAGAGTTCATCTTTTTATTGTTACTTGATGTATATGTCTAAGATGCGTCTCAAGAACGTACTTGTTACTATAGTTAAAATGACAAGAACGACAGTAATTGCTCTCGTCATGAGGATTTAGTTTAATGTCTTGATTACACTTTCTTTTGATAAACATCTGGTGTGCTTTTCGAAGATGATCAAGATAGCACTTTCTGGTTCTGTAAGTTTGATAACAAGCTCGGCAATGGTTATCAGGACCATACGCATTCGGTTCATTTTCCTTGCCAATGACTGGTTTCTTTTGTATTATAATATCGTGCATAAACCGAAGATGACTTCGATAGCTATCTCGACACGAATACGTTCTATCGCAAGAACAGCAATAGTTGTCTGGATCATATACATCAGGCGGTCTATCATTAGTTTTTATAGGCTTAGGTCTTATAGAATCATGCTTATGTACACTAATGTTATACACCTGATAGCCTCTTTTACTAGCAAAAGTGTAATTACAGGAGCGACAATGATTTCTTGAATCGTTTGGATCAGGCTTTATACTGAAGTCTGGGACTGGTCTTTTTCTTTTGATGGTCATATTATGTATCTTTCGAAGATGGCTACGATATGCATTTCTCAAACTATATGTATGATCACAAGGTTGACAGAAATGATTGGGATTATTAAGATCAGGCTTGACAAGTAGGTTTCTTTTCCGCCTTGAACATCCAATGTGAATCCGATGTCTGTACCGTAAATGAGCTAAATAAGAGCACCTATCACAATTATACTTGTTGCATAAACGACAATGATTGTTGGGATCATCAATATCTAGCTGGACAGGTAACTTTGGCTTGCATTCTTTTAAAAACTTGGAATATTTTATCTGTATCAATTTCAAGGAACTTATTGAATATATCTTGCCAAATCATTGCCTTATTACCGTAAGAGATCAGTAGGTGTTTGGCATCTTCTATTTCATTACAACTGACGCATTGATCATTTTCGATGTCTTTTATTCTTCTTTGGAATAGGGATTGCCTGCTAGGGATTCTGCTGTGTATCATTTTGAACTAGATGTTCCTTGCGGATCGGTGCATTGGTGCCTTATAGAATTGTTTTCATTGACGGGACTTGATATTAGCATTGAAGTCGCTTGGCATTGGTAATGGAATGTTTTCTAGCACTATTCTTCTGAAGCCTTGGTTGTTTAGGGACAGAATTTCAATGCTTTCGTATTTTAACTCCTTCAGATACTTCTTAAAGCCTAAGCAGTGTTGAGTCTCTTCTTCGATATTTTGCTCGATATGGCGTAGAAAGAACTTCCTGAACTGTAATGTATTGCTGGAAGTGTGTCTCTTTGATTTTGCTAGTATTACTGGTCTATTGCATTGGAGTTTGCTTTTGAAGGTAATCCGGTTGGTTGCTAAGTCAAGATTAAAAAAGTGTTGAACTAGGCTTTTCTTTGCGGTTGGACTGCCGAGGAATTTCAGCTCAGCGTTGTCTTCCCAGTCTTTGCAAACAGTTGAAAGCGGTAGAGTCATACAATCAATTGCTGACAATGATATTTGAGCTTCGTCTTTTGGTCTACAGAGCTTGGTCAAAACATCCATAATTTCCGGATTCTGGCATGAAATGCTAATTTAAACTCAGAATTTCCCTAAGGAACATTCCACTTACAGCAAGCTTCAAGCATTTCGACTTTTTTTAATTCATTCTACAATGCTCTTTCTTATCTTATTTATTTTGATGCAGTCCCATACTAAATTTGATAATAAGTATTGGGCTTGACAGACTATATCACTAATTCCAGGCGCGACTCTGAATGTATGCATTTTGAACAAAATAATCGCCATACAATGATTGATTGCACTCGGTTTTTATTGCTTTTACAGTCTATACAAAAAACAAAATCTGATTTGAAGGGATGTAAGGTATAGACAAAACATTTTATTCATATGTACATTTAGTTATCATTATAGTGAACTAACAAATCAAGCTTAATGATTCACTTGAAGAAATTATAGTCCAAGCACTTTAAGCCATGATCAAAATCTATCAGAACAAGAAGAAAAGAAGAGAGAGAGAGAGAGAGTAGAATGAATGCGATAAAAATTCGAGTTTGCAATTGCTAACCATAAATCATGTCTAATGTTTACGCTTGCGGGTCTCTTTTTCTTTACCCTTAGTGGGTTGTTCAGACATATCGTAAGTTGAGTCGCGATGGATAAGAATATCTGCTGTATGTAACCGAAGTTTTTTACTCAGAGGTTGATGATAGTGTCTACTGAGTGAGTGTATATGTAGATTGCATAAATAAACTTACCTCTGCGTTGTGGTATTGTCTATACGCTTATGGCGTGTACGTCCCCCTATTAGCCTGACAGTCAAGTTAAGTACAATAGGACCTTCTTGTAGGGCATAATCTTTCAACAAGTCATCGGAATCTGTCAAAATCTTTCCTCCCAAGGATCGTATACGTTGTTCTTCTACACTAAAAGCAGTGGTGGTGGCTAGTCGCTTTTTCAAGTCATATACAGTGCAAGGTTCATTGTCTCTAAAACAAAGGCAAAAAGGTCCAAACCCTGAAAAAGAATTGATAATGACTTGAAAATACATACGTGTGCAAAAAAAAAAAAAAAAAAAAAAAGGTGATGATGATTTAACAGACCGTACAGGTGTGTTACACCATATTGCTCTTTAGTAATCTATTTCATGAAAACAAATGTTGCATGTTTAACTATGGGCTCTAGAAAGGTTTGATGTCAATGAAAGGCAAGTTGAAGGCAATGATTTAGTATATCTTTTATAAGCCTAGACAAGTTAGAATTGATTACAATCACGAATAAAAATAGTACTTAGGTCAAGGATTTATGAAGGAATAATGTCTAGAAAGACAAAGAAATCCGTTTTTTAGGCAATTTAATATTTTTATTCTACAAGAAATTGCTCAATATCCTTATTCACAGATCGCCAGCGGCTAAGAATAACATCATGACCTTGTCCTTTATATGTAATCAACTCGGCATTGGGAAGAAGCTCTTTGGCTTCCTCAGCATGGTAATAGGGTACTGTCTACAGGAGATACATCAATAACATGCCTTTTAAATTTGATTTCTTACCGAGTCTTTGTCACCCCAAATCATTAAAATGCGCTTTTGTTGTTGTTGTTGTTGTTGTTGTTGTTGTTGTTGTTGTTGTTGTTGTCCTACTTTTCTGTATCTCTCTATCAATCCAGTGAAAGAGAAATCGACCACAGTACCAAGAAAAGCTCTCAGAAACCCAGGATGGTGAACAAATTGATACGTGGCAATGTCCGCAATTCTATTCAACGTTTCGCTTGTTTCTTGATCCAAATTAGACTGAACCAAGCGTGTTGATTTGGCAAACCTTTTGACAAGCGATACAATCAAGGGCCGAATATAAGGCTGGTTCATGATAAAGGGATAGACATGAGGAATCTGAACCACTTTGGAGATCCATGGCATATCTTGTACATGCATCAGACCTGTAGGAGCCACCAAGACTAATTTGTTCACCATCTCAGGATAAAAAGCAGCAAAAGAAGTAACAATACCACCTCCTAAACTAACGCCTACAAGGTCAGTATGGGTCCATCCAACTTTTTGTAAGAGCATGGCCAGTTGCGAAGTATAAAGTGCTTCATCGTATCTGACGGGTGGTGCTTCTGAAAAACCTCGACCCCATAAATCATACACCAAGACATGGTGACCATTGTTTGCCTGGTAATTAAGTATTTATAACGCGTATGCATCTACATACATACCAATTCTCTTGCTAACTTGTCATATATAGCTGAGCCTGTAGAAATGCCATGAACAAGAACAACAGGCTTGCCCTTCTGGTCACCAAACAACCAATACCTCATTGTGCCCAAAGGTAACTCTAGATCAGTACCGTTAGGATAAAAGTCAGGTGCATAAATATCAGAATAGTTCTTAGACAGTGAGCCTAAGGTAGTTTGTCTCTTTCCGCTTATTATCACATAGGAGCTCACCAGGGCTATTGTGACCCACTTGAGCGTTTGCACTAAAAACATAAAGAAAAAAAAAAGTAACACAACAATTTCCTGTAGGCCCTTCATGATCCTTTAAATAAATTACTTAGTTTTGATTGTAATTGATCATGACACATCATATTTGAATTCATCATTGTTCAAATAGACAAGGAGATTCCTGCAGACCCATGTCAACAATTGACAGTATTGGTTTAACCATAAATATCAACACTCTATTATCAAGACCCATTCTGTCTATATATATAAAAAAGGGAAGTAAGCGAACAGACTAGAGAGTTTCTTGCTTTTCCCCTCTTTTTTTAAAAAAAATGGTTTATTTTATGCGTTTGTTTTCATCATGCAACTTGTTACACAAAACGCCCTTCCAAGGTCCGTTTTCAATCCTATGATATAGGGAGGACTAATATGCAGTGATCCACTCCCAACCATCAATACCGGCTGCCTTTAGTTCGTCTTGTGTTGGCATCAAGTCATTTGGTACTACGATATATTCTTCTTCTTCTTCTTCTTCTTGGTCATTATCAGCCGTCGTATGTTTGATTTTCTTATTATTGTGTGCTTTTAATCTTTTCCTTGCCACAATTTGAATACTCTTTTTGACAATATCGTTTGTTTCTTCTAATTTTTCTTTTTCCTTTTTTAAACTAGCAATCGTCTGTTTCAGTAGGTGAATGTCCTCTTCATTCGATAAGATTTGTGTTGTTAGTTTGGGTGCTGTAGGAGATACTGTCCTTTCAAAAGGCTCTTCCTCTTCGTCTTCGTCTATCCAAGCACCAGGCAATTTTCTTCTTTTCATCGAAGATCCTTCAATAGGTGTTTGAGGAAACAAGACTGAAGAAACAATAGCTAAAGAATCTTTATCGTACATGTTGTATAAAAGAAAAAAAGAAAAAAGAAAGACTAAGATAGAAAAAATGAAATAAATAGTGGCGCACTCTCTCTACCCCCCATAAATCAGCTGAACTTGACACACTCTTTTTCGCTTCAAAACAACAAAACAATTGGCTCGATTATTTTTTCTTTTATTTAGAAATTTAAGCTTCAGTAGGTTCAGCAGCAGCAGCAGCAGGTCTGAAGTCTTGAGCAGAGGGTTCGAGGATAGGAGTTTCATCCTTGGGTTCAAGAATGGTAACAATATCAGGAAGAGTTTGTTTGGGACCGTTACGACCAGTGGGGTCGCTGTCCAACATGATCTTGACCTTGATACCCAAGACACCTTGACGCAAGTCAACGTGACGGACAGCAGTGGTAATGAATTCACGAGCAGGGTTACCAGAGTGGATCATGAAACCATCAGCGAACTTCATGGCCTTGGCACGGGCAGCACGGACCTTACCAGAGACAACAACTTCACAACCCTTAGCACCGGATTCCATCACGAAACGGACAACACCGTAACAGGCACTAATGGAGTGTTATGACACCATATTTACTCTCTCTCTCTTAACTACTTACCGACGGACAGCCAAACCGTTGAGAAGCTTGAACTTGACAGACTCACATTGAGCAATGGCACAGAGACCACGGTTTTGGACACGTTCGGCGTAAAGTTCGACAGCGTTTTCGGGGAACTTGAAACGCTTTTGAACAAGAGTTGTCAACTCACGAATACGACGGCCCTTTTCACCAAGAACTTTTTGAGTTTGAGTGGCACGAATGATGATTCTATATTAAAGGCATCAGTCTATATATCTTTTCTTTCGCTTGACAACTTACTCGGTACGGGCAGGAGTGACACGGACCTCAACACCAGCATAACCATCTTCAGCAAGTTCGCGAGTGAAGAATTCGTTGAGTTCAGCGTAGAAGACACCGTCAGCGACCTAACAAAATGTTAGTTTCTGTTTCTTTTTGTTGTCATTGATGAATCACTTACGAACTATAATCCATAATGTATATTAAAAAGAGGAAGAAAAGTTAGTAAGAAATATGTCCACTCTATATCAATCGATGCATGTATATCCTCTCTCTCATCATCCATCCTTATTCTCCCTCTTTTCGCAACATCCATCCATGATCATACCTTTCTCTTCTTGGAAATTTGGGCAGCCATGATTATGAAAAGAGGAGGATCAATCAATGGGCCTCACCAGCCTATCTCATACGCATTGCGCACATTCACCACATCACTCACATACATTGAGGCTGCATTAAGCCTCTACAGCTTACAACAAATCCGGCCCGGATATCGGACTTAAAAATAGACATGTACCAACAAAAACATGCAGAAGTTCTTTTAGGAATTAGATATATATTGGATTAATTCAAACGTTGCAGAGGTCTGTTTCTGCTTGTTGCTTATCAAGTAGTTTTTGGTGTTTACAGATTGCCACTTTGTTGTTGAAGGGCAAAGTGTCAACAATTATTCCAACAAGCTTTCATTGTCACTGATACTAAACATTAGAATGCTGCTTATGCTTTATTGCTTTATTTTATCCAGGTCTTTACGATTGTGTGAAGACCTGCGTAATCCAGAGCCACCAGACATACCTTTATTTTGTTTTGATGGAATGAAGCATGTCTAATAAATAGTTATGATTCTGAATATTTTCTTGAACTAGTTGTTTTTGCATTGGGTATTACCATTTTCGAACACTTTTTCTTGTCTCTTGTCTCTCAAATGTAATGGATCACTTACATTACAGGAATATGAAACAAATACACAATCAACAGAAGATTCATATGTCAAGCAGTTACATATTAGCTACAAAAGTTTCATTCGTATGTTTTCTGTCTCTTTGAACTTTTGAAGCATTGCGTGAATATAGGTCCATGTTCAAACGAAAATCCACAAAGTGCCGGACAGAGTGAATGACTGGAAGACACTCCATCCACTCCAAAAAGCAACCACTTTTGTATGAGCATACAATCTTTTAAAGAAGAAGAAAAGATCGAGAACGTTTTATGAATAAGAAAAGTAAAAAAAAAAGTCTCAACTGGCCATTTTATAACAATAAGAAGGTTTGTTTATCACACAAAGAAACCAGTAATTTATCAAGTAGATCTAAAGATAAGTGATTTACCTGTATAAATATAACAAAATAAAATGAAAAGAATAGGGATACTTTAAAACTAATAGCAGCTATACACTCAAAACCTATACGTTTATGCTTCTTTTTGAAGCTGGAGTGGACGGAACCAGAAATACTGTAGAAAAACGTGGGCAATTTAAGGTACATTATCTAACGTAGTACATAAACATATGATGTATATTTCGTCATTCCAGAACAAAGGGTAAATAGAAATATGTGTTCATTTTAGCTAACACTGCATTATATACTTGTTGAAATGAAGTCTAAATTTTGTAATTCCTGTGAATGTGCATGTCGACTCCAATCTATGTTGCTATTATTCTACCATTCCAACACTCTTTCTCTTCTCAAGTGCTTTGTGCTGTTCTTGCTGCTATTATAGGCTCAAATTTGTTCAAAATTAACAAGGTATGAAGAACAAGGCGCTTGTGAAGACTTGGTAATTTAGTCAATCCAATTAGAGAAAACATATCAGGTAATGCATCTTTTGCTTGCCAAAGCTCAACTACTAGGTCCAAAAGCTCAGGGCTGTACGATTTGTATTATGGACCTCTAACTTTTGTCTGGGTTTTCTTTTTGGGCTTAACTTTGCTATTTTCGGTTTTAGCGCTAACATGTATTAAGTTCATTGGCTCATTGTGTTGCCTTAAGTCAGCCAACAGTTCTCTCTTTTTTTTTTGGATGAATTCATGATACCCCAATATTCATAGGTTTGTACTTAAGTATATCATTATTCATATTAAAGTAATGCATGTATTCGTTTGGAACATCATTAGTAGTCATTTCTAAAATAAAAAGATACACAAATACAAATGATTATCCACAAAATAAATAAAAATCCGCAGAGTTGAAGGCAAAGTCCAAAACATTACCATTTTTTTTTATTGAGGGGTTTTTTATCTTTTTTCTTTTAGGAAAGAACATCAAGAAATCTAAACAGATAATCGATTTCTGATTTAAAAAAAAGAAAAAGAAAAAAAAAGGTTGAATACATCATGAACTTCTGTAAAAAAAAAAGCCAGTAAAAAATAAAATAAAAAAAAACAAAAAAACTGCCAAAAAATCAGAAGAACAATGATAATCCAATTGAAAAAAAAGAAAAAAAATAAAGAGAGGAAAATAAAGGGGGAAGGGAAAATTTCGGATAAAAAGAGGAGGGAGGATAAAGGAAAAATTAATAAAAAAAAGAAAATATACAAAAAAGAAAAAAAAAGTAATTACAAACAAAAGCAAAATAATATGATACAAAATGAAAAAAAGAATTAATGAAAAAATAAAATGTAAAAAATAAAGCAAACCACAAGCAAGAAATCTTTTTTTCGTTTTGCGCCATTGAATCTATAAAGCGTATTGAGGAGAGATTGAGAGATAGAGAGAGAGAGAGAGAGGAGAGAGGAGAGAGGAGAGGAGAGAGGAGGAAGGTCAACTGCTTTGTCGTATTTTTTGTGTTTTTTTTTTTGTATTTTTTTTTCTTTGTAAAACGCCTTTAGGATTCAATCTTGAGCATGGAACGAAGACCTCGTTGGATTTCAGAAAGAGCCAAGTTGGTTTGTTCAAGTTCATAAGCAGTAGCGACCTTTTGAGGAGTGTTAATCAGGTTCATGAGATCCATAGATTGTTGATGAAAAGTGGGATTTACAGGATGATAAAGAGGTTGGTGATAGTTGATAGGGGAACCACGAGCATTGAAAGCAGGGATAGGAAGTGCGCTGGGAGCAGGAGCATTATTGAAAGTAGGGCCAGCGTAGACTTGGTCAACCAAACTAAATGAACTTTGTTAGTCAATTAATTTTTATTAATTAACCTTATTTACCTTTTGTATTCAAAAGAATGGCGCTTGTTATTGTTGTTACTTCTTCTGTTGCTTGGCTTGGGGGACATGTCATCTTCAGAAGAAGAGGAAGAGGTATCATCCTCGCTAGCACTGGAAGAGGTAGTCTTACTTGAGCGGCGCTTGGATTGATTGTTGTTGTTGTTGTTGTTGCTATGCTTGTTATGGTGCTGGGTTGCCTGCAACTTGGGATTCTTTTTGGATGAATGGTGTTGTTGGTTCTTCTTGTTGTTTGTAATAGGCTTCAATGACGTAACATGAGGATTGGCATTGCTTGGGTTATGATGATGATGCTTGTTATTGTTGAAATTTTTTACAGAAACGGTACGAGTAGACATGTTGAAAGATAAAAAGGATTTTTTTTTATAGGGATATGTAAAAATGAATATATTTTTTTTATGTTTTTTTATGTTTTTTTTAAGAAATATATGTTTTTTTAAGAGTAATATAGAAAGGGGGAAGAGGGTAATTTCGTGAAATAGAAGGGTTTCAAGGTTTTTTTTTGCGTATTTTTTTAATTATGAATGTTATAAAGAAGAAGAGAAAAAAAAAAAAAAGACGAAAAATGGAATAGGGCTATTTTATAGTGCAGAAAAAAATGAGCGTAGAAACATTATTATAAACAGATCTAAAGATTTCATTGGTGTTTGGATTAGAAACATGAGCTTGGGTTATTTATAAAAAATTTTTTGGTCAAAGGTCAGCCGAGTAAAAATGAAGCATGACCATATTTAGTGAAACGATGTGTTTGATTGGACTAATTTTTCTCCTTTAGGGAAGCTGATTTTCAATTCAAAATCGACGATGGACTTCCAAGCCTCCCTTTGTTTTCCAAGGTCATGCCTTGAAAGTAGATCTATTGACTTGTTACATTTCCAGACAGATTTGGTAAAAGTTTTTAAAGGAGAGTGAAAAATAAGTTGGAGTACCGCACGTCTAAGGTGTAACAAGAGAGGTATGACACTCAAGTAGCAGTGTACGTGCGTGCGTGTATATAGTCTTTAGGATGGTGTACAATCAAAACTAAAAAATTATTAATTTATATTTATTGATTATTATAAATTCCCTCATATTTTTCTTCCTTTTTTTTCTTTTCTTTTTTTCTTCCCCTGAATACTGTCATGTCTAGATTACCGACGGTTGGCCTTGCTATCAGCCATACAACTCTTCCAACACCAACAAGAAAGTTATCCAGAAAATCTTCTCTGGACCTGAGAAAGAGAAAGACGATATCAGAAGATGTTCCACCTGTACCTAGAACATCCAAATCAACAACGAAAGCACGATCACGCTCTTTTATAGGCGGTGACGTTCCTCATCCCTCACAAAGCACTTTTACAATGCCAAACACACCTAGAAGTTCTATCACCACTTCCCCTAAGCCTACAGGCAATCGATCATCCTACCACAGTCGATTCCCTGCTATAGGTGATCGTGTCGCTGTTGACTCTATGAATATTATTGGTACCTTAAAATTCTTGGGTGAAGCAGAATTCAAGGAGGGTTACTGGGCCGGTATTCAACTGGATATACTTGGCTCTGGTAAAAATGACGGATCCGTTAAAGGGTATGTCGTGTCTGTTTACAAACAAAACAACAAAGAGTAACATTTTTTAGCATACGATATTTTTCTTGTCCTCCTCAAACAGGTCTTTTTGTATTAGCTTCCAAAATAACTCCTCTGGACTCTGACTCCGATTCCGTCAGATCACTCTCTCCGCCTATGCAATCACCACTTCAAAATAGTAATAGTACCAACAAGCTTTCTTTGATCACAAATGGTTCCAAGGCTGCTCGTTATGTAGGAATGACTGCTAATCAACTATCTCAACAACAACAACAACAACAACAACAACAACCTAGTAAAAGAAAGACTCGTACTCCTTCATTATCTATGCGTTCTTCTACTTCTTCTCTTCAAACACCTTTGACTTCTCCGGTTTCCGGTAATCCCAGTAGTACTCGCAACAGCTTCCGTAGATCGCAACCCATGGTTCAATCTCCGACACCAACGCACTATAACCGTGGTATCCCTTCTCCTGCCATGACACCCACAAGCCATAGTGTTCAAGATAATCCTGACGAATATTACCATCTCATGTCTTCCTCTTCAACAGACGATATGCTCATTACTGAAACACCCATTCCTGATAACATTGCTTTATCCAAGTCATTGACAACCAATGAACATCCACAAGAGGATACTACCACTTCATCAGAATCACCTCACCAAAGACTCGAGCGCGTGTTGGGTGAAGCCATTGCTCAGGCACCTGATGAAACTGTCATGCGTCTACAACAATTGCAACTCCGAGTAGAAGTACTTGAAGCAGAAAATAAGTTTCTTAAATTAGAAAACACACAAAATAAAACGGCTGAGCAAATCCTTGAACGTTCTCTCGTCTTGAACAAGAAGGGTAGTAACGATGAAGAACTCTTTACTCTGGAAGGACACAAAGCCATTGTAGAAGAAATCAAGGAGAAGCATGCAGCTGAAATCAAGACACTTTCAACTCAACAACAAGAGACAGCGCAAGCCATCCAACGTCTAGAAACGCGAGTCCAGGAACTAGAAGCAGAACAACAACAGCTGATTACAGAAAGAGACAAGTCTTTGTTTGATATCAGCACCGTTCGTAAAGAAAAATCTGTGGTTGAACATCGTGTTCATGAACTTGAGAGCAAAGTGGCTGAAGCAGAGGCTGCTACGGCTGCTGCCCAAGCAGGTGAAAAGCTCTTGTTGGAAAAGACCAAGACACTTCAACAACAGTTGTCTGCTGCTGCTTCTGCTGCAAATGATTATAATCCTCAACATTACTTCCAGCCAGGTTCTTCTGATAACCAAGACTTTATGGAACGTCAAATGAAGCTTGAGATGGAGATGGAAGAAGTACATGAAAAAATGAGTTCATTGCGTGATGCTGCTCGTGCTAAAGATATGTTCTTGACTGCCCTGACAGAACAAGTCGAACAACACCGCAATGCGGTTGAAGAAAAAGAAAGAGAACTTCGTAGAGTCAAGGCTGATGCTGAACGCCATATTCGTGAAAAGGAACGATTGCTAGAAGAACTCAAGGATGTCGAAACCAAATGGCTTGCTCATCAAGACTGTGCTTCTAAAGAAGCATTTGATAAAATCAAGAAAGAGTTGACTACTGTCAAAGAAAGCTATGCTAAAGAACATACTTTGGTCAAGGAACTCGAGAAGACAGTGGATGAACTCAAGCTTGCTGGTATGGAAAGTATCGAGCTTTATGAAAGTTCTGTTGAAATGAACCGTGTCGATCGTGAAGCCATCAATGCTAGCTTAGCTGATGAACGTCGTAAAGTAGCATCTTTGGAGCTTGAGCGTGAAGATTTGCGTAAAGCTGGTTTAGATGCCATTGAAGCCTATGAATCTACGATTGAAGAGATGAAGAAAGAGCGTGCCTTACAATTGGAAGAACACAACATGCGTCGTGAGGCTATGCAAGCTACAATTGATACCTTGAAGCAAGAGATTGATCAGTTGATGAAGAATGTCGAATCTGAAGAAAAGCATAACATTGTCAAAGATGTTTGGGAGAATGAGCGTAAACGATTGATGGAGCAAATTGAGACGCTTGAGCGTGAAAAAGCCAGTCATGAAGCATTCAAGACAGAAGCTGAAGCATGGAAAGAACAGACAAAGGAAACCGAGAAGCTCATCAAGGAAAAGATCAAGCTAGAAGAACAATTGGGTCGCTTACAAGCTGACTTTGATGATCAATTAGCTGCCCGTACCAAGTACTTGGATGAAATTCGTGCTGCTGTTGAAAGCCAAAAGAAGACAGAAGGTGAACTTAGACGCTTGACTGAAGCAAAAGAGAAACTTGAGCGAGAATTGGCTGATAAATCAACAACCAAGTCGACTGGTGTGAATGAAAAGCAATATCAATTAGAAGTCGAAACTTTTCAAAGCGAGATTGAAAAGTTGAAAGCACACAATGCCTTGTTATTAAAGCAAAAAGAACAATCAGACCAAAGTCAACAAGATGTTGCACAATACCAACAATTGATTGCTTCCCTCAAATCTGAAAACAAGAAATCTGCTGCAGAGTATACCAAACTTGAAGAATCACACAAGCAAACTGAGATGGAATTACTCAAGTTGATGGAAGAAGTTGAAAAATTGCATCAGCAAGCTAGCCAAGATGATTCTACCAAGCTTATCTTGAAGGACGAAAACCTTAGTGAAGATGACAAGTTGGCTCAAATCTTGCAACAACAACAAAAGAAGCTTGAGCAACTTTCCATTCAACACGCTACTGAATTAAGAAAAGCTAAAGAAAATGGTGAAAACATTGAAAAAGAATCCAAGCGTCAGGTCACTATGCTTAACCGTGACATTTCAGAACTTGAAAGCTTAATTGAAAGTAAGATTTTCAAAGAAGCTGACTTGGAAGAGGCACTCGAAAAGGAACGTAAGCAAGTTAAGAAATTGATGCAAGAATTACAAGATTTGAAGGAAGATAACAAGTTGCGTGAAAGTTCTTCCTCTTCTACATTCAGAAAAGAACAAAGCAGAAAGGAGGAACAAAAAAATCATGAAGAATCAAGTTTGTATTGCGAAATCTGTGAAGTACCAGGACATGATTTAATTAGCTGTAAAGCAGTTTCAATCTCAAAAGACGAACTAGAAAGATCTGTAAGTAATAATTTGCCTTGATTCATAAGACTAAACCATTCTCAGTAGTAACACTTTACAAACAAATGTCCTGATCAAAATTTTGCCTTGTTAATCTAACACCTACATATTTCCTTTTTTTTTTGATACCATTTTTGTATATTTGTTTATTCCCTTCTTTTAACAACATTTTCTCCTTATTATACATATACAACTTGTTCATGCGCGCCTACTTATATATATATATATATATACTATATACATAGTATTTATTCCTTTACTTTTATGTTCTATTTCGTTTATTTTGCTTGTATATACATATATATATATACATACATACATATATATATACACACATACATATATATATAAAATATACTAATGTTGTCGACAAATGATGGTTACAAGACTTTTATTGCATATGCGATTGATTGGTTAGAATATACCGTCCTTTCTTGTAACTCAGTTTCTTTAATTAGATTTTGAGCAGGAGGAGGGAAAAAAAAAGTACCTGAAATTAGTGCATCTTGTCTTCTTTTTCTTCCTTATATTTTATAATTCGTATAGCTTATTAGTATGTGTGATTTGAGTGACCCTCGTATTCTTGAAACATATACTGCCATCACAGAAGAAGGCACAACCAACTGGTAGATCTCAAAACGAGATGATGAGTATAGACTAACAGATGTGTATGCTCTTAGGCTTATTCTCGGCTATAATGATACAAGAGACGTCATTTCTTTATATTCACAAGGCACAGGTGGCCTAAGGTACTCTCAATTGACACTCAAATTAATTTGAAAATTAACCTCCAATGGGATAGTGAATTTCGTGATCATTTAAGTGACGAAGTACTTTATGGTTTTGTTAGAGTAGATGATCGTTTTATTTTGATAACTTGGGTATCAGAACAAGTCAGGTAAGAAACGCACACATAATATAAAAACAAAAAGCTAATATTTGTTTTGATAGTGGTGTTCGTCGAGGTAAACAATGAAGCATATAGTTAAAGTGTATATATTGACAACTGATTTAAAAATAGCTAGAGCACTTGTACACAGTAGATCTGTTGCTTCACTTTTAAAACTTCATAATGCTCAAATAACAGCATCCACATTGAATGACTTGAGCGATGCTAACATCCGTACTCGACTTAAATTGGGTGATGGTCAATTGAGTTCAAGAAAGTCCTCTTCTAGTCTTTCACAAAAGAGAGCTTCTCGTAGCTTACAATCGCCTTCAAGTCCTGTACCACCACCTATTCAACAACCTCAACAAAAGGAAGATGAATTTGTAGAAGCAAATGAAACTCTCACTCCTTCTACTCCAGTCGTGGCTAATCAACTTGTACAAGAACCTCGTGAAAACGATGCTAGTTTAGAACTACAACAGCAAAAAGAACAACAAGAACAAGCAGAAAAGGAAAGATTATTAGCCAAACAACAACAACAACAAGAAGAGCAGGAGAAGAAAAGACAAGAACAGGAAAGACAAACTGCTTTGTTTAAGCAAAAAGAACAAGAACGCCAAGCTGCCCTTGCTGCAGCAGCAGCAGAAAAGGAAGCAAAGAGAGTTGCTGCAGAAAAGGAAGCTGCTGCAAAGCGTTCAGAGGAAGAGAGAAAGCTGAAGGAAAAGATGGAAGCAGAGCGTTTAGCTGAAGAAAAGAAGGCTTTGCAAAGAAAATTGTTGGAAGCCGAAAAGAACAAGGATATCATTCTTTCAGGCTTTGTCTCGGTGCAACCTAGCACAAGCCCTGTAAGTAACATATAAAACGAGGCTCCTATGACTAACCTGGTATAGTTCTGGAGACGTAGATACTTTGTTATTAAAGGAAAGAGTATGGCTCTCTATAGAGATGAACTAAACCCCAATCCTGTCACCGTGCTTGATCTCTCAAGTGTTGTCAGATTAAACAATGTCAATGTGGATATCGAGACATTCGTTCCCAATGCATTTGTATTAGAAACAAAGCAGAATGGCTCATACCAGCTATTTGCTGATGATAAGAAAGAATTGGAGACTATCTTAACAGCTCTCCAAACTGTTATTTAATGCTATAATACTTATTTATATACATAAAGAACCACCACCTCTTTTTATTACTGTTACTAAATCAATCGTTCTCTGTCTTCTGTATCGCCATCATTAACTTGCATTCGATAGCTTGTGATAGGATCCAATTGATCTTGTACGCGATGGCCTGTTGAAGATGGCACTGGAGTGACTAACTCTTCTGAAATAGTCGTGGGCGATGAATGAAGTTCATCTACAACTGCAGTGTTTGGCACATTGACGGTGATATCGTGTGTAGGTTGATTTCTCCATTTTAGCTCACGGTTATATCCTTCTTCTCCAACAGCTGTATTGCCTATGGATATAGTGTTCGAATGTGGGCGAGATTTTGTCTTTGGGATGGTAGTGATTGGAGTTGATCGTTCTCGATGTCTTACAATGATAGATTGACTTTTCTTTGTAGTACTAGCATATCGACCAATACCTGTAAATGGTGCAGGAAACAAATCTGCAGCACCGGGATCGTGTGCACCATGTTGTTCTTCTGTAGCATCTGTATTTTCAAACATCTTGAATAAGCTATGTCTGCGTTTTGTGGGTGTCTGTTGCTCCTCATCCACAAGAATCTTTTCATCATCAACCTTCACTTCTTTTGTATCGACCTTCTCAGGTTCGGGCTGACTCTTTGAGTTATGTAAGAGTGCCACACCAGAACAAATGCTAAAGAATCCAATGACGCATGTCACAATATCGACAGCAGAAGCATCAAAACCTTGATAGAGCACGATAGAGCTGACAATGGTCATAGTGGTAAATATCACGTAATAGGTTGGTGTAACAAGTGCGGTGTTGAACAAGTTGAGTGCTTTGTTGAGATAAACAATTTCAACGATCAGAGTGACAACGACAATGCCTAATACAATATATATAAACCAATTGGTAAATTGGTTATCTTGAGATATTGAATGAACAATAGCAGCACCAAGACCTTGAGTAAAGACGACAGAGATTGAGCCGATCAATGAACACACAGTGATGTAAATTAACATGTTCTTCTTGCCCCATTTAGGTCCACAGTAAAAGACAAGGACGAGTGAAATGGCAACTGCAATGCCAGCATAAATTAAGAAGCCTAGAGAACTGTTAGTCTTGGTCGTCTATAACTTGAGGGATAATTAATGCATACCAATGGAAAGTACGAGATGCTTGAATGCCTCAATAGATGTATCTGCTGAACTTTGTTCAGGTGCATGCAGCACAATTACTATTGCGCCTAAAATGCATTGAAAACAGCCTATTTTTCCTTGGAAACTTAGACGTTCTTTTAGAAATATGGATGAGAGCACTGCACTATCAAATAAGAAAAGGATGGTTAATATGGACAAAAAAAAAAACCAAGGAAAGTGATTACCTAATAACGACACTGAGAGCACCTAATGGTGTAACCAAAATGGCTTGGGTAAAGGCATAGGCAATAAAATTACAGAGTTCTCCAACAATCACTAATACAAGTTAAAACTAGGCTTGTCATTAATATGGTAGATCTTACTCATAATCATCCCAGTCCACCACATGGCATTCTTTAGGTATGTGTACCCTTCTCCAGCAACACCGCCTAAATAAATTATTTATAGCTTATGCATATATTTACATATATTTATTTACCAGATTTTTCAATAGACTGTAATAGACCTTTTTTCTTAAATACAAAACTACTTCCAATAAAAAGACCTATTGTCTGTCGTTTTAATTAAGTGTTCATTTCGATATCAATTCGGATTTCGACTGTACCACTTGCAATAGCTAAAGACACGCCGATGCCTTTGTAAAGGCCAGCTTGGGCTCCCGTTGTGTCTGTGGCAAATGGATTTGTTGTTCCATTTGTTGAGCTCATACTAATATAAAAGAGAATGCAAAAAAAAAAGAGAAAAGGAAAGAAATAAATATAAAGAAAATACTTGGCTAGCAATGCCCGCCCTTTTGATATGTTGCGCTAAAAAAAAAAGACTAATTTGCCTTATGTGGCTGATTGTTTTGATCGTCATTTTGTTCGGTATATCAAATGTAATTAGCATAAGCCAAAGCTTATATTTAAAGAAATCAGCATAATATTTCAGCAGGAAGCAACCTGTTTGCTATGATGCTTATTTTATATTACCACATGATATGGCTGTTTCTTGCTACAAGTAAAGCACAACATTTTCTTTTGTCTGATTTGCAAATATGAGTATCCAACAGTTCTAATCTTCTTTGCAAAATAGAAAGCAATCAAAAAATTGCTCGTTGTGACAGATATCGTTAAATAATAAGGCATACACGATAAAAAAAAATAGACTGATTCTTTTTTTTATTCCCTTCTTTTCTTTGATTTGTGTTCTTTGAAGCATCATCGTGCTGATATAACTCGAACGAAATTCATTTGTACAGAACAAATTCAAAAGCTCATTTCAAATGTAATTTATTCAAGAAGCCTTCTCGTCTCCTT
The DNA here is from genome assembly GCF_025201335.1 of Gilbertella persicaria. Classification (NCBI taxonomy): domain Eukaryota; kingdom Fungi; phylum Mucoromycota; class Mucoromycetes; order Mucorales; family Choanephoraceae; genus Gilbertella; species Gilbertella persicaria. The sequence goes on along the minus strand of NW_026251963.1, from coordinate 109,289 downwards.
GCAACCAAAAGACAAGAAACTATGAATATTCTAGATGTAGGTTATTTAAAACCTAAGGGTATTATTGGCTTGAAAAGTGTCTAAATGACTTGAAGAAGCGAAGTAAAGGGGGTAACAACTCGAATCACAAAGACTACTATCATGTTTTAAAAAGACAATCTTTTTTACTTCAATTAGGAACATTCTTTCAAATAAAGGGGCATTTTTGCTCAACTTAACAGTAAACAGTACTTGCGAACGAGAGTTGATGCAAATAAATTTTCTCTTGTATTCATGGCTATGCTAATGACATTGGCAAATTCAAGTTTGTCGTTATCCCAACAATTCCTTTACACTTGATGCTTATTCTTTCTTAGGTATCTTTATTCTATAATTCTTCAAAATACAAACTCAAGCCTGTAATTACATGTAATTTAGGCTTGCGAGTTAAATTGCAATTACGTTTCTTTTCCAAATCGCAACATTTTAGCAGCTTTAGTATATGGCTGAGTGCTATCTATTGTGTTTATTTACGCATGATTATTCACAAATCATATCTAAATTAGAGCCACATTATGCTCATCGTCTGATTCTGATTCGTCTTCATCACCCAAGTAAGATTGGCTGAATTGAAATTGCATAAATCCACCCATTCCTTCTGCTTCCTCTTCATTGTCGTCGTCAAATAAATCATCAATAGTTGCTCCTCGCTTCATTTGAGGTCTATGTGGTGATACTGTCGCTGTAGAAGCCTGACTACTTGCAGTAAGAAAAGGATTGTTATTATCTTGCTGACTGCTGATAGGACTATCGTTTAATACATCATCGAAAAAGATGCCTGAAGACTGCCTGGATTTGAGACTAAATTCATCGTCTTTTGCTTTTTCTTGATCAAAAATATCTTGTAAACGCATTGTCAGGTTTCTACCAAGACCAGGCATTGAGCGGTCAATGCGATCTCTTTCACGTCTGGCTGCTGTGCGAGGTGTATATGGAGTTTTGGATGTTGGCTCGTCTGGGAGATTGAAATCCTCTATAATTCCGCCTTCTGGTTCTTCGAGACGATGCGGTGTACGGTCCATCATGATCTTTCTATAACGCACAGGTGTAATCTCGGGTGTCTTCGGTACTTGGACTTGATCACTATTTCTATTTGTTCTGGTAGAAGGTGACTATAAAACCATTAGTATTTGATATTTGATATCCATAGGCTCCTTACAGGACATGTCTCTGCAAAATCAGCAAAAAGATTGGTACCAAGATATCTATTCATGGAAGTACGAGGTGTCGTTTCTTCTGTATTTGGTATATTATTGTTTCTTCTTAAAATGACAGTGCCTGTAGTTTCCTGTTGTGAAGAGAGCATAGATGGCTCCATTTTCTTTTTCTTTTGTCGCTCGGTTGCTTGTGCACTTGAAGTGAAGCTACCAGTTCGTTTCATTGTGGGCCTACCATTCAATGCAGATCGATTGACTTTAGCTATAGCTGCCTGAGCAGCTTCGCCACGAATGGTTTCAGTAGGTGTAGTGACATTAGGCTTAACGTCTACAGTTCGCTTTAGGAACATGTCTAGTGTATTGCTATTTGTCTTTTTTATCTTGATAGGAGCGAATGTCTTGGAAGTTGACCTTTGAGGGCTTGACAACAAGGAGTTCTTATGGACAGAGCTGGAAGAAGAAGAGGTATCTGATTAACGTTAGAGAATACTACTAATATCAAATCTTTCTTTTTACCTGATATGTTTCTTTTTTGCTGTCGAATAGGTTTGTTCCTTGGAGAAACATGAAGGCTGTTTGATGCCGATTTAAAGCTTGGTACATCCAGATTTGTCACATCATCTTCTAGATCAGAAGAGCTTGAAGAGGAAGCCATTTCATCTGTACCAGACAGTTCCTTGAACTTTTGGATCAAATGAGGTAAAGCTTGAAATCTGTGTACAAAAGTGTCAGATCAAAATAAGGTTGTTTATTCCTGTACCTTTTTGCCAATACTTCCATAAAAGCATGATCGCTCAAATCACAAAGATCTCTTCTTTTGGTTGCTTGTGGGCCTTCTTCGGAATCTAATTCGCTTAAGAAATTGCCGAGGTCATGCATAGTTAGAGTGACCACCACTTTTTGAAAGAAATCCTCGGCTAACAAAGCTGGGTCTCGCTTAGTACTGTTTGCTGGTGCTTTGGACACGAGTCTGCATATAAAGCAATAAAGAATGACTTGTACTTGGGCCCTAACAAGGTTGTTGAGTAACATAAATGCAAGATACACATTTGCTTACTCTCTTGTCTTCACAGCAAGGCTGCTTAGTTTCTCAAATCTGGGATTAGAATGAGACCTTGATTTGATTTCTTGCCACCATTCATATTGATAAGTTTGTTCAAGTGTTGCATTCTGTATGTCTTTGATTTGAGGTATGATACTGTTTTTGTATTTTGCTTCTAAATCTTCTAACGTAATTGTATGATTAAACAATATACGTATAATGTCTTCCTTTATACAACTACGACTCAAACTGGTTATCCATTTCTTGATAGTAATGATTATGTTATCCATAGTGTTCTATGTAAGCAAATTAGTTCTAATGAGTTCATTCTACCGGGCTTTACCTTTTGTGTATATACAGCTTCAAAGTATAAGTCTTTGAGTGCTTTTTCAAGCATATTTACATTCGTAGGCAATGGTGCTCTTTTTTTCTCTACCACCTGTTCTTTTTTAGACAATGGCATAGGCTCTTGCTTTTGTTCTATGCTCATCTTAGGTTGATCAGATAGAGCCAATTGTCTGACAAAATCAGGAATTTTTTTGATTTTGTATGAAACATTCTCTTCAGTCAACAATTCCTTTGGTAGTTCAAGAGGCAGAGAATCGTCTACCATACGGCAAGTGCCAATAGGGTAGTGCTCTACGATACTCGGTTTATTGTTTAATGTACGAGGTACATGTTGAATATTCAAGAATCGAAGAGAAGCTGTTGTTGGGGAAAGTGCTTCAATAAGCACTTTTTTGTTCTGAACATACTGTTCAAATCCCTCCATTGGCACCAATTCAGCAATAAGAATCGACTGCTTTTTGAATAATTCACTTATACAATCCTTAAAAGCACGAGACGTATGAGGAGCATCATGGACTAGCGTATAGTCTGATCGTTGTGAAGCCAACCAAGAGCAAGAAAATTGGCTGACATGGATCATTTGAAGGACACGAATTTCAGCTACAAACGCTAGATCAGTGGGTGTATTTTTGCGCAATGAAGGATAGAGTGCAAAGTTAACAAACTTTTTCCCAAACAATGTCTTGAAAGAGCCTTTCCAGACAGGCAATACTGAAATTGGCTTTTGGTTAGGCAATAAGTCCTGAATGTCAGTCAAGAAGGATCGACCGTATAGATTAGAACCGCGAATAAGGAGACGAAGTGGTATGTATTTTCCACCAAAATGTTCAAAGCAAGCTGCAAATCCTTGCCGTGAAATTCGGTTTATCCACTGATCGAGTGGTTTAATGATAGGTGGTTTTTTATAAGTATCAATGATACTCAATGCAATGTTTCGTGCGTTGTAGCTTTGTAATAATGTGCTGGATAATTCAAGTCTTGTCTGATCAAAATATTGCGGTAAAGATGCAACATTCAATAGCTTGTTGTCATCTGGGTGAGGAGAGATAAAGAATTGGTTCATTTCAATCAAATTAGAAGGGCAGGCTGACATGATAAAGATGTAATTCTTTGCTGTATCTGTAGATCCCAGGTCGTTATTTTCCCACTGAAAGTCACCAATGACTTCTTTAAGTACTTGCTTGATTCGCATGATAGGTGTACCCAGTACCACTTGCTTGGGTCGAGTTTTATCTCGCTTTACATACTCTTTTTCAAGTATCTCAAAAGAGTCTGGTGTCATTGTATAAAAGTGCCGCATTGATTCTGAAGGATATCGCGTCTGTGTGCTGAATAACCGAAAACCCCATTGAATTTGTCGTTTCTGAAAGTGATAGTAAATCAAGATACGCATAATAGAAAGTTTTAGTTCGTCCAGTGAAAGTAACGAGGTCATTAAGGATTGTTCATCGATTAAGAACACGAGTTTACTTGTAGTTGCGGACATTTATGCTGAGGATATGTTGGTATGGTGGTATATAACTCTATATGAAATACGCATAAAAACAACAGAGAAAAGAAAGGGGTGTAGCCTCTTTAGGAGAAGAGCTTGAAGACAGAACGAAGAGTGAAAAAAAATGTTGTGACTTAGTTGCCTTTTATACCCGGAGTTTGAAGGATGTCTTGATGGCTTTTTGCATTGAAGTCCATCAAGTGTTTATTTATACATTAAAGCAATTTAATACAAGGTAAAGCAAGCTCCCTACAAACCGGAAAGTTGCTGTGGCTGCTACCATCCATAGTACAAATCCAGTATATGCTGATCCCACTGCACTTTCGTATTCCTCAACTGCCTGCTTCTCTGCTGTATTTGCCAAAAGAGAATGGAGTGTACCACTTGTGACAAAAGCAACAAGTATTGCATTGCATCCAATCCAAGTCAGAACCAAACGAGTTCTAAATCCTCGATAATAGTCATCTTGTTTTGTTTTAGGAGCTCGACTCTTTACAATTGTTTAGTTTTGCAATCCATGTAGTCTCCCTTTATTACCTGTCGAATAATTTCCGGTTTTAGCAGTAAACTGTCAAGTGCTTCATCATAACAACGATCAATTTGATCCATCCCATTCTCCAATTCAACTTCTACAGCTTCTATGCCTTTCTCGTTTGTCATAGCTTTGCTTGCTACACCCAGATCCATTGGTGTTGCATTGTCTCCTTTTGTTCCCCAGCTTACATCATGAATATTGCAAAATGCATACACATTCAGTATATTAACATATGTAGGCAGCAGAAACATGTACTGTAAAAAACTAGTAATCATATGCCATGGATCCATATAGAGAATACTAGCCACAATGTAGAGACCATAGGTAGCAAATATAGACACAACTACATGTCGAAACTCCATTTGACTCAGTAACAGTCCGAGGTTTCCTATAGGGCTAACAGGGTCCCAGCCAGCTGTCTCTATTCCCTTTCTGAAACTCATATAAGACATCCAGGCACCAGCAAATGATGTATACACCATAATGATTCCATAAGCAATGACTGAAATAATAAACATCCATTTTGATCTAACAAAAAAACTATTAGCTATCACATTATTTACATGCTATATTTACCCTTGTGGTCTATTGCCCATGGAACAAATGAAGGAAGCGATAAACAAGAAGATATAGAGGTACCTTGTTGTCAGAAATATACATTGCCCCCACCCATTACCAAAGGGGTCCATTTCAGGAGATGCTAATGATTTTGTTACAAAGTGAAATGTAAGATAGAAATTGGCCTAGTTCACAAGTTAATACTTTTTTTTACCTAAAAAAATCATATCTACCATGCCTAGCCAACTAAAAATCAGATTGATAAAGTTGAAAAAGAATTCAATAGATAGTGTAATCTTTCTGCCCACTGAATGGTTGGTACACCAGATCCGAGAAAAATGCCATTGAGAGTAAACAGCTGCAAAAAAACTACCGTTGAGCCATCGTCTTCGTTGTGAAATAAATTCTGGTAATTGATCTGGACAGTCTGTTTCTCCAAAGGCACTCTTTACATACTTGAGTACCCAACGCTGATGCTTCTTGGCTACCAATTCAAAGCATAGAATGCGGTCTTCAGCCAAGTACATGTTGGCTGTAAAGATGTCTGAATTGCCTGAATTATCATCATGTTTTTCGCCTAAAAATATTTCTGGAGAGGACCTACACCGTTTATATCGTTCTGTATTGCTGCATATCTGTAAGCAGAAAAAGCACCGGGCAAGACAGATATATAGCCAAACACAGACTCGAGTGGTTTGTCTAATATGTTGGACATTTTGTATTCAAAGTTTTGTGCTGCCACTAAAGGATTCAGGAGATCCATACATGCTGTTCCTTTCATGACACAAATTTCTCCACATGCTCCTCCTACATTTTCATTGGTGTCAAATGCCTTCCACAAGTGATAAATCGAAGAATTTCCAGGCCTTGTGCCTACATCTAGCAAGACACAAATATTGGGCTGAAGAATAGGTCCAAATGCATTAAAGAACCATCGATGTGAATTGATTTTTTTGGCATTTTGTTCCTTTAAACAAAACAGTACTTGGACAGGAACAATTCCCTTTTCTGCTCCCCTTATTCTCATATCTGAATCTACAGATATTTGCGTTGTATACTATTAAATGATTAATTGCGAATTTTTTTTTCGAAGAAGCTTACTTGCCTCAAATAAATGTGCTTGGACAGGCTTATCATTGACTATGTTTTTTGCTATTCCTTTTTGATAAACGCCCATTGTAGTAAGTACATCCATTACTCGTGGATCACAGTTTTTTCTGCCATCAGCTACAATACACACAACTACTTTTTTCCAGCCTTCTGTATCCCATACTTTTGATCTTGATCTTGAGCATAAATGTGCGATATTCTTCATAACACCATGCATTGTTCTACAAAACAATATTTCATCTTCCTAATAAAGAATTAAATATTAATGTTGATAGACAAGACCTATGACTTACATTGTACATTGTCATGACTATAAAAAGTTCCGTATTGCGATTCTGTAATTGAGGTCGAAGCGTATAATGGTTTGTTGCAAAATCATTGGGATCACAAGTAACAGCAGAATATCGCATCATACTAAATTCTTTTTCTTTTCGAGCACTTGCCTCCATTAATCGAGTAGGTACAGGACAGTCAAGCACAAAGTTGCCTTGAAATAAAGGTACTTTCTTTTTCTGTAGACTACATTGATTGACTGGCTTTCGATTGATATAAGGTGAAGAATAAGCACCTGGTATAATGTTATGTATCAAAGGACTTGATGTCATGGAGCCTAATCCAGGCTGATATGGTCGGCACAGATAGTTGGGTATACTTCCAGGGTCAATTGCTCTATGGAGAATATTGGCATGCGTTATAACTGCTGAATGTCGTGTTCGGCACGGCGTAAGTTTTTGTAAACTAGTTGTTGATTCTTCTGATATATCGCAATCGATACTGGTAGTAGAATGCATTGTGTAATAGAGAAAAAGAGTAGGAAAAAGGACAAGGTACAGTGATAATTCCCGATTATATATCGACATTTTTGGACTCCTTTCTCTATGCATCTATTCTGAACGAAACTAATAAATATCAGTTCAAAGAAATATCAAATAAGCTTATTGGTTAGTACCTTTGTTGCTTCTACCGATAACAGAGAGTAAAGACAAGTAGTGTATAACTTGCTAAATTACTAAGTTGAAACATCCCAAGCAAATTCAAATCTTTTGCTCTTAGTTTAACATGCCATGCGCTTGAGCAAGTAGTATGCTTGGTCACTAAAAAGAGGAATCAGTTCAGATAAACAAAAATCAGATGAACATCTTTCATTTTTCGTACTAGAGTTGAGCATCTGTATGATACAAGAATACTTGATTCATCTGATACTTAGTTCTGCTTCATTATAAAAGCTAAAAATTTCAAAGAATGCATCTGTTCCCCTTTGTTTGCTAGCCACATTATGAATTAATTTCAGTAGACAGTTCATAGTTTCCTCAAAGCTGGTGCTCTTGCTTGAACATCATTAGCTTCCTCCAACAAAGCCTTTGTAGACCAAATTACGCTACTGCAGCCTAAGCTCATTTCAAGATTAAATTACAAAATGTATGTTATCGCACTACTTTGCTGCAAGACAAACATTAAATGCTATGCATCTTTATTTGCAATGAAAAAATCTTTGCTTGCAAAACGAGCTATAAAAACTCTATATACAGACACTGAAATCATAATAATTTGTTCTAAGAAATGAGCCTGCTTCTAAGCATTTTTAATCGAAACTGATTTAGAAGTTGAAATTAACAATCTGAAGACGCTCCATAAAAGAGAATTGAATTTTCAAGAAATCATTCGAAAGACCAGTATACATCAATAAATAATAGAGATTGGCAGATTTGTTGAAAGTGTATTTTTCTTTTTAAGATATATATGTCTGTGCACCTGTGAAACAATGAGTGTTTCGTACATTGTTTCCTATAGGGCAAAGTTGGCACTGATATTTTAAAAAGATCATCATTGCTGTACTAGAGATTCTGTACCAAGTTATGATCTGTTTCGATACCGCGTTGCTTTACAAATCTAATTTCAAAGGAATTCTCGGGTTGTGGTATACCTGTTTATTTTTTGGATTGGAAGAATCGTTTGGATCAAACATATTTCTGTTTTGTATAAACTAATCTATATAAGACATTGTTTCTTTTTTTGGGCTAGATTTGGCAGCCGCAAACACAATAGTCTTGCTTTGACGCAAAAAAAAACCCAGCTTTTCTTCTGATTTAATTAATGTCTCAAACAGAAAACTCGTTTAAGAACTCACTTCGTAACTTTCAGCTCTCGAGGTCAAACAATATCTCTTTGCCAACCAACACTGGAACTTCAGCACCCGCAGGAACTTTCCAGTCGTTTCGCGATTCCGCTAGCAATGCTTTTTCTAATGTCACAAATACAGTACAAGGTTATATGCCTCTTGGCAATGGTGGAGAAGAGGAAGAGGAAGATCCTTGGTACCAACTTTCACGCGTCGAGGTATATCTCAAGTAGGAATACAGCTTGATTTCTAACTGCTTTTCACAGAGAGTAATGGCCTTTGCGTTGTGTCTTGCACTTGGTATTGGCTGTTTTGCCCTGGTAAGTGCGTTTGTGCATACATAGAGTTAGTTTATATAATTTTGTTTAGTCCTTTTTCTTTTTACCTCTCTTTCCAGGAAAGTTCGCTGCTACATTTACATGTAAGTATAAATACATAGAGACAGTAGTATACTCATATTGTACAAAGTGGGTAGTATTTTGATATTAGTGAGTGTGGCATTATTACGTGGTCCTTGGGCTCACACGAAGCACATGATCTCTAAAGAAAGACTGCCATTTACTATATCTTATGTCGGATCTATGGCGTTGACTTTATATGCTGCTATTGGTGTAAGAAAATGCATGATCAATGTTTTTCTTTTTTCTGATTTCTGATCTTGTAGATTCGTGCCATGATCTTGACTGTCCTTTTTGCTATTATACAAATCGTTGCGTTGATCTGGTAATGTGTTTATACACATAACAGAACCATAGTCTAACGAGGTTTATAGGTATGTTGGATCTTATATTCCCGGTGGTGTTTCAACATTAAGATATGGCACTGCTTATATTGGAAGAAGAGCAGCATCTGTTTTACCCATTTAATGAATAATAAATTTTTATTAGTCTAGAAGCGGAACGGCTCAACTTCTGTTCTTTTTTCTGGGAATCCACATATGTTCTTTTTGATCGTCATATCTAGATAGCGATTTTGCATGTCTCTTTTGTCTTCTCACTGGGGCATAACTCTCCCATTCAGCAATCAATCCATTTTGCACATTGATGTCTCTTAGCCAAGATAAAACTTGAGATGCTGGTTTTCTTTGCTCTGGATGTACTTTGAGGAAATTGGAAAGCAATTCCCGACTCAGTTTGCCAGGTACTTCTCGTTCAAGGGTTTTTTGAATACGGTAATCATCTCCTACTGTATCTCGTAGCGCTCTTATATCACTATCTAAAATACCATACCAAGGCTCTGTTTCAGAAAATGTCTTCCAAATGAGGGTACCAAGTGAATACAAATCTTCTGCTAGTGGGTTGACTAACCAAGACAAATCATCTGTATCAATGCGACTCTTGGGCAAAGTTTGAATTGAGCGGTAGAGCCGGTATCCATGATCAGGCTTAGACTTCATCCAAGGTAATCGCTGGCACCAGATATCCAATTCATTTTTAGTCCTTGGGACTGTCTCCCCATCATACTCTTTACTGGAAAGACGAGGCTGTTCTACCCACCAACGTCTGTAATCTTCAGCACGAGTAAATGCTGATTTGCCATAGTCAATTAAGAACAGCTCTGCTTTTGGACTGCCATCACGTAACTTGGTATTAGTCTCGTTAACCATAAAGTTGACTTCTGATAAATCACGATGGGCTAATCCTATACTATGTATAGTCTCAATACATTCGAGCATTTGAATCACTAAATCCATTTTTTGATAGGCTGTTAATCGATGATGTGAATGTGCATGTGTGTATTGTTTGAGTGTCTTTTGATAACGTTGCATGCATAACCCAATAATCTCGCCATGGCTTTCCTGCAATACTTCTGTAATCTGTCCCATATGTGGTAGATTTTTAAGTGCAAGCAAGCCTGCAATTTCAGTTGTGCGCTGCGTGATGGTCATACGTTTGAATGTTTGTATCACTTTTTGGCTGTCGTTATTCAAGAAAAAGACATGCTTAAAGAAGCCTTCTGCATTAGGGATGGAGGAAGTATTGATATTATACTGATCTATATTGACAACTGGTACGCCTTTTTCGTTAGCATATCTTCTGATTTTTTGCCAAAGCTTTTTGGATGCTTCAAGATAATATTGCTTCTCGCTGGCTTGAAGCTGGGATGCGGATGCCTCTGTCGTTTGTTCTGAGTTATATTCAAGATAACGTTCAAACAGAACAGCAGGTTTGTTTGCAGTTTGTTGTATTGTGTCTTCAACATTACCAGAGGACAGTTCTATAACATGGCGAGGTATTTCTTCGTCGCTGTACTCATAAGATGCTGTAGAAGCAGAATTGCTGTCTGAGTCATATTCTTTGTTTCTAGCTTCATCAAACTTTGTTGTTTTGTTTAGTGGTTGATGCTTTGCTGCTGACTTACTGTTTTCTGCTTCTGAACTAGGCTGCTTTAATACTAATCGAATTGAAGTCAAGGATTTTGTAGGTGTAGATGATTTTGATCGAGATTGTTGTACTTCAGACGAAGGAATCTTGATGGTTAAGTTGTGGCTGTCTGATGGTTCTTTTCTAGCAGAAGCTTCTTGTATTGCATTTTTTTCTGTAGATTTTTCTATGGTATTCTTCGTATGTGTCAATATTTTGTCTAGCATAGCTACTGTCTGGTCTTCTTGATTCGCTGTAGTTACTCCCTTTGTTCCCTTGTCCTTTTCAGATGTTTCAATGGTAGGGACTGTTAATCTTATGTGAGTTGTAGGTGGTGTAGGTGACCTAATATCCTTTTGTACGTCAGCAACAGGAAATTTTCGCTTTGAATGAGCTGTAGGTGGCGTAGGTGACTTAGTGTCCTTTTGCACTTGAACGACAGGAGTCTTTATCTTTGAAAGCGCTGCAATGGGTGTAGGTGGTCTGACATCTTTTTGTACTTCAACGACCGAAGTCTTTACTTTTGAGTGAGCTGTGGCTGGCGTAGTAGGTATGGTCTTCTCAGATGCTTGTGATTCTTTATTTGCTGGCAGTTCTTTAGAGGAAGAAGAAGCAGTTACTTCTTTTGTGTTAATTGATGATGCCGGTTTTGTTACTAACGGCTTTGAAGACACAGGCTCTAAAATTGATCGAGCAAACTGCTTTGCAATTTCATTGTTGCCAATCTTTTTAGGATCTGCAGGAATCTTTGTTGACAACCGAAACGTACTGTACGCTTTTTTGAAATAATTTCGATCTATATCAGCATCAATGACAGCACTCACATTATGTACTATATGTTGCACTTTTAGTTTTGCCCATGCCTTTGGGCAAAACTCGTATTCACGACTTTTGTCCATAGAAGAATCGTCAAAATTATGCGTTTCACCCACTGGTTCACACAATACAACTGTGGCTTGAAGTTGATAAAGGTTTTTAGCAGTAGTGTCTTGCTTGGGTGTCAATTGAGCATTGTAAAGAATAGCTAAAGCTCCATTAGGATCTGATTTTGCTTGGTGCAACAAAGTTCTATTTTTTGCAATATAAAAACGTGGTAGGGGTATGCCATGTTCTTTTGATTCAACATAGCTGAAGAAGGACGAGTTAAGGCATTGAAATAAGAGACGAACATCGCTAAATCCACGCAGTTTTTTTGTCGCCCAATCTTGCTCACTAAGTGCATGGACAAAGTACAAATTACTAGCAAAGAAATTTTTAGCTAGCTGCATTACGAATGATAAGAGAACATACCTTTTCCTTTGTGGCTCTATTTCTTTATACATCGGGAAAAGAGGAGGAGGAGGAGGTGGTGGTGGTGGTGGTGAAGCTTCTTTGAGAACTAATTCCTCTGGCAAGTAATGCTTTGTTATCATATCCTGACTGTCTATGGTTACAGAAAGATAGTAAGGTCTATAAAAACCAGTTATTGACCTGCAATAGTGAGTAACTATAAAACTTACTGTGTACCTCCATTCAAATAAACTGAGATAGCCTTAAACTTTCTAGACAAGTTCTCTGCTTGTTGATAAATAGGATCAAACGAACGATGAAACTGCATAGCGTTGTTCCAGATCAACTCCAGATCTGTAACAAAGGCTTGGAAATATTTGTATTTGTTGTCATAAAGTTTTCTCTCGAGTGTCCTAAAGTCCATAGGCTTTTTTATTTCTTGATGATAGACAAAAGCTGTCACTGGTACAGGAATAAGAAACTGATAGCAGTCGTAGCAAGACACTAGTTCGTCTATGACGAATATACACTTGCGAAACTGTTCTGTCGGCATATCAACCCCTTCTATCAAAAGCTTGCTTTCTTCTGGATCTTTTGGTACCATTTTAATATCAAAAAGGCAGGAAGAAGTGAAGGTCTTGAAGTTTGTGTTTGAGTTAAGTGTGTATGTTTTTTTGGGTTCACACTTGATGCAAATGGTGCCTCATGCGAATCGCAGTCACGTATTGTCAGCCTTGGATGAGTAGACGCGTGCAAATGCCGATCTAAAATGTAAGATAACATTTTTCTCAGTTCCATGTTTGCTTCACTTCGAGAACGTCGCTTACCAACTGCTACTTATCCTCTTCGGGGCCTTGCTCATTTTCTTCATCACCCTTCTTCTTCAGCAGGGCCTATAGCACTTTCTATTGTCAAAGTTATCACAGCTAGCTCTCTTGCTATTTTTCCTTTGTACAGATATGGCTATTCGTTTCAGAAAGGTTTATTAGCTATTGCTTACAAGAATTTGTTTTTGAGAGGTGAATCTCCTTCCTATCTCTCCTCGCTTCTTATTACAGCAACCAGTGTGCTTATATGCTTGGCAGAAACTTCAGCTATCACGTTACAATTGGGTGAATATTTTGTGGGAAGCGTGCGTACCCGTGTCTTTGACTCTGTTCTCAGAGAAAGAAAAGCTTTACCCACAGGCGATGTATCCGCAATATCCGAAAAAGTGGGCGGAGCAGCTGTTGATCCAGCCATGCCCAAATACCATTTTCTTTCGCCTTATAACCTTATGATTGTTAGTGCCCAAGAAGATAATGATTGGCCTATTTTTTTCTTGCGATCGGCTTTGTTTGTCTTGACATTACCATTAAATGCTGTTCCTGTAATTGGACCTATTTGTTTTGTAAATATTCAAGCTTTGTTCCGTGGTGGTCAGGCACATCAAAGATACTTTCAGCTGTACAAATGGACACCTGTTCAACGTCAGCGCCGAATTGAGTTGCATTTTTGGCAATATCAACGATTTGGTTTGGTAGCTACTCTCTTGGAAATGATTCCATTTGCCGGCTACTTGTTTATTTATACAAATCAAATTGGGTAAGTGCAAGGGATAGCAGTAGAATACGTTTATTGACGCATGATAGTGCTGCCATGTGGGCTATGGATTTACATGATCTGAAACTTTTAGAGCCAACTTCTTCCAAGAAGGACTAATTGGCCAGAGTTTTTTATTTTGTATGATAATGTATATAATAAACTATGAACCAAAAGTATTCTAGTGGAGCATCATCCATCCCGGAATGTCAGTCAATTTTTGTTGTTGTTGTTATTGACACTGCACAACAGATAAACAAAAAGTTTTATGTAGAGACCTAAATATCTTGATCTTTGCAAAGCAGCTTTAATGTTATTATCAGATTTATTTCAAGGACAACCCTGTGAAGCAAAATATACTTTTATTTGCAACCTTAAAAAAAGTAAAAGCGTCTATGTAAAGAACATCATTGTCCCACACGCAATCGTCTTTGTAATTGCTTTGATTAATTTTCTTGATCTAAAAAAAAAATCAAGTTCTACCAAAACATAGTGGTACTAAAGCATGACCATTGCCATTAGAAGGAAGCAATTGAGGCAATAAAAAAAAGTTGGTGATACAACAAATATGGCTCACTCAGAAGTGAGCTTTAATATGTGGCGCATGCCCTTTGAATTTAGTAGAGAAAAAACATGCCTTTAAACCAAAAGACGCTTCTACACATTTACCAACTGAATATGATGAGGATTTACTTGCTCTGCTACAAGAAGAAATCAGGGAGACAGACGATAAACTCTTGGCGCAACTGAGCCGGTTTCAAAAGATCTTGGTAAGAATAAGTAGTCAAATCTATACCGTAATAATAGCAACCAGTAATATAGATCCTTATGCTGTTTCATCGTATATTTATCAAAAACTGGGTACCACGATGATTCAAGATGGCAATATCCTTGTCCTTGTGATAAAACATTACCTAAACCACCCTTAGCAATATGCGTTACACGGGAATTAGAGGGATTTATTTGATTTGAGCTCGCTTTTTTGTATATGCAACAAAGAAAAAAAATTCTCATTCAATAAAGGCAGTGCTGATGACTACGACGTCAACATTTTGACTTATTAATATAGCTCACAACTTGAGTCATTTTTTTTTCAATGAGTACAGAATATATGCGAGCGAAATTTGCTAAAGGAGCAAGGGAGTTCTATCCTACTCGTATAAATACCTCTCTTCTTTTGTTGTATGTCCTTTTTTTTTGTTATCTTTAAGATGGACGATAACAGTAAGCAACAATATGAGGATAAGCCAAGTACTGCTATCCAATTTTCGGATATTCAAGAGGTCAAAACTAAAGATACACAAAATAATGCTGCTATGAAAAAGAAACTCAAGCGCACACCATCAAGTGCTAGCCATGCTATCATTGCCTACAGAACGCTTTCCATTACAGTTTCTGAAAATCAAGCCAAAGATGTCAAACGTCAAAAGAAATCAAAAAAAGATTTAGCTGAAGGTAAAGCAAGAATATGTCTTTAAGCTAATTTATTCATATTATTCTTTTAGACTTGACAAACGCCAAATACCATAAACTCTCTATTCTTGAAGTGAATCAACAGTATAGAACAAACACAGAGCTCGGTCTAGAGACTAGTCAGGCCGTGAGTCGTGTTTCTGAATACGGAAAGAACACTATTTCTCCTCCTCCGAGTAATTGGTTAAGAAAGTTCTTTCGTTACTTCTTTGGAGGTTTCTGTAGTTTGTTGTGGTTTGCTAGTATTATTTGTTGGATCTCATGGAAGCCCTTGGGTGAGCCTGCACCTTCCCCTCTCAATTTAGCGCTAGCTGTTATCTTGATGTTTGTTATTTTTCTCCAGGCTTTTTTCAATGCTTGGCAAGACTGGTCCACTAGCCGAGTTATGAACTCGATCAACAATATGCTTCCCACACAAACACTGGTGCTAAGAGACGGAAAGATTGTGACTATTGACGCTTCTAGCTTGGTTCCTGGTGATGTTGTTCACATTAGAATGGGAAACAAAATTCCTGCTGATTTGCGTCTTATACAAGTATCTGACGATTTGAAATTTGATCGCTCTGTTCTGACTGGTGAATCTGAAGCCATCCCTGGTACAGTTGATGCTACTGATGACAATGTCTTGGAGAGTCACAATGTTGCTATGATGGGCACTCATTGTTTAAATGGGTCTGCTGTTGGTGTTGTTGTTTCCACTGGTGATAATACACTCATGGGTAAAATTGCGCGATTATCTTTGTCTGATCCCAATGTCCGTACTACACTCCAAGTGGAAATTTTGAGATTTGTGATTATTATTGCTGTATTGTCTATCTCTGTAGGTGTGATCTGTTTGATCACTTGGGCTGCTTGGCTAAGACGTGATTATCCAGACTTTTTATCTGTGTCCAATGCTTTGATTGCTGTTATCAGTGTCATTGTGGCTTTCGTGCCTGAAGGTAAATATTTACAGACATTGATTGAGGAGAAAACGAGAAACTCATGTTCTGTATAGGTATGCCTATTGCTGTTACCTTGTGTCTCACTTTAATCGCACACCGCATGCAAAGAAACAACGTACTTTGTAAAGTACTGACTACGGTTGAAACTTTGGGTAGTGTTAATGTCCTATGTTCCGACAAGACTGGTACTTTGACAGAGAACAAAATGTTTGTTTCTGATGCTAGTATTGGTACTGAAAGTCTTACTTCTACTACCTGTAAAGAGATTTACTCTTCCAACGATAAGGCTACCGACGACTTGGTTCCACAATTACGTCAAATTCAACTGACTTCTGCTCTTTGTAACAATGCTACGTTTGATTCTGCCACTTCCCATCTTCCTGTTCCTGAACGTATCGTATTTGGTGATGCTACTGATTGTGCTATCTTACGTTTTGCTGAAAGCATGGATCCTTCTAAAGCTACTGTCCATAGTATTCGTTCAGATACTGAAAAAGTCTTTGAAATCCCTTTTAATTCTAAGAACAAATGGATGATGGCTATCTGCAAACCTACTAAAAAAACGTTGGCTAATGCTCTCTCTACAGCATCTACTACACTTTCTCTTGATGACTGGGTCTTGTTCTGCAAAGGTGCCCCTGATGTTATTTTATCAAGATGTACAAAAATCTTGCTTCCCAATGGTACTGAAGAAGTCTTATCAGAGAAACGTACTGAATTGCTATTGAGTTTGCAGTCAAAATGGGCTAGCGAAGGCAAACGTGTCTTGCTCTTGACTCGTCGTATTATAAAGTCTGAAGAAACCCCTGAAAATACGGTTACTGGTAGTTCTAGTTTTGCTACCTGGGCTAATACCATGAACCAAGAACTCACTATCATTGGCATGATTGCTATCGTGGATCCTCCTCGTCCTGAAAGTGCAGAAACTGTTAGAATATGTAGAAATGCCGGTGTTCGTTTCTATATGGTAACAGGTGATTTTCCTATTACTGCTGCTGCTATTGCTCGTGAAATCGGCATTTTTACTACTGAGTATCCACACACCATTCAAGATTTGGATCCTGTTAGAAATATAGAAGACATTCCCAAATATGTTCCCAAAAAGTTTACCAACAATGTTCGACAAAAAGACCTTGAAAATATGGCTCACTCTGAATCAAGCAGTACAATTCACCAAAAGACAGATCATAGCAATGTATCGGATAACGATGATTGTCGTAGAGCACTTCTTTTGTCTGGTAGTGATATGATCACATTGAACGACGCTCAGTGGGAACAAGTATGTCAATATGAAGAAATTGTGTTTGCTCGTACTTCTCCAGACCAAAAGCTTCGTATCATTAAGGAATTTCAAAAGCGAGAAAACGTAGTTGCTATGACTGGTGATGGTGTCAATGATGCTCCTTCTTTGAAAGCAGCAAATGTTGGTATTGCTATGGGTGGTGGTTCTGATGTTGCCATTGAAGCTGCTGATATGATCTTGCTTGACAAGTTTTCTAGTATCATTGTGGCTATCGAAAATGGTCGATTGGTGTTTGATAACTTGAAGAAGGTGATTGTCTACTTATTGCCTGCTGGTTCTTGGTCAGAGTTATGGCCTGTTCTTGTAAATATCTTTTTAGGGTGTCCTCAAACGTTGTCTTCTTTTCAAATGATTGTTATCTGTGTCTTTACTGACTTGTGTCCTTCTTTGGCTATCATGATGGAAAAGCCTGAAGCTGGCCTTTTGGACCGTCTTCCTCGTAAGCCTAAGAATGACCGTTTAGTGAATGCTCGACTTTTGCTACATGCTTATGGCTTTGTTGGTCTTATGGAGATGCTCTCTTCTATGTTTATGTTCTTTTTGTATATGGGTATGAGAGGCCTTGGTCCTAGTGACATCTTCTTATCCTTCTCTGCTTTGACAAGTTCTGATGGCTACTTGGGATTTGCAGCTGCTGAAATAACCGATATGATTAACACAGCTCAATCCATTTACTTTGTTAACCTTGTTATCTGTCAATGGGGTAATGTACTTGCTACAAGAACCAGAAGATTATCTATTGCTCAAGCCAATCCTTTATGGGGACCTAATCAGAACCTGTATTTGTTTGCAGCTATGATTGGATCACTTGCTATTGCCCTTATTATTCTTTATGTTCCTGTATTCAATGTTTATTTAGGAACTGCTCCTATTCCCACCAAGTTCTGGTTTATTCCTTTTGGTTGGGCAGTTCTCATTATTACTATGGATGAAGGTAGAAAACTTTTAGCTAGAAAATTTTCCAGCAGTTTTATTGGAAGACTAGCTTGGTAGACTACCTTTATTTTTCTGGCTTTCTTTCATGTACATACAATAATAAACATTTGTTAAGAACCAAAAGCGGGCTTTTTTTCATTTTTTTTTCTCTTTCTCTTTAATAACAATGGCAGCAACAAGATCTCCAGAAGAAATAGAGAAAGATATTGTGAATATAGAACACGCTCTTCTTACAGTATGAAGTTGTCTATCGCGTCTTTGTTCGCTTATTAATATTGCTTTTCTTTTTCAAAGGTTTCCGAGATACGATCGTCCCTTAAAAACTTTACTAATCTAGTTCAATCAGAAGAGAAGGGACCGAACTTTGTGCATTCCATTAGTGATAGACTTAAAATCATTCGACGTGATCTACATACCTTATCAGCCGAAAGCGAGAACTTGAAAGGCAAAGAACGCATTTCTTTATCATGCACAATTTTAACATTGTTAAATATTAGGTGCCTTGGAATATGCTCAAATCAAAGCGAGTGAGAACAATTTTAATTGGTCCTTGATCAAGAGGTAAAATAGAAAGAACCTTCTGAATATACTTAGATATGGTTCTTTAGTGTTGCTGAAAAGGAAGCTGTTGAAGAAGAAAATAGATATCAAGAAGAGAATTCAGGGAAAGCAAAAGAAATTGGATCAGTTGTCAAGGCAAATGCTCAACATGCTTACAAGTAAGATAAAGTTGCTTTTATTATAGAGACTAAAGAAAGGAATAGAGCATTGTCTTCAGTCATTATAGATTATAAATCAACACTGACACCAGCCGAGTAAGTGAACCTGAGAAGAAATCAAATCCATATTTATCTCAGTATAGTCCTCTTTTCTTTACAAAGCATATTCAAGACTGGCTCAATACAAATAAGCCAGAAGACATTAATTTTTCTGTCATTTTCACAGTGCCAGAACATGTAACATTGACAGGTTCAACATGTAGCATCAAAGTAAATCATACTTAGACTCGCCATCTTTCTGAACTGTATCTTCATAGGTCTTTTCTCGAAAATCGCTAGTGGTTGATTTAGAATTAGAATATGAAAGAGGATCTGATACCTTAATTATACACCAATACGACATAAAAAGTGTAAAAGAACAGGTTTGTGGATTCATTTCAAAGATCAATAGACTCAGCATATGCTATAGAAACACTTTTGGCAAGATTCAGAATACTTGGTATTTCAAAAACTCAAATTATTGGCGACAAGTGCTTTCGAGGACATGTTGGTCTATTTTGCAAAAGACTCTTTATATAATATTTTGGTAAGCATATTTCTCGGGAAAAAAACAAATTAAGCAATCATATTAGGACTGGCTTGTAAGTTATCATGACTTGTTTACAAGACCATGTCAACGTTGTCATAAACTACTTCAGTTTGATTCTCCTCAATATAAATATTTGCCACCAATGGTCAGAACTTGGACAAAGAAATTGTCTATTCAAAGCAATAATGGCTCTTCTGAGTATCATACTATTGGTATTGCATACCATATGCGATGTTATGCTGAATATAAAAATAACCATGCCTTCTAATAAAGAGCTTTATTTTTCAGTAATGCATACCGATTTTCTTTAGGACTGTTAATCTGTGACCGTAACTTCCAACCAAAACAGATCAACTTTTTTTTTCTTTCTTTAATTTCATCATAAATGCCTCACAAAAGAGCAAAAGCCAGTGTCCGTAAAGCAAGAAAAACCGAGTAAGTCAGCGTTCTATTTTGTTCCAACTAGACTTGTACTACGATCTATACAGCTGACCTTCTTTATTAGAGTAGATCTTCCTGTATCAAAAGGTGATGGTGGTGTTACTAGTCAAGAGGCACCCAAAGGATTCACTCGTCTCTTGAAATTCAAAGAGATGGCTATCAAAAGACAACAAGAGAAAAAAGAAGCAAAGCAAAAAAAAACTGAAGATAATTCTGTAAGTTTGAATTCTTTTTTTTCTCGGCGATATTGACATTACCATAGAAACGAGTTACTATCCAACCCGGTGAAAAACTAAAAGACTTTGTACGAAGAGTAGAGAATGAATATCAATCAGATGTCCTTTCAGCACAAAAAGCATCTAAGCCAGTCAGCAACAGAAAGAAGCGTAATCAGGAACTCAGGAAGCAAAAGAAAGTTACCAAGCGTCAAAAAGAATTGGACATGTATGGTGGACGTGATTTTGATGATTTGAAGGATAATGTCAAGTTTGGTGAAGTAGCCGATGCACCACCTGTTTTCAACAAAATACCAAAAGCACGCGGACGTGGCAAAGAGGTAATATTGTGTATTGTGTGATCTGGCATCTAATATACTATATATAGACTTTACAAGCAAAGAATAACCAAGTTCTTTCAGCAACACAAAAGAAGGATACAGGATATGAATCAGAAGAAGATGAAAATATGAAGGCACTAAAGGCGTCACACAAGAGAAAGTTGCAGAACATGAGTGCTGCTGCCCGTATCCAACTAGAGAATGAAAGAGATATGGTTATCGAAGCATATCGTGCTAAAAAAGCCAAGAAGATGACAGATGCGGGTCTTGTATAAGCGTACAATTTTAGATTACCTTAAGCAGTAAATACTGCAGGATATGTAAATATTAAAATAAGATGACTCTTGATAGTAAATCATTTACACATTGATTGTCACACCAAGTAAGACAAAATCTAGACTTATAAAAAAATTTTTTTTTTATTGTTCGCATAAAAAGAGCAGCACAACCTTAAATTTCATTTTCATCTCTTTCTGTTTTCTTTTTGTATCTTACAGAATAAATGTTACATCAACTCAAAATACATGTAGAAAACGATACGCTTATTATGCGTGGAAGCCCTGAAGAGTCTGTTGGTTGTGTATTGCGTGGTTGTGTTGTTCTTCATGTAAAAGAAAGTATGAAGGTCAAATCAGTCAGTTTAAATCTTGTAGGAAGAATAAAGATACAATGGAATGAACGTATGTTGACGATATGATTACATGTTCATTTGTTTATTGATTTCTGCAGGCAATCACCAGCACAAGAAAGAATTCAACATCTTAGAAAACGATTGGCACTTTTTATCACATCAAAAGAAGCTCCATACATTAACACCAAACACCTACAAATATCCTTTTGAGTATGTCTTTCCTGGAAACCTAGCAGAAACCATCGAATCTTATTCGTACGGCTCTGTGTCGTACAAACTCAAAGCTGTTGTTGACCGACCTGCTTTTTCACCCAATTTAATTGACCGTCAATCCCTTCGAGTTGCTCGTCAATTCACCCCATCTTACCACATGTCCAATATTCCAATGCAAATATCAAACGAATGGACAGATAAACTAGACTACAAGATATCTGTGCCCAAGAGAATTTATAGTCGAGGCGAACAAATCTCTATTGACGTCTCACTCTTCCCAAAACTCAACTCTGGACTCCATGTGCGCTATTTGTCGGTTTTCCTTAAAGAGTACACAACTTTCGTGTTAGGTGGTACAGCAAGCATTCACCATACAGAATCACGAATCATTCGCTTCTTTAGAGATGAATCATTCCCTTCCGATGGGTTACACTGGCACAAGACCGAAATCATGACTGTACCACATTCATTTGATTCGATACAGTGTGATACGCACAACCAATTCTTCAAGATAGAACATAAGCTCAAGTTTACCATGTCCTTAATCAACAAAGAGGGCACTATTTCAGAACTAAGAGCCACAATGCCTATTGATATTATTAACCAAAAGATTGAAGATACAGAACAAGAAAATGAATTGCCTACATACGAGAATGCTTGGAGATCTGCACTTTATTCACCTTTGCCCTATTCAGATCCCAATTCACCGTATTCACCTGTTGATGAGGCTTATCCTCTTACTCCTCATCAAACTACACTGGATGATTACTTTGGATATCGACCTTCAGTAAATAGAGATCAAGGTGCACCTTGTAGTCTTTTACCTTCTTATCATTCCTTAGAGTTAAACCAAGTAAACGATGGTTTACCTTCGTACGAGTAACAACACCATTGCCTTTATATATAGCCATGCATACACTTTATTGCATTGTAACATAGTAGAATAAAAGCTGTAAATACACAACAAAAGAGAATGATGATTTTATGAATGAAATGAGTGACAAACATACGCCAAAAAGAATACTTTTAGCAAACAAACCAATAAGTGAACTCATTAATACATCTATGAAAGCTTAATTATTGAAAGATCTCTGGATTGGCCTTAGCGACAATCAAAAATCAGTCTAATGCAGTCATGTAAGTTAATATCCTTGTGAGAGACTATTGATATTAAATTAGCTTGATGAGCTAGTTGAATAGGAAGCATGCAGACTTCTTCATTTGCTTATGCTGTTTGGGTAGATACACGCCCTAAGAGATAGTTCTGAAAACTTGCTGAGTGCATCTGAGTTTGAATGATGGCACACTATCATTCTGTTTACAAGGTTTCCGAAAAGTAATGTCGCAGCTAGTAGAAATCAATGTCGCAAGCCAATAAAAATTAAAAGTCGCATTTTTTGAAAATCTTGTCACTGAGTACAGCCGACGAAACTAGGTTGGGCCAATCATTTTTTTTGGTCATTTCCAAATTAGAAATACAAATATAATTGTTTGTTTCCTACCTGTAGTATCTTTAAGTTAGTCACCAAAAGGGCAACAAACAACCACGTTCTATGTGGCGCTTTGCCTATTAGGCCGAGAAAAAATAACTGGTCATCCACTTCCAGACCAGATTTGTGCTGAAATATATGCCATGTTGCTTGCTAAAACATCCCTATTCCAATATATATTACAATTGTTGCAAATTAATATACTATGGAATGATATGTCTTGATCACGGTGATTGCGAACGTTCATCTGGTGGCATGTGTCACAAAACTATGTATTTTATGCACAAGAATATTCAGAGTCAATGCAATTTAACAGTATGTTAAAAGACTTACAGATGACGTACGGAATTCGTCTATGTCTAACACTGATAGCTCACCTAACTTCTCTCGTCTTTTTAAATGTCTGTATATAATTTCAGAGACACCGACACGCTTTCCTCTGAATCTGACATGGCTTTTTCCTTTCATGCCGTTACCAAAGATTATTAAAAACATTTTTTCCCCATCCATTCCCATAGAATTATTCTTGTTTAAGGGCCGTCTAAGTTGGAAGAAGCTTAATATATAAACACTATAAGTAGATAGAATACAGTTATGTTACGTTATATCAACTGGGAGGTGGGGAATCCTTGGATTTCGCCTGTTGAGCATTTTCTTTCTTTATCGTCGGTTGGACTTTGTTCTTTTCCTTTTTGCTGGATTGTACTTTTTGCCGCCACTTAACAAAATATTAACAGCTTCATCTAAGGCACATTGTCGGCCAACGTAGTTTCTCCATCTGATTGAGGCCGTCCGGAAGCTGTAGAAACCAAAAAAATTGGGCAGGTGTGTCATCATGTAATTTACATGTATCTCATAGTTATCCACGCTTGATGTTTTT
The DNA here is from genome assembly GCF_025201335.1 of Gilbertella persicaria. NCBI lineage: Eukaryota > Fungi > Mucoromycota > Mucoromycetes > Mucorales > Choanephoraceae > Gilbertella > Gilbertella persicaria. Next base: position 85,501 of record NW_026251963.1, on the reverse strand, counting down.
GGGATGGGAATTCTTGTCTCCAGCTTCTTTAGCCCTTGTACTGTCTTCAACTGATCTTTTTTTTCTGATCGGTTAGGTGATCCTGACATGGAATAGTATTCTTTGCTAGACAGTTTCCTGACTTGATTCTCACCATAATAGGCGACATAGGGACTGTTTCTATTGGGGCCCAAGAAACAAGGATTGAAGTGATCATTGATTTCGCCCTGGTTAAAGTCACTAAGCTTTATCTTCGTTTGGAACTTGAGGTATATTTCTCGCGAAATTGACACGACAGGTATAGCCATCCGTATATAAACTATTGAGAAACATTTTCCCTTTCTGTCTTTGTAATTGTAATTCTAGTAGGCTATTGTTATATATCATAAATGATATATTAGCTGCCTTTTTTGGTGCATTTAGAAGTGTAAGATTACCTGTGGATCTTCAATTTCGTAAAATCAAATAAATCAAAAAAGCGTCGTGCAGCAAGTGAAAATTGACTCTCATCATTCTCTTTTGGGATTTTGGCTTCATGAAAAAGAACATCAATATTTTCGCGGTCAATTTTAGTGAAGCGCCATTTGGAACTCGGGTTCGGGAAAAGCGAAAACAAGCGAGGTCGTTGCTCTTCTGACAGTGTCTCTTGTATTTGTTCATAGTATTACAGTATATGTTTCACCACATTCAAAACTGACAACGGGTTAGTGGTTACTGCCTCCCTTGAACAGGGTAAGTAAGGTATTCTATTTTTAATGGGCTGGATTTCGGTGTTCAAGAACTGTTGAAGGTCTGGTGCGTTATCAAGTTCATTTTGAGTCAAAAAGTCTTCAGGCAAATCAGATCTGGTAGCGTTCGTCAGCACCTCGTCCAAGATATAACGGTAAGTAATCTTTTTTTTATGACGGACATGTTCATATCCTAATAAAATTGGTTAGATTTTTAAACTTTTTTCATGTGAAGTAAGTACTTACAGGATATCTGATTTTCCAACATAAGTTTTATAATTTTTAACATAGAAATTACTGTAGGCAGTTACTAAACTTTCACATGCAGACGATACTATTTGGTCATAGCCCACCAATTCACCTTTTTGTACAAGCATATTAACATTTTCCAGATCTTGTAAACGGTTGGAAATTGCCTCGAGGTAGAGAAGTGATGGATAATAGTCTTGGAGTTGATGAATATTGATGTTGCAAAAGAGTTGATTAAAGATATATTTGGAGATATGTTCCACACTGTTTGAGTGTACTAATAAATAGTAATTAACAAATATTTGCGCCTGATAGATGACAGCACGAAGGAAAGTAGACTGTCTAACGATTATGTTCTGGTAACGCTCTAGTCTATTGGGGTCTTCTTGTTTATGCCTCAGGAACAACTTGAGAGTTAAAGACGTTGTGTACCTTTGATGGTAGTTAGGAAATGCTCTCTCTAAAAGCTCTTTTATGCTGAATTCGTGATTGGGACAATCTCGCGAGGTAGCACGTGTATGCCCTGACTGCCCGCAAGATGTACACACGGTATTAGCTCTTGATGAAGACCCCGCCTCTGATTCCTTTCTTCGTTTTCTTGCGTCCGCTTTAGCTCTCTTTTCTTTGAATGTGTCTTTTCTTTTTTGACTTATAAAATGGCTTAGATAATATATTACACGATTCTTTTAAGTTTTACCTCTTCTTCGTGCTGGATCACCCGTATTTCTTTGTTCTTGCACTCCTTCTTCGAGTTTCAATTGTTTTTTGTTTCGTATTAACTCTTCGGCTGCTGGGTAGAGTACTGGTCTCATGTTGTTTGTTTTTTTTGATAAAAAGGAACAAAATAAAAAAAAGAAAAAATTTTGATTTATTATTTGGTCTAAAACCATTCTCTTCAGGGAGAGTCAAATACTTGTAGAGTTCAAGTTGTAGGGTTTTATCAGTAATATCGTATTAACCAATAAAATTACATTTTTTCGGTTACTTTTTGACTCTACCTGTAGACTTTCTACATCGCCAACAAGTCCTTTACCTTGTAACCCTGCTTTTTCCAGGTTTGTCTCGATCTTCTTAGTAGCTAGTTCTTTCAAAAATGCTTTTGGCGTAATGAAATAGTATTAAAAATATACACCGGGGAAAACCAGTAACTTCAAAATATGATTTTAAAGTTCATCCCAAGTCAAGATATGATCATAAAAAAAAAGTATTAACATCCTCTCATATATCATTTTATGATTGACTTTTTACTTAGAAACCGCTAATAAAATGATATATGAGAGGGTATTTTTAAGGATTGTTTAACTTTGTCTAATGTTGTTGAAGTTATTTAGATTATATAACTACCAATCGATCTGACGGGTTTCTTTGAGCAAAAAGTAAGAAGATTAATAATAGATGCCTTTTTTTCCTCTTCTCTTACACTTTATTTCATTTTCTTTTTTTTTACAAAACTCTTATTTCAGTAAAGCAATGATCGTAAATAATTATAGCAAGCCTTTTTTTTTTGGCAATCTTAATTAACAGTATATTTATTATATTCCAGAAGATTTACTCTTATCGCAATAATTGTGAACCCAGTAACTAGTTTATAACATGTATTATCCAAAACAAGTACATAATTTTTTTTTTTTTGTAAGGGAGACTTGCTCCAATTTTATTTTAAGTCCTTTAGACGTCAAAAGAGTGGAAGAAAAGACTGTGGTATTATAAGAACTAGACTAAGGAAAGGGAAATGAGCCTATGGTAGAAGAAATTGAGAAAAGAATAAGAGTTTAAGAGAGCTTGATAGATACTTGAAATGGAGAGAACATCATGAGTAGTGAGAGAGGAACTGGAAAGGAAAGCGGAGGAGAGAATTTACGGTTCATAATCAAGGCGGGATTCATCATGCAGCTTATTTGCTAAGCGGAAAACTGTCTTGGTTATAGTTTTGGAGAGGAATGGGTTTTCAGAAAAAACAGATTGCCAGTGAGCTTGCCAGAGGGCTAGAGCAGTGCATGCAAAGATTTGGAAGGTACTTAAGGAAGAAAAATGGAGGAGAGAAACACGAGGGATAACAACCCGAAGGAGGAGGACTTGACGTAGGAGATTGACCGAAGGTGCACGGATGTTGGGATTGATGTACTTGGAGAAGACATGAGACCAAACATCATACTTGGTAGGGCAGAGGAAATAAAAGTGATCAAGGGTATCAATGGAAGTAATGAGATTTGAAGGACAGTGGATACAAAAGTTATTAGGAAGTGTATGGGGCATAAGACGATGTAGGTGAAAACGGTTGTTGACTTTGTTGTGAAGCATCCTGTAGAGGACATTGCGAGCAGGGAGAGGGATATTGAGAGACCAAAAGCGTTTCCAGTTAGGCGATAGGCGGGGATCAGGCGGTATAGGAGGGGAGGAGCTATGGCATAATTTACGATAAGAATGAGTGGAAGATGTAATGGGGAATTGAGAGTATGTAAGGGTTGAAATGAATGTCTGTAAATCAGTGGGACTAATGTGAGAGGTTGAAGGAAGAATAGAAAAGGAAGAAACACGAGGAGCAGGAGAAAAGAGTGACAGGACAAAGGGATTGAAGAAGAGCTTTTTTTGACGAAAGTGTAGTAAAGCGCGGTAGGTGGCCGATTCAAAACGAGGGACTTCTTGCCGAGAGCGAAACCGAAGGCATTCACTAGAAGAATCAAAAACAAAAATGTGATTACCTGTTAAGGCTAGCATACTGGGATTGTGTTTGAAGTATTCATTTTTAAAAATAGGAGGGTTGGATGGAGGTGGAGAAGGATAGATAGAATGTAGAAGTTCAGGAAGTGGAAGGCGAAGGCAAACGTGAAGGGGAACATGACAATTGGAGAAGTTGTGGGGTAGATAATCTATAGCTAAGAAAATACGGTTGAATTAAGGAATGTCAATAGAAAGTTTTTTTCGTATAAAGGGGAATAACAAAGGCCAGTGGTAAGTAGGGTATTGTGGGGAACAAAGGAAGAAAGAGAGGGTAAATTGGAGATAAGGAAGCGAAGGTAAAGAAACAGCAAAAGAGTGAGGAACTAATAAAGGGTAGACCCATCGCCATTGAAGAGCTCTCTGTTGTAGATGAGGATCAATGACGCTAAGTCCACCTTGAGAACGAGGTAAAATGAGTGTTGAGAAAGGAATGGTACCAAAGCGGCGACTGTTGATGAAGGAAGTGATGAGGCGTTGCAATGTGTTTTGTTGTGTTTTGTTGAGAGGAAGCAGGCGAAGTACATGCCATAGTCGTGATAGAATGAGTGAATTGAGGACAGTAGCTCTGCCTCTAACAGATAAATTTCTAGTGCTGTGTATGAGACATGCTTGCTGGATGGTTCGGAATAATTTATCGATATGTGAGTTTCGTTGATGGGGACTGGAGTAAATTGGATAACCAAGATAACTAACTGCTTCAGGCGAGGTGTTGTCATGCCAAGTTGTAATGTTCTGTGAAGCTAAAAAGTACTTCCATCTTGGATTAGGTTTACCTGACAGCGAAATGGCTGTAGTCTTGTTGAAGTTGAGTTTAGCATTGGAGGCTAGCATGTAATTGTGAATTAATTGTTGAAGGCATAGAAGGTCTTGGTGATTATGAAGTAAAACGAGTGTATCATCGGCATAGGCGAGAACTTTGACAGGTGGTGCTGAGAAGGATGGAGATGAGGGATTGTCTAGTTGTAGTTGTTGAAAGGAAAGTGAGAGGTCATTTAGTGATACGGAGGATGGCGGATGATGGTTTTTGGTTTCTAGTTGAAAGTCAAAACCTTGAATATTAGGATTTTGTTGAATAGAACGAAGGAATGGGTCGAAAGCAATGTTGAATAATAAAGGACTGAGTGGATCTCCTTGTCGGAGACCTCTATGTTGTTGGACTGTTGTGGAAGAGATATGACCATTGATATTGAAACTAATGTCAGTAGAGAAGAAAAGAGATGTGATGGATTCAATGAAAGTATGGGGTATGTTAAATGCATGCATAACTTGAGTCAGATAAGTAGGATGGACCCTATCATAAGCTTTCTCTTGGTCGAGAAGAAGGGCAATAGAGTTGGAATTAACATGGTGTGCAATAGCTTGTATCGATTGTAGGATCTGACCATTTTCTGCGATGAATCTACCAGGCATAAATCCGAGTTGGTGTGATGAAATATATTTGTTGAGGTAAGGCATAAGTCGAGCATTGATTAATCGAGTAAAAGTTTTGGCATCTGCGTTAATGAGTGAAATGGGTCGCCAGTTTGTTAGCGAAGAGAGATTGCCCTTTTTTGGTAGTAGAATCATACAAGTTTGTAACCAGGACTTTGGAAATCTAGAGGAGGTGAGTGCATCATTGTATACCTTTACGGCCAAAGCGCCAGTAAGTGGATGCTGCAATAAAATGGAAAGTAGTTCGTACGGTAACCCATCTATACCAGGACTGCTTTGACTTGGGGTTCTAGCCGCACCTTCTTGAAGTTCTTGTAGGGTGATGGGAGCACATAATCGATTATGCATTACATCTGGAATGCTGTCACTAGAAGGAATTGTGCTAGTGAGATCTGCAATATGTTTCATACTTACCTGGTCAGGGCAGTAAAGCTGACCGTAAAAAGTTGAGACTGCATCTTCCATTTCTTCGGTCGATTGACAGAGGTTGCCGATGATGGGTGAATGAGTGGCGGCATGGATTTCTTAGCTGATTTGGATTCAATAGTTCTCTTGAGGTAACCTGCTGAAGTCTCACCATTTTCTCTCCAGTGTCGACCAGCACGAAGAGCAAGATTGTTGACATAATCCTCTTGTACCATTGCAATTTTCTTTTCAACGTTTGAAAGGAGTGGATGAGGAATGCGAGCTGTACCGTATTCTTTGAAATACTTGTTGCGCTTGCGTTGAAGACGCTTCATCAGACGAACTCTCCATGTTGCTTGTTGTCTACCAATCTTTTTTGCAATGGTTTTTGTGATCTGTTTGATCACATCCCATTGTTGTTGTGTTGTGGGGCATGACTCTTCAGAAAAGGTTTCTATCAGTGAATGATAATCATCCAATGCAGAATTCAAGGCTTTGATGAAGTAAGAGTTCTTGGCCAGACTAGGGTGAGCACGCCACAGACCTCGACCTTGTTTGTTTTGTGCAAAGCGGAAAGTAGCTGAGAGAAGAGCATGATCGGTCCATCTTGGAGAGAGAAACTCAATGTCATGAGAAAGAATGTTGTCAGCAAAGAAAGGTGAAGCAAATATGTAGTCAATAGTGGATGTATCCGACTCTCCACGACGAAAGGTGGGAATTCGTTGATCGTGTTGAAGCGCATGAGTGCATTCTGTAAAGTAGGTGGATAGCAAATAGTGCCATTTCCATTGAGAAAGAATGCTGGATGAATTGACAGGAGACTCTTTGTCAGGAAGGTTGCGGATAGAATATGAGTGAAAGTCGTAGTTGAAGTCGCCTACAATGATGAGGGAAGGTGTGGATGTATCGTCATCCTCTGATAGTAAAGGACTGGAGAGGGGATCAAAGAAATCTGAAAATGGTTGCATAGTCATCAGATCGTTGTAAAAGAACTGTCTTAGGCGTTTTGTCGCTGGAGCATAAATGTTGGCTAGAAGGAATGGAGGAAAAAGGTTAGAAGTGTGTGTAATATTACATATGATGACCCTTTGGTCTATGGTAATCAAGTATGGTGTGATTTGTATATTAGGATTGTTGCTAATTATCTCACAGTGCTGAGTCCATATTGAGAAAGTCGGTTTGAAAAGGAAGTCGAGTTGTTGTTGCATAGTAATGTTGCTGGCATGTGTTTCTTGGAAGCATAGGATGTCTAGTTGTTTAGTTTTCAAGTATCGAATAAAGCTGCTGCTAACTTCTGGTTGTGATGGTTTTGTTAAACTTCGGCAATTAAGGGAACATATAGAAAGGTCAGTAAATGAATGTGAGGGGAACTTACGAGATTGGGTTGTGCTTGAAGTCGACATATTTATTGCTGTGAATTCGCTTCACCTTCAGCGAGAGGTTCAGAACTACTTGTTTGATCAATTTGCATTTCTGAGTCGTCAGTTATCTTCTCAGGTGTTGGGCGAGAGAAAATAAATGCTGGAGCATTATTGTCTGTTTGGTCTTGTTCATGTAATGCAGACTTTGGCTGGGTCTGAGGGAGAAAGGCACGGAGTTGTTCTTCGGTAATCCAATTCTTTTTAGCAAAGGATCTAGCAACCGCTACATTGACAGGTGTTCGGATGTACTGTAGCGTGGATAGAGCTCTGGTAGAGTTGATACGACATGCTTCTTGTCTGAGCTCTTCCTCAGAAGCCTCAGCAAAAGCTGGGTTTCGGACTACTGTTGGATCGAGTGGATCAAAGTCATGGAGAGGCTTAATATTATGCTTTTCAAAGACAGCAGAGGCAGCGGAGGCGTACTCGTTGTGTACGAGGATGGCGACGACATTTCGATCAGGATAGTGAATATCCAAGACTCTTCCACGATCAAGTCCGAGGCGGGCAAATTGTTGACGCATGTCTCTGATAGGGAGCTTTCGTCTGCATGGGAGATAAAGGTATTGGAACCCTTGATCAGTGGACACAGGTATGAATTGCCTGGCCACGCTAGCCACTTGACGAGGAGAGAGGCGTTTTGAAGGACGAGTGGGCGCACGTCTTGCTATTGTAGCAAAAGTGACATGCTCCCCAGAAGGTTTGTAAGCATGGGCATATTGAGATGCTTCAATTCCCTTAGCCAAGGGAGGGAAATCAGTAGGCATTGCCATATCATGATCTGTATTTTAAATTGCCTCTGACTCAACCAGAGGCAAGTCTGACTGACTGTTGGCGGCGGACTGCAAGGCGGCAATTTGTTGATAAGCTTCTGCCAAAGCCTTTTGCGTCTCCGCTAAAGCAGAGCGAGTGTCTTGGAGCTCTTGACGAAGCCCTTCGTTGTCTTGGCTAAATGCCGCCAGTTGAGCTTGGAACGAGAGCATCTGGTCTTGCAAGCTGGTGGGTATAGCAGCCTTAACAGCTGCTTCCGCAATGAGGGCGGCGGTTTGTTGTCTAGTAGCCTTGGAAGGACTACCAGTGGTTGATAGTTTGCTGTAAGGTTCAACACGCTTCGCACGTGGGGTGGTCTTCTTGATAGTAGGAGTATTCATAACGAAGTTATATTTGTGGTCTAATGAATTTGATCGAAGTCGTTTCCTTGGGGGAGGTAGAGTTGGACTGAATGAAATAGTTACAGGTGCGTCAGATGTTACGTCTACGAGTGGTGGTGAAACTGAAGGCGATGTCGGTTGCAGTGGTACAGAAGAAGGTTCTACTGGAGGTCTGTCGACTATGTCGTTTATGTTGAAGTTGTTGTTGTTGTTGTTGTGTTTTGTTAGTTGAAGGTGCTGTTTCGGGGCTTAGGTACCCAAAACAGAAAATTCGAAAAAAGGTGAAGTACATAATATACTAACGAGCGTTAATTTAGCATTCGAAAGAGCTCGATAGAAATAAATAAGGATCGGTAATGTTTTTAATGAAAGCAAAGTCCAATGAATAACTTGTTTAGAACTCGCCTTTTCTCTTCATCTATTATAATTCTTTATATATGCATACCGCCAAAAGTATGTATTAAGTCTGTCTTCTGTGTCGGATGCACGTTTGAACTGTGAGTGTCATTTTTTCTTTGTTTCAAAAAAACATTTTCTGATACTTTTCTTTTTTAGTCTGATCAAGAGCTTCCGGTTGCCCTGACCTTATCAATTGTATTATAAAGTTTCCGTTATATTGAAACTCACTCATAACATTAGAATATATTTTGTTTATTACTGCATTGCAATATGCCTTTTTGTTCCTTTTTTTCTAAATAAAAACCAAAATTTGCAAAAAAGCATTCTATTCAGTCCATTTTAATTTTGGCTGTGACCAATTTTTTTTTTTTTTTTTTTTTTTTTTTTGTTTTTTTTTTTTTTTTTTTTTTTTTTTTTTTTTTTTTTTTTTTGGTTTTTTTTGGTTTTTTTTTGGTTTTTTTTGGTTTTTTTTGGTTTTTTTTGGTTTTTTTTTGGTTTTTTTTTATTTTAAGCGGATGTCTTATTCTATGAGCCAGTGGTAAAAGAGTGTACATGGATCAGGTTCAGGCGCAAATTCCGCATGCGGTTTGAGGCACATCTGATCGAGAAGAAGTAAAACGTTAAGGAGGTTAGTTCATCATGGCTTCCAATATTGGAGTAAGAGTTGCTTGTCAATTTTCCAAGTAATAGTAGCAGACAAATTGTATACAATTATGGTCTCATTATTATTTCAGCAAACATATAAATAGTCAATACAGTTTTTCTTCGCTATATAAACCGTCAAGTTAAAAAATCTAGAGTTTCAATCCATCGACAAAGATAATATATGTTGTAAAATTGTTGAATAAATTAACTCTTTAGCTTATTCATACAATACTAAAGCCTGCGAGCGTTATAATAAACTTGTCATATTCACTATTTCTACATCCGAATCTATTGGTGTGGTTGTGGCTAATCGTGGAAGTCTCTTGCATTTATTTATTATGATGTACTGTTAAATTTGGGAGATATTCAAGCTTATTAAATATGCAGGGTTTTTGTTCATTGAGTATCAATTGAACAACAAAAACTGCTATATTATTGGAAGAAAATTATAGCTAGAATTCTTCATGTGCTTTTTAATGATCACACTTAAAAAAACGCACACTTTTTACAGTATAAGTATTTTGTTTTAGTAATTGAAGGTTATACTTCGCCATTTACTACACAACTTGCTAAAACTCAATGTCCACAATAGGTAAGTGAAGGAGTTGATTTTGGTTCTTTCCATAAAAAGAGCTAACATTAGTCTTATTTTGTCCCATGTTTGTACCTGTGTCCCACTTTCCTATTAGTGTCACATTTTCTCAACTCTGTCCCAATCTGATTTGAAATGACAATTTTTTTTTATTGGCCCAACCTAGTTTCATCAGCTGTAATTGAGAAAATATAAATATTATAGGACACCAGCATTTTTATTTTTATTTTTCACAACTTTACAATCAGAATTATACATCATGGTGTAGTTTTTTCTTATAATGGGCAGGGAAATGCTGCTGATAAAAATGGCAGGCCTGAGCCAATTGATTACATTGTCGATCAAAACCTTTATGCATTAGAGTCACTTACATCACACACCGAATGTTTGCAGAATGTAAATTCTACGAGTACTGCACAAGTCAATGTAGAACATCTAGGTTATGAAAGAGAGTAAAAGGACGAAGACTCGCATATGAGAGAAATGACTGAAAAACGTGCATATACTCGATATACTAATCAAGAAAAGGCCAGATTTTTCAAACTGAAGATTGATAAGTGTTTGAGTGCTTCAACAACTGCAAAATAGTTAGGTATACATGTTCGTGCTGCACAGAGATGGGTAAAGCAGTATGAAGAAGATCCGGATTCAATCTTTGATAGTAAGAAACAGGACCTTTAACGTATTTAATGAGGAGCACAAAATGACAGTTATTAAGTACGTTGATATGCTTGTGTTAATTACTGAGCATGAATAAGCAATGCATGATTACAAGGTTTAGGCAAAGAGATGACTTGATTCTGGGGTGAGAAGAACCAGAGATTAAACGAAAATAAACACACTTGTAAAAGATACAATTGTAAAAGATACAAAAGAACTTGACATACGTAACGTAAACATATATTGGATTTGATTAGGATGATAAAAAAATTTTTTTTCTGAGTCCTCTTTTTTTCTGAATAAGAGTTGATCAGATTCTCAATCATAAATAAGAAAACGAAAAAAAAAAAAAAAAAATTAAGCATACACTACGAAAACATGTTGAAGCCTTAGTTGAATATCTTCGTCACGCCTGAGAGAAATGGAGCTGGGAGAAAATGTTTTGATACACCAGTAACATTTGTTCGAACGCCTCATAGACAGATACTTAAGGAACCAACTCGAGTAGATCAAACCTTGTGGTCGCAAGGCTTATCAATACCTCGTCTTCGCCTTTGTCACAGGCTCTGACCACCTCTACAAAGCTTTCTGCAGCAGTATTGTAAACAATTTTCTGAGGCGTCGATCATGAGTTGAATCTCTGTTTGGTTATGCTTGTAATCGCCTCAGTAGTCTATGCTACTGATTCTGTTACTCTATGGTCCAATCAGACAATTACTTGTAATTCGAAAGCATACAGATAGGTTGGAATGAGAGACTGGCTTGAGATCTCCTTCTTCTTTTTGCTTGTTACTTTTATATAACATTGTTAGTTCAAGAAACCCTATGTTCTCCGAGAAGATTGTCAGAACAATTGAAGCTGTAAAGCAAGATTTAAAGCCCTTGTGAAAGATATTGACGAAGGCGAAGAATCCCAACTTTGACTTTATCTAGGTGATACTTGAACAGCTACTTTTTCTGTTTTCGCTAAAGATATAGGAAATATCACCCATACTGACATTAGGCTTCGTAGTTATCATTTTGAAGCTTTTTTTATGAAGAAGTCCTAATAAGTGATTCCCATCTGGCTTGCCTTACCAAATGCAGAATACATTAGTTGAACGAAATGATCGTATGATCAAAGTACACAGTGGAATGTCTAACGTTCAAAAAGAGGTAAGTTAAACGTTTTTAGCCTGCACACTGAGTACTAAAAAATACACTTTAGAGCAGCCTTACTAAGATAGGTGTCAGTGTGACTAAGACTAATTGAGCAAAAAAGATAAAGAACAGTTTCTTCTGAGGAAAAAAAAAAAAAGCAAGCAAGCTTAGTAGTACTTTTTTTTCTCATTCAAAAATAAACCAAAATAGAAACATATATTGTATGCATTTCACGCAATATCTATTTTGACACTTTATTATGATTTACGCCTAATTATTCAGTTATTGTCTTATTGATAAAATGCCTTAAATTAAGTAAAAAATCTTAGGTATCAGCTTGTCAATCATACTGAGCCAATTGGAGATTGATTGGCTCATCTAATGCAAAAACTTGTACAGCAGTAATCAGTGAATTATCTGGACCAATTCTACTATCTATGGAATAAAGATTCTTGAAGATCATGATGAAGCCTGACACAAGTAATCATCTATAAATATGAATGTATTGTTAACTCAATAAACCGCACTTTTTAATCAATCTTAATTTTCTTGCTCTTATTTTGAAATTGATGAATTAGTAGGGAATAGCATGGATGAACATGGATGAACATGGATGAACATGGCTGAGCAGAGAACAGCCATTTTTTTTTTTTGCACTATGTTTTATAATTTTGAAGTAGAAAAATAAAATGTAATTAAAACTGTCAATTGTTTTCAAAATTTTGATTGTTGATTTTTTTTAATTTCATATCTAATTTAAACAAAAAAAAAAGAGTAAACACTGCAGCGTAAGCGATGGAAGAAAAATATAACTGCTTACGCTGCAATAAAGAATCGAGTTTTTTTTAATTGCTTTTTACTTGAAAGTAATTGTTTTCCAGAAGTATTTTCTGTCAACACAAATGGCACACTCGTATATCTGCATAAATTTTGTTAGATTTATTGATTTGGTTTTGAGCATACGGCTTAATTTAGTCTAAATTTTTTGGGTTTGGTCAATTCATCAGACCAACTAAATTGGATTAGACTAAAACCCTCTCTAAGGAAACAAAGATAAGAAACATAGAGGAGAAAGTCTTAATTTAACGATACTTGTGAACATATGTCTGTAGTCAAAGAAAGAAGAGAGACAGTTGGTCGGTTGCTAAAAGGAGTAGAGTGTTTGTGTTAGTATGCTTCATAAAGACGATCTGTATAGGAGGGAATGTATAGAGGTTTATTGGATGCATGTTGTGAGTGATTTGAACATAATATATATTAAGATACCGGATAACATGCGAATGATAGAGGCCTGCGCCACAGGAACATGACTTAAGGTTATCTTCAGGTAACCAAACGAGTCACCATTAAATTAGACAAATGCACTTGAGATTAGTTCTAGGAAGTCTGAAAAAAAAAAGTATTGTTGGCACAGATAGAAAATAGCATAGTCATAGTTGAGCAAACTTCATTACAGCCTACTTGCACCAGACCTTTAGGGCTAGAGATGTCTCTGGTTCTGAAAGAGATTCAGAGGTATGACAAAATTGTTTTGTCGTGGGACAATTTTACCAGAGAGAATACGCTCAGTAGTGTCTTTCTCAGATACATTTAGTAAATTTCCATGTCGCTTAGGTGTCGCTTTGGTCGAGAAGAAATTGCAGAACTTTGCCAAAAAAACACGGCAAAAATTGTAAACATCAGAAGTCTTCGATGAGTATAATGGGTTTCTCTCAGAAATAAAAATCAAAAATAATAAAAATATTGACGGTTATGCCGACATAGCAAGTATACCATTTGTTTCTCAAAAAAAATATTCTTAGAAAAAAAATATTCTTAGAAAAAAAATATTCTTAGAAAAAAAAATATTCTTAGAAAAAAAATAAAACCACTACAAAATAAAACAAAAATGTTTTCTGTAGTGATAAAAAATAAAAAAAGTAGGAAATTTCTGATTTTCCTGTTTTGAATTAATAAAAAAGCTTGCGTCTCAATTTTTTTATTTTAAATTAATAAACAAATCTACCGGACAATGTTTCTACTGTTTTAGCTCAAAAAGAATATGACTGCCTGGTAGACTTGTTTTTTATTTTAAAGCAGAAAAATCGAAAAATAAGCTTTTTTTTTTTTAATTTTAAGCAGAAAAAGTACAAATTTTCTACTTTTTTTATTGTTTGTCATTGCAGAAAATGTTTTTGATTTATTTTAGAATAATGGTTTTAATTTTCAAAAAATATTTTTTTGAGTACGCAAATGGCATACTTGTAATTTCGGCATACCTGTTGATATTTTTATTATTTCTGGAAATGCCTTTTTTTTTCTGTAAGCCCATCGCACTGATCATAAAGGCCTGAGGTACATGAGTCTTTCCATAATTTCTTCCATCGCTCTAGTTACCTTTTTTTGTAGAGTTAGCACCACAGCGTAAACGATGGAAGATTTCTTACATTGAATGCAGAAATCTTCTATCAAAAATGAAAGTTTCTTTCGACTGATGGAAGAAAAATGCAATCGTCTACATTGTGGTGTATGGTTGCTATGGGCCTCTATGGGTATTATAATCACTCTGATGCAACAGGGAATCCGGTAAAAAAAATTAATAGTTAAGAGTATTCAAGAAAGAGCTCGAATTGTTGAAATTGTCAACTAGTAAGTGAACATGTTATTGATCTTTTTTTTTTTGTATTAAGTGATTACTTTATCTATCAAAATTGATTTACATATTGAAGAACTGATGTTCGGTCAAAAACAGATTGAATGGCGCTGATGGGTGCCATAACTCCTTGTCAAAGATGCATTTGTAGTGGTACCTCCAGAGCACAGTCAAACCATTTCCTAATATCTCTAAGGTCTTTGAGGGCAGCAGTTTGTTGGTTTCGTCTGCCAGCGAAGTAAGTGCTAGCCATAGATCACTAGGATTTTCAAATTGACGATCCAGTTGGACAGAAGTCAATACTTGTTGCCAGTATGACCATTTAACCGGGCAATCGACAAAAAAATGATAGCTACTTTCCTCTATCATACCACAAATACTACAAGCGGCGAAGTAAATGTAGTTGTTTTCCAAGAATGGATCTTGCCTTCACTGGCAATGCTATCATGCAGAAGTCGCCACCAGGGAGTGAAAGCCTTCATGTTCATTTCCAGTGACCAAAAGAGCTTCCATCGTAAAGGTGGTAGGCGTCGGGCGGGTGGTGTACGGTAAGGGATACCAATTTCAACCGGATCGCGTTGATCGCTCCAATATCTTCTAACAGAACCCGAAGTAGATTCAGGAACTATCTTGGGTTGTCGACGGCCGGAAGGCAGCGTCCAATGGTCAAGCGATGGAAGATAAGTGGTCATATCTGGGTATTGTGACGAAGAGGGCACCATAGGGCTAGGAGGAAAAAAGGCACATTTAGCTTGAACTGCTGTAGGCAAGACGCAGCTGATAGTGTCAGACGGAGAGGGCAAGAAAAGGGCATCAAAGATCCATATCAAAGATGTACGCCTGTAATTAATGAAGGATTAATGAGCCTCAAGCATACCGGTGGTAGCATTGTAGCAGACTAAATCTGACATCAAGAAGGGCCTTTTGACCGTGGGTACTGGTAGTGCAGAGCCTATTTTGGCCTGTATTACTATCGACAAAGGTAAGTCCAAAAACCAATGAGCAGGCCAAGAGCTAGATAGCTTCAAAGGTGGCAAACGCTCCAGGAGTTTCAGTAGCTGCATCATGGGTTTACAACGCTTGAAGGCTGCATGTAACAAGGTAGGAGCTACCAGTATAGGCAAAATTGAGGCATGACCAGTATTGATTTGAACAAAACGAAGCAGCCAAGGGGTAAGAAATTCACTTCTAACAGGCTCTTGAGAAATTCTTTTCATGTAGATCATCTGAAGTGTCAACGCCTGATCCTCCAGATCAACTAAACCGAGACCACCTTGTTTTTTTTGGTTTGCATATCGCTGCCCAACTGGGTTTATGCCAAAAAGGCATAGCTAAATCTCGCATCAGTCGTTTGATGGATGCTATCCAAGGAGAGGGTAATTGAATGACTCGCATAATATGCCGTAGACGGCTGAGAATTAGTACATTGACAGCCACAGCCATACCACGTACTGATAGATGCATTTTCCTTAGATTGTCTGTGTGTTGAAGAATTTTCAAGCGCAAGTCCTCAAGAAAGACGTCATATTGAGCAGGACTGGAGTAGAGAGGATAGCCTAACAAAGTAGCGGCAGTATCGGATGTTTGATCATGCCAAGAGATGCCAAACGAATTACAAATCGATATCCATTCTGCAAAAGGAAGTCCACTTAGAGAGACCATGACAGTTTTAGCCACATTCGTCTTCGCATTGGAGGCTTTGGAGGCTTTGGAGTACAAATCAAGAATGCGTAAAAGGTGAGGCCATTCAGCAGGCGAGGACAGAAAAACTTCCAAATCATCAGCATAGGCAAGTAATTTGATAGGAGGCGACGATACTAGACGATCAGACATATTCAGAGGCTTAGGTTGATATCGAGCGGCTGTGCCTAAGACCGGTGTTGATAGGCCTTTGATGCTCGAGTCAGCTAGAATATATCGCAATAAAGGCTCATAGGCTAAATTGAACAGCAAAGGCGAGAGAGGGTCACCTTGACGCAACCCACGTGCTTGCACAATAGGAGAGCCAAGCCAACCATTTATAGAGATTTTGATTTTCGTCTCAAAAAAAACAATCGAGTCAGGCTATCAATGAAGACGGATGGAAAACCAAATCGTTGAAGGACCAGTCGCAGATATTCTGGGTGTATTCGATCATAGGCTTTCTCAGCATCCAACAGAACTGCAACCTCAGGATCCAAAGACTTGTTTTCCCGAAGAGTTGTCATGAGCATATGGTTAATTCATCCGTTATCTGATATTAGTCGGCCAGGAAGAAAGCCAGTTTGATATGAATTTATCAGTTTGGGCAGCAGCTCATTGAGACGATTGGCCATTAGCTTGGTGAAAATCTTTGCATCTACATTTATCAGTGATAAAGGTCGCCAATTCTTCAGTAAAGTAGGATCTCCTTTTTTGTATAGCAGTATCAATCTTGTATGTTGCTGGGAGGACGAAAAAGATCCATGAAAGGCATCCTGTATGATAGCCAACAGAAGATATGAGAACTCCTTGAAACGAGGGCAAAGATATTTGTACAACTCAAATGGCAGACCATCTAGTCCTGGGCTTTTAGACAAAGGACTATGTTTGATAATAGCCACTAATTCGTCCATAGTTGGCGGCTCCATGAGTGACTCTTGATCAAAGGTAGAGAGAGTACTGTCCCTAGGGATAGAGTGAATCAATTGAGTAGCTGCATCGTAGTCTATTGGATCCGGTGTATACAGCGAGGAGTAGAAGTGATGGGCTTCTTGAAGTATATCCTCAATATCGTGAACCATTGCACTGCTATCGGATTTTTGTAGACATGTGATTGTTTGCTTTGTTTGGCGAGTTTTTAAGACCTGAGGAAGAAGACAGCTCAGGACTAGGAAGGAAAAAATGCATCCAGTTTGAGGTGCCGCATGCAGCATGCAGCTGACAGTGTCAGACGGAGAGGACAAGAAACGGGCATCAAAGATCCGTGTCAAAAATTCAGACCTGTGCTTAATGGAAGAGTGATGAACTTCAAGCAGATCTGCAGTAGCGTTGCAACAAAATATATCTGACACTAAGAAGGACTGTTTGACGGTGAAGAGTGGTAATGTAGAGCTTGTTTTGGCTTGTAATACTAACGACACAGTCAGAAATAGAAACCAATGAGCAGGCCATGATAATGAAAGCTCTAAAGGTGGCAAACGCTTCAGGAGCTTCAGTAGTTGCATGATGGATGTACAAAGCTTGAGAGAATCTCTTCAGAATATTTGATACTTCTAAACTCCACCAACATTTATGCCGACATAGCAAGTATGCCATTTGTGTACTCAAAAAAATAGTTTTAGAAAAAATAAAGATCACTGCCTTAAAATAATGGCAAGAAATAAAATTCCTGATTCTCCTATTCTAAATTAATAAAAAGGCATGGTTTTCAATTTTTCTGTTTTGAATAAATAAACGTGTTTACCGGATAGTAATTTCAGTGTTTTGGCTTAAAGAAAAGATTACTGGTTGGTAGACTCGTTTTTTATTTCAAAACAGAAAAATTGAAAAACAAGCTTTTTCTAAAATTTTAAGCAGAAAAAGTAGAGTTTCTAGTTTTTTTTTATTTTTTGTCATTACAGAAAATGGTTTTGATTTGTTTTAGAGTAATGGATTTAATTTTAAATAATTATTTTTTAGAAAATATTTTTTTTAGTATACAAATGGCATACTTGTAATTTCGGCATAACTGCCAGTATTTTTCTTATTTTTGAAAATGCTCTTTTTTTGTAGAATTATCACGAAGGCCTAAGCAATGAGTCTTCTATGACTCCATGCTTACGCTCTAGTGATAATTCTACAAAAAAAGAGCATTTTCAAAAATAAGAAAAATACTGGCAGTTATGCCGAAATTACAAGTATGCCATTTGTATACTAAAAAAAATATTTTCTAAAAAATAATTATTTAAAATTAAATCCATTACTCTAAAACAAATCAAAACCATTTTCTGTAATGACAAAAAATAAAAAAAAACTAGAAACTCTACTTTTTCTGCTTAAAATTTTAGAAAAAGCTTGTTTTTCAATTTTTCTGTTTTGAAATAAAAAACGAGTCTACCAACCAGTAATCTTTTCTTTAAGCCAAAACACTGAAATTACTATCCGGTAAACACGTTTATTTATTCAAAACAGAAAAATTGAAAACCATGCCTTTTTATTAATTTAGAATAGGAGAATCAGGAATTTTATTTCTTGCCATTATTTTAAGGCAGTGATCTTTATTTTTTCTAAAACTATTTTTTTTGAGTACACAAATGGCATACTTGCTATGTCGGCATAAATGTTGGTGGAGTTTAGAAGTATCAAATATTCTGAAGAGATTCTCTCAAGCTTTGTACATCCATCATGCAACTACTGAAGCTCCTGAAGCGTTTGCCACCTTTAGAGCTTTCATTATCATGGCCTGCTCATTGGTTTCTATTTCTGACTGTGTCGTTAGTATTACAAGCCAAAACAAGCTCTACATTACCACTCTTCACCGTCAAACAGTCCTTCTTAGTGTCAGATATATTTTGTTGCAACGCTACTGCAGATCTGCTTGAAGTTCATCACTCTTCCATTAAGCACAGGTCTGAATTTTTGACACGGATCTTTGATGCCCGTTTCTTGTCCTCTCCGTCTGACACTGTCAGCTGCATGCTGCATGCGGCACCTCAAACTGGATGCATTTTTTCCTTCCTAGTCCTGAGCTGTCTTCTTCCTCAGGTCTTAAAAACTCGCCAAACAAAGCAAACAATCACATGTCTACAAAAATCCGATAGCAGTGCAATGGTTCACGATATTGAGGATATACTTCAAGAAGCCCATCACTTCTACTCCTCGCTGTATACACCGGATCCAATAGACTACGATGCAGCTACTCAATTGATTCACTCTATCCCTAGGGACAGTACTCTCTCTACCTTTGATCAAGAGTCACTCATGGAGCCGCCAACTATGGACGAATTAGTGGCTATTATCAAACATAGTCCTTTGTCTAAAAGCCCAGGACTAGATGGTCTGCCATTTGAGTTGTACAAATATCTTTGCCCTCGTTTCAAGGAGTTCTCATATCTTCTGTTGGCTATCATACAGGATGCCTTTCATGGATCTTTTTCGTCCTCCCAGCAACATACAAGATTGATACTGCTATACAAAAAAGGAGATCCTACTTTACTGAAGAATTGGCGACCTTTATCACTGATAAATGTAGATGCAAAGATTTTCACCAAGCTAATGGCCAATCGTCTCAATGAGCTGCTGCCCAAACTGATAAATTCATATCAAACTGGCTTTCTTCCTGGCCGACTAATATCAGATAACGGATGAATTAACCATATGCTCATGACAACTCTTCGGGAAAACAAGTCTTTGGATCCTGAGGTTGCAGTTCTGTTGGATGCTGAGAAAGCCTATGATCGAATACACCCAGAATATCTGCGACTGGTCCTTCAACGATTTGGTTTTCCATCCGTCTTCATTGATAGCCTGACTCGATTGTTTTTTTTGAGACGAAAATCAAAATCTCTATAAATGGTTGGCTTGGCTCTCCTATTGTGCAAGCACGTGGGTTGCGTCAAGGTGACCCTCTCTCGCCTTTGCTGTTCAATTTAGCCTATGAGCCTTTATTGCGATATATTCTAGCTGACTCGAGCATCAAAGGCCTATCAACACCGGTCTTAGGCACAGCCGCTCGATATCAACCTAAGCCTCTGAATATGTCTGATCGTCTAGTATCGTCGCCTCCTATCAAATTACTTGCCTATGCTGATGATTTGGAAGTTTTTCTGTCCTCGCCTGCTGAATGGCCTCACCTTTTACGCATTCTTGATTTGTACTCCAAAGCCTCCAAAGCCTCCAATGCGAAGACGAATGTGGCTAAAACTGTCATGGTCTCTCTAAGTGGACTTCCTTTTGCAGAATGGATATCGATTTGTAATTCGTTTGGCATCTCTTGGCATGATCAAACATCCGATACTGCCGCTACTTTGTTAGGCTATCCTCTCTACTCCAGTCCTGCTCAATATGACGTCTTTCTTGAGGACTTGCGCTTGAAAATTCTTCAACACACAGACAATCTAAGGAAAATGCATCTATCAGTACGTGGTATGGCTGTGGCTGTCAATGTACTAATTCTCAGCCGTCTACGGCATATTATGCGAGTCATTCAATTACCCTCTCCTTGGATAGCATCCATCAAACGACTGATGCGAGATTTAGCTATGCCTTTTTGGCATAAACCCAGTTGGGCAGCGATATGCAAACCAAAAAAAAACAAGGTGGTCTCGGTTTAGTTGATCTGGAGGATCAGGCGTTGACACTTCAGATGATCTACATGAAAAGAATTTCTCAAGAGCCTGTTAGAAGTGAATTTCTTACCCCTTGGCTGCTTCGTTTTGTTCAAATCAATACTGGTCATGCCTCAATTTTGCCTATACTGGTAGCTCCTACCTTGTTACATGCAGCCTTCAAGCGTTGTAAACCCATGATGCAGCTACTGAAACTCCTGGAGCGTTTGCCACCTTTGAAGCTATCTAGCTCTTGGCCTGCTCATTGGTTTTTGGACTTACCTTTGTCGATAGTAATACAGGCCAAAATAGGCTCTGCACTACCAGTACCCACGGTCAAAAGGCCCTTCTTGATGTCAGATTTAGTCTGCTACAATGCTACCACCGGTATGCTTGAGGCTCATTAATCCTTCATTAATTACAGGCGTACATCTTTGATATGGATCTTTGATGCCCTTTTCTTGCCCTCTCCGTCTGACACTATCAGCTGCGTCTTGCCTACAGCAGTTCAAGCTAAATGTGCCTTTTTTCCTCCTAGCCCTATGGTGCCCTCTTCGTCACAATACCCAGATATGACCACTTATCTTCCATCGCTTGACCATTGGACGCTGCCTTCCGGCCGTCGACAACTCAAGATAGTTCTTGAATCTACTTCGGGTTCTGTTAGAAGATATTGGAGCGATCAACGCGACCCGGTTGAAATTGGTATCCCTTACCGTACACCACCCGCCCGACGCCTACCACCTTCACGATGGAAGCTCTTTTGGTCATTGGAAATGAATATGAAGGCTTTCACTCCCTGGTGGCGACTTCTGCATGATAGCATTGCCAATGGAGGCAAGATCCATTCTTGGAAAGCAACTACATTTACTTCGTCCGCTTGTAGTATTTGTGGTATGATAGAGGAAAGTAGCTATCATTTTTTTGTCGATTGCCCGGTTAAATGGTCATACTGGCAACAAGTATTGACTTCTGTCCAACTGGATCGTCAATTTGAAAATCCTAGTGATCTATGGCTAGCACTTACTTCGCTGGCGGACGAAGCCAACAAACTGCTGCCCTCAAAGACCTTAGAGATATTAGGAAATGGTTTGACTGTGCTCTGGAGGTACCACTACAAATGCATCTTTGACAAGGAGTTATGGCACCCATCAGCGCCATTCAATCTGTTTTTGACCGAACATCAGTTCTTCAATATGTAGATCAATTTTGATAAATAAAGTAATCACTTAATAAAAAAAAAAAAAAAAAAAAAAAAAAAAAAAAAAAAACTGAGTTGTCTTCTTCCTCACAATAAACTGATGTGGTCAGTTATCCTCTATGACATTCCCTTTCATCCCACCACAATCCTTAGGTCCACCCGCAATTTTCTCAATTCTTTAATTGACGAGAATCACTTACACAATCGCCTATAGTTAAATCCTTTTCTGTCTCTTTCCCTATGTACCTGTTTAAATTGCGACTACTCCTTGATAGGCTTTCATCCTAGTTTATGTAGTGCAAAATAATAATAATAATAAAATAATAAAATGATATTTTGATATAATATTTTTATAAAAAGTTTAATATTTTGGTGACAATTTTAGTATTTCTATAACAGTTTGATACCTTTATGAAAATTTCATTAAATGAAGAAAATAAAAAAAAAATAAAAAAAATAAAAAAAATAAAAAAAATAAAAAAAATAAAAAAATAAAAAAAATAAAAAAAATAAAAAAATAAAAAAATAAAAAAAATAAAAAAAATAAAAAAAATATGATAATTTTTCGACAATATAATTTTTTATAGGTTCATCACGTTTATGAAAATTTTTTGTTATGCCTTTAATTGCTTTAGCTGTTTTTTTTTTGTTGATATATAGTAAGAGAGAAAAAAAAAATTCTACGAAATATTGAAGCATTTCGTTCTAAAGAAATTGTATTTGAAATTACTTACATGTTAAGAAAACCATTTTATAGTAAACAATATTTCAGAATCTTTATATGTAAGCTAGAGAATAGTTTGTTTTCTTGTAGGAGAAAAGAAGTAATAGAAAAAATTATCTGTTTGTGTACCTTTCAGATATAAGGCTGCATTGAAAGTTGTGCAATCAAAGATTAGGCACAATAGCTTACGTTTGTACACCTACTGATTGGCTGGTCTATTCAAGCTAGTTCTCCAAGGTGTTTAAAAGGCGATTTATCGAGATGTACTGCTAGTGTGTCAAGGCTGTCACTCCTTGGTTCTGCTCTGTTTTTGTTGGTAAGCTCCGCGATGACCAGGGTTTATTCTACTTATAGTGGTTTCCTAGGTGTCTACAAGGTTCTTTATCAAAGCATACTGCTGTTCTAAGGCTTTCTCTTAGCTTTGACTCTCTTTGGTGTTTTGGAGGATATTTATTGAAGGCTTGGCAAGTTTTCGTAGTTTATGTTTACTTTTTCGAGCCTTCTTGTTTCTGTTTGCGAGTTTGATCAGCCCTTGTTTAGACAAGGGAAGGCTTTAAAAAGATTTAATCACTATAATCAAATAAACAACATATTTGTGTTGTCTATGTCTTTCTCCTTTCAACTTTTACTTCTTTTTTGTTGTCTTTGCGTTGCATCTGCCGAGATAGTTGACCCCCCTTTCTTCGTTTATACTTTATATTCTATTTGTGTTTTATCAACCCTAAAGAAGGTAAGGTAAGGGTTTTTTTAGTCTTTACAAATATTGTATTGCTGATTAATCAACAGCTTATATCTTTTCTTTTTTTCTTACCACCATGCTCAATGCTGCTTCGACTACCAGGTATCTGTTGAGCTTAGTGCTTGTTCTTCTTGTTTCTTTGACTGATAAAAAGATTGATTGCGTCTTTAATACGATCCATGGCAGAGTTTCTTGCTTCACAGTTAACGCATATCTTTAACTAAATCTGGTGCTTTCGCACTGTTCATTTATCTTCTGTTATTGACGCAAACACTCCTAAGTAAGATCCACATGTGCAGTCCGCTTATATAACGGCTTTATTTGCTCAAGTCTGTTGTTTTATTACTTTCTCTCATCTTCAGTGCGAATTGAGCAGAGTTCATTTCACTTGTCAAACTATGGTGATGTTGTCTTTAATACGCTACAAATTATTACGTTTTGCTTTCGTATACTTGATGTGTGGCTGCTAGTTTCTTTATTTCTTCATTCTTCTTCTTTGCTTCGACTTGATCAAAACGTGATTATGATCTTTAACTATTGGAAAAGAGAAAAAGAAAAAAGCTCATAAAAACAAAGTACACTTAATACGCAAGGTAAAAAGAGAACCAGAATTTGAAGCAATAAACCCTCCTTTTGCAAAAAAAACAAAAAAAAACAAAAAAAAACAAAAAAAAACAAAAAAAAACAAAAAAAACAAAAAAAACAAAAAAAAACAAAAAAAACAAAAAAAAAAAAAAAACAAAAAAAAAACAAAAAAAACAAACAAAATATATATATATATATATATATTATTAGTCGTGTCCAAAACTGTTATTCTTGACCTCAAAAGTGCCAAGTAGCATTAAATGTTTTTTTCATTTACATTTCTCCCATCAAATGGTATAAGAATAAGTGCCAGCTTACTAAGCAGTATCTACTGAAAAGAGCCCTTTTTGTACTCATTACAGTGTATCACGAACTTTGAGTACAGGTTTGAAGGCAATGCTCAAGTCAAGTCGAAGTTTTCGTCTTAGCAAACTCAATTTCTTTTTGCTAGAAGTATCTAGAAGTGTTCTCGGCTCATTTCGGTTGGATCAAACCTACATTGAGATCAATCTGATATTCAGAAAATTTTCGATGAACTTTTTTTTTTTTCATCTTCACGAACCTCTTGGGATCCCTATGGGCCAGAAAAACAAATCTCACTCGACAGCCAACTCAATGGTATTATTCAATTTCTAGTATAAAACAAGCATGTTTTATATGAACAAATGGACTGTTTTGATAGTCTGATTGTCGAGCAATGACAAATCAAAGAATAGCTTGTTTAAGCTGTGTTTTGGGCATTTTTGCTCTATATGCCATATAGAGCCTGTTAGCAATGGAACTATTAAATATATGATATAGTCTCTGACGTACAAAAGAACATGCAAGAGTGAAAATAGAAGCATTTCATAATGCAAACATGGAGGTAAACGGACATAGGACATACAGGTTGTCATTTGGCGGAGATTCAAATAAAACAACTGCAGTTCTTCCGGCCGCATCAAAATCGAGCTTTTTTTGTCCCTCACTCGATCACTGACTCAACTGGCGGATATCCATGCCTCACGCAATCTTTCTGTTGCTGGTAGAGCTACAGTTGCCAGTTCACTTTTGTTGTCTAAATGCTGGTATATTTTGCGAGTGATCCCTACCGCTTAAGCAATCCTTAATGCCATTCGAACTGTTGTTACTTCTTTTGTCAACCGGCAAATCTTTCCTCGCATTAGTTGGTAAACGATGACTGCACCAAAGTGGAATGGTGGCCTTGGAATTCTTGACTTGTTTTCTCAGCAGAAATCACTATATTACCATTGGCTTCATCCTTTTTTGTGTCCTCAAGCTGAACGCTCTCTGGTACAAGGCTTCCTAGCAGCACATACCCGTGATTTGCTTCAGACTAAACATCTTCTCTTGGGTCTGCTCTTTCTTTGTTCTCGGCTAGGCTAACTCAGGCAGTTGGCAAGTAACACTGTCACAATGTGCTGCCAGACAATGGATGCTATTCCTAGGAAACAGTACTCATACATGCCAAACCCTATCGAACGCCTTTTATTGCCATTACGCTCAATTTTTTTGCCATCTAACACCTTTGACTTGCCTCTCAAGTTACGCACAGTAGCAGTTTCCTATCTATATGAGTACCATCCACAGGGTCACTATTTGGCACCAATGCCAGTTTCTTCCTTTCCCCTGGATATCCGTCGTAGTGTCAGAAAATATCTTCAAGTAGTGAATCAAAGTCATTGTCAACTGGAATCATTCTTTGGTCAATGCATTGTTCGTACTTCATTAGACTTATACAACCCTGTGCATATTTCTGCAATCCAGCGGTCTCTTGGTTTCTTTTCTTTTGTGTGTATGTTGAAACTGCCTTTTGACAATAAAAATTCCATTGCCCTCAAAAATGGTGGCTGTACTTTCCGTAAGGTCATCACACAAGCTGCCTTGTCTGATATCATTGCCCGGCAAGAAGTTTCTTCTGCTGCTTGGAAGTACTTTTGGCGCATACCTATCACAACATTGCAGAGAAATGTGATGTATCGATTTCTGATTCACAAGATTCCCACTCGCTTGCTTCTATCAAAGGTTTTTCCTGCTCGCTTCCCTACTGCTGCCTGCATTTTGTGTGGTGATCAGGAGACTGTGTACCATTTCTTCTTTCGCTGTCCCCAAAAATCTCCGTTCTGGGATGCCTTGATCAGGGAATTTTTATGGCCAGGCACCTCTCTGGATCTAGTCTCTGATGCACTTGCATCGTTCAATTTTTTTCGGATTCGAGCTCAAACAAACTGTCCTCTTTCAATAGCCATGGCAACCTTGATCGGTCTCTCTGAAATCTGGAAGGCCCATTGGGATCATACCATGCAGAACCAACCATTCCATTATATCTCTGTTCTTCACAGCGCTCGCTATCAAATTAAGCGTATAGCTACTGAAAATGACCTTTCATCTTGAGAGGTCTTTTCTCGCAATAGCTGCTCTTTTTTTTTCTCGGTTTCTTTTTTTTTTTTTTGAAATTGTAGTACCCTTTTTGTTTCTTTTAATCCTCTTATAATAAATAATTGTCGAGCACCACTTTTAGTGGGTCCCTCTCGACACCACTAATACGTGCGGCAAATAAAATCATTAAAAAAAGTCGAGCTTTTGCTTAGAACTACATAAAGACGCAGTTATTGGGCTTTGGTGTAGCCATAAAAGTTGTAGATATTTGTTCTTCGAGTCTATTGATGTAAAAAAAAATATCAAATATGCTGATAGAATATTGAGCAAATACCCAGAAACGTTTACAAGGTTTTGCGTCTATATCTCATTATTTCTATAGTACATCTAGTAAACAAACACATTTGTCATAAACTAGAGCCTCTGATGCTCATTTTGAGTATTTAAGCCTGTTGATAGCTTCATTTTTCGTCTTGTGATGTCAGAAAGAAGATCAAGAGTTGTCAAAAATAAGGTTTTTCATGAATAGTACCCTTTGGATCAGAGGTCAAAATGACCATTTTCTACAAGTTGCTTTCTTTTTTTGACCCAAATCGACTTGAAAGGTACCATGGGTGTTTGTGGACATCGCTTGAAGGTGTTCATAAATCCTAGCAATGCATACATATATTTTATAGTTATGTAATGTCCTGCACTCATCTGTTTTCTTCTTAATAATTGCCGTCCCAATATTAGTCAAGTTTATGCATTCAATGTCATCTTCATGGTTTAATGAGTAAATCATCTCATCATGCATATTCACATCTCATGAAAAATATCTATCTATACTATGTTTTTGGTAGTATTTCTCTTTGATTTGATTACTGGGTATTTTAAGAGAAAGCCAAGATTATTTATTTTGAAGATGAAGCATAATCTACTGCATAATGATACGTAAAATAAAAGCAGAATATACATCGTAATGATCTGACGAATTTTACTTGATTATTTTTGAATGTAGTCTCTCTCTTTTTCTTTCTCTCTA
The DNA here is from genome assembly GCF_025201335.1 of Gilbertella persicaria. Taxonomy (NCBI): domain Eukaryota; kingdom Fungi; phylum Mucoromycota; class Mucoromycetes; order Mucorales; family Choanephoraceae; genus Gilbertella; species Gilbertella persicaria. The sequence goes on along the minus strand of NW_026251963.1, from coordinate 58,433 downwards.
TTAGCCAGTATTACCCTATAGAATTTTAAGTTATGTTGCATTGATTTGCACTGTTATTAGTAAAACAATAAACTCTCTCTTTTTTTTCTTGACTCTTCTACTATGGAATTTCAACAGAATAAAATTAGATGTCCCGTCATAGTTACCTATCATTCTCTCTCTGTATGTGATATAAATAATGGCGTGCTTTGTTAAAAAGGTCACGGCACACTCCTTTGTGTTTCTTTCCTTTTTTCTTATACGCGATATGTCTGATCTAACTCACCTTTTGTTTTGGATAGACCAAGAACCAGTGGAAAGGTAATACTTTAATACCAAAATACTGTTTCTCATACTTTGTAGTGAAGTGGAAATCTACTTACCAGCAGACACACCTATCCAAAGACCTTCTGCCAAAGTACTGCACCAGATGCAAAAAGCGAGACAAATCAAACACAACAGAGAAACAAGAAGATTAAAGACAGTGTATTATGAAAGACTAAAGGCCATCAAACGAGACTTGGCAAAAGGTGTACAGCGTCACCTGTTGCCTAAGTTTCCCAGTACACCTAGTAAAATTGACATTCTATCAGGCACAGAATTTATCAATCAGAATCAAAAACAGATAGTCGAACTCTTGAATTTTGCTCGGTCAGTCAAGACAAATCAAATCGAACCTTCTCAGACAGAGAAGACTAACAAAGAAATGAAGGATCACATCAAACAATTACAAGCACAAAAAGAATATCAACACTCTTTAGAGGTAAAACTTGTGTATAGAATAAACATGTTTACCAAAATATGATTAGGAAGGATATAATACCAAAGTAAACGAAATGGATGAAGAATACAATCAAATTATGGCAGACATCTCAAAGAGATATAAAGAAAAATGGCAGCATGAAGAAGAAGGCATTCATACATCGCCTACGCCACCTTTACCACCACGCGTATCTCAACATAATCCTCGTACTTTTTTACCAGAGTATCGTACACAGACCTAAATATGCTTTATTTTAATGTGCTATGGTTGTTATTTTTTGTTTTAACTCGGTTATCATGTCTTTTCTGTTGAATAAAGAACCACCGCCTTGCTCTATATCTTTGTTTCTCATGTCTTTAATTCTCACTTGACCATGATTGAGTTCATCTTGACCAATAATGACAGCAAACGGAATATGTTCCTTTTCACAGGCAACCCATTGTTTTTCTAATTTGGGCTTATTTTTCTGCATAAATGAAGCTTGAATCCCAGCATCCCATAATTCTCGAACCAGTTCCATTCTCTCTTTTAAAAGACCATCGCCTACAGAAATCACATAGACTTGTGTCTTATTACTCTTGATATCAGATAGTTTCTGCCTTGACATCAAGATAGAAAACAGACGTTCAACACCAATAGAGACACCCACACAGGGAATCGTTTTGGGTTTGCCTGCCTTATTTGTGCCTGAGAACATGCCTACCAGATGATCGTATCGACCGCCGGCAGCAATCGATCCAACACCTTCTGTCTTCTCTGCCACTGCTTCATAGATAATGCCTGTGTAATAGTCTAGTCCACGTGCTAGACTCAAGTCGAGTTTGACACGGTCATGTATATTGTAAATAGCCAAGAATTCAAGCAGGAGTTTAAGATCAGCAATGCCTTGAGCAGCACCTGCATGGCTCATTAATCGACTGTCTTGTTCTAATCTAGCCAGCAGTGTATCTGTATCTTGATCTTGAAATCGCTGAATATAATCTCCTATTTGATCTGCTATTAAGGGATCTAATCCTTTCTCTAAAGTCATTTCCTGCTTGACTTGCTCCCATTCTAATTTGTCTAGTTTATCTACAGCAGAAGAAATTGTTCTGATCTTGTCTGAGGGTACACCACATACTTGAAATAGACCATCTAAAATCTGACGGTGATTCAGTTTGATATGGAACGGAATCTTGACTTGATCCAATGTATCGCACAAAACTTTTAAGACTTCTGCATCAGGAATCAAAGGGTCATAGACACCAGCAATATCAAAGTCGCATTGATAGAATTCACGCAAACGACCTTTGGTCATAATGGGTTGATCACGTCGATACACTTTGGCAATCTGATAACGCTTGATTTGTTGTGCTTCTTTTTTACCTTGCATAGCCAAATATCTTGCAAAGGGCACAGTCAAATCATACCGAAGCGAGCATGCTTCTCCTCCTTGATCTGCTAAATCATAAATCAGTTTACTGTCTTCACCATATTTGCCACTGAGAATATCTCGCATTTCAAACACAGGTGTGTCAATGGTCACTGCACCATGTCTTTCAAATATACGAGTGATTGTAGTAAATAAATCTTGTCGAACTGCCATTTCTTTCTCATTATAATCACGTGTGCCTTTGGGTGTCTTTAATTGAAACTAGTAAAGTATTGAATAATAAGTTTATGGTCTTGTAACTTACGCTTTTATCTAAAGAAAAGAATTAGATCTTGGCTATAGTCAGATAGGTATACCTTGCTTTGTATGAACTAAACAAGTTGTAGTATAAACTGTCCTTGTTGGCTTAAAGTAACGAGTCAAAGAAAACGAGTGTCGAAGCATTAAAAAAGAAAAAGAAAAAATTGTAGGGGGGAGGTTGTTGGTTTAAACTCAATATATGACACTCGAAAAGTAAAGTCGCTGATGTTGATAGTAGCTTTCATAAGTAGATGTCGCTCTGGTGGCAGACCAGATGTTGCGTCTTTCTGGGATATATAAAGTGCACTAGAATTATTCGCCTCGGAATGTCTTCTCTTACCACGATCACACCGGAGTCTTCATCATAGTGAGTGCTCAATTTTTATACAAAGATCGAAAAGAAACTGTTGTTGATGAGCTCGGCAGACTCAAGCCTGTGCATTATAGTGTTGACAAGGAGCAATTTTATCTTATCAAACGCAAATCATCGTACTATCAATGCTCTTTATATATATATATATATATATATCAGATACATTCTGATTACCACTACAATATGTCTTTGCACTACAACAATTGATATATTTACTTTATTATGATTATTTTTTTTTTTAAAAAAAAGTGGTGCTGTCATGCATTACTCAAAATGCAGGGCACAGAAACAATGTCGGTTCTTGCTGGCATCAATCAAAGAGTAAATAGTAGGACAAGTCGGACGACACTTCTTTTTTCATAATTCTCCTAAAACGCTCTATTGATAAAAAAAAAAAAAAAAAAAAAAAAAATAGCGTGTTCTGGCTTCTGATGTTCAGTGATGCGTCGATAACAGGGATACAATTATACTGAAATCTTTCGCGGAAAGCTTTGGCTTATTAGACAAATAATACATAGTTAGTCGATACACTTCAATTATTAACGGCCGCCATCTTGCAGCGGATTGAGAACGTCTGCAATCAGAATTGGATCTTCTAAAGAAATCCGAAGAATTTAAGTTGTATTGATTGGAAAAGATCCTGCTCGACGTTGATATCGAATGCATGGAATACGTCCATGACGCCGCTCAATAAGCAATGTGAGCACTTTCCTCGTCTTGTACAGTAAACAATACTATGATATTCACCTGTACAACTTCTACACCATCCACTTCATACCATACCACCACCATTTCTACAGCAAATGATACCACAGTAGATACTAGTGCTGCAGAAACTGTCGTAGCTACTGCTACTATAACAGAAGATGCTGAGAAACTGGCCCCATTAATTCCATGGGTTTTTAAGAGCGTGAATTTGACAGAGTTATTCACAAAATTCCAGAAAGCCGTTCAACGAATATCGACCGACCGCTTGTGCTTCATCAAATCATCCATACACAAGCTTTTGGCCTTGTCCAACATCTTTCTTTTATGCCCTAGCCTATACATCCCGTTATGCATCAATATTTTTACTGAAGACGTTCTTTCCGACCTTAACAAAGAACTGTTGACTGAATGTATGGACTTCAGCCAGGATATGAGTAATGACACATGTATGAAACTAAGCCGAATAATTGACGATGTGGAATCAAATAGACTTTCAAAGGGCGGTGCCGAGATTGATCTTTTGAACGATCTTTGGTGTGGGGCATTAAAACTGGATAACCCATTGCGAAGAGTATGATAGTGGTGGAAGACGCTTTGTGATTTTGCTAAAAACTTTAATAGAATATGCAAACTGCCTCTGAAGCCCGTCAAGGATAAGAAATCTCTTCGCGAATGTGAACTTTTTACCATGTATTATGATTCCATTTTGTCTGCCTTGTTTTCCGATTCTGACAAAAACATCTTGTTGCGATAGTCGAATGTCACAAGTGATGAAAGCGGGGAAATACGCTTTGATGCCACTATTTCCGAGATATGCCAGCGTGATTCTGGACCAAGTCGTAGGTATGGCGAAGCCAAGTTGACGCGCTCCACACCCGATAAACATGCTCTATGTCTCGATCTCCTGCGTTTAGCGACGTTAGTTAAGGATACTATTGATATGAACAAGCTACAGGCTGCTCTGACTTTTCAAATCAACGCGCTTAATCATGCAAAAAAATTGGTCGGCTCGCGTTTCCATACCCATTGGAAGAATTAGCATCTTTCATCAATTCGAAGAACATTCGTACCTTACTGATGGTAACTGAAGCATTTTGGCGTTTACGTCAACCTGTGAATGATGAAGAATTATGAAAAACGAAGTGTCGTCCGACTTGTCCTACTATTTACTCTTTGATTGATGCCAGCAAGAACCGACATTGTTTCTGTGCCCTGCATTTTGAGTAATGCATGACAGCACCACTTTTTTTTAAAAAAAAAAAATAATCATAATAAAGTAAATATATCAATTGTTGTAGTGCAAAGACATATTGTAGTGGTAATCAGAATGTATCTGATATATATATATATATATATATATAAAGAGCATTGATAGTACGATGATTTGCGTTTGATAAGATAAAATTGCTCCTTGTCAACACTATAATGCACAGGCTTGAGTCTGCCGAGCTCATCAACAACAGTTTCTTTTCGATCTTTGTATAAAAATTGAGCACTCACTATGATGAAGACTCCGGTGTGATCGTGGTAAGAGAAGACATTCCGAGGCGAATAATTCTAGTGCACTTTATATATCCCAGAAAGACGCAACATCTGGTCTGCCACCAGAGCGACATCTACTTATGAAAGCTACTATCAAGTCTTTCTCTTGCAAGACATCAAACTCAACATCAGCGACTTTACTTTTTGAAATAAGCGTATTTACATGATGATAATTTATTGAAGTAGCTTTTGAAGTTTACCAGAAGACTTGGCAGCAAAAAGATCATCACAACCACCTACATGTTGTTGATTGATAAAGATATTGGGAACAGTACGTTGACCAGTCTTTTCGGCAAGATATTGTTGAATAGCAGCACCATTGGCTAATATAATGTTTGTAATCCTATACTTTGCAACCAAAAAAAAAACTTACCTTCATTATCGAGTTCGATAACAAAGAATTCAAGACCGAGTTCTTTAAGCAAATTCTTTGCCTTGACACAGTAAGCTATTTATCAAGAGATAAGTTTTATAACGCGTTAAATTATATCACTTTACGGCAGTAAGATTTAGAGAACACAGCAATCTTGTTGCTCTTGATGACTTCTTCGACAAGTTGTTCGACCTTGGACATTTCTTCTGGAGATAATTGTTTAGAGGATAAAGAACCCATTTTGGATAGAAAAGCGACAATAAAAAGACGCTTTTATAAAAACTCTTTTCGGCCCGGAATGCGTCGAAATGATGTCATGCACATGTGTTGCAATGTGACTCAATAAGGACGGAGCTAATCGGGTCTATAGGAGGGAGGCAGTATTCTCTTTTTTTCTCTCTCTCTCTCTCTTCTTTTTTTTAGTCATCATTACCATTGTTTGTATCAATTTTAGGCATATAGTATGATGTATATTGAATCAAGATGACTTATTCATTATATAAATCAATTCTACAATTTTCATTCTCCTGTAATTCGATCTGATAATCAGTCGTTGATATTCAATCCTACTAAATTGATCCTTATATGCTTCATCCATGACCAAATTGAGTTTAAAATCAATCCAATAAAAGTTCAGTTGTTTTTATTGTTAAAAACCACCCCAGTTTTTTTTTTCTTTTTTCTTTGCTGTGGAAATTTTTTTTCTTTTAAGAAAAGAGTAGGATGTCTACTTTACACATGTTCGGCGATGTTGCTGCCTCAAAGCACTCTTTGAGACGCAATTCAGCCCCTAGTATGGACGACTCTTATTTCAGTACTTTAAGCACAAGTAGTAGTAGTAGTAGTAGCAGCAATATGTTTTCTTCTGTTGAGACAACAGTAGCCTCACCTATTCCTTCACCTTCTGTTTCTTCTGCTGCTAGAACACACCAACATCGCTTGAATGCTGCACAAGAACAAAGAACTTACCGAGACAGTTGTCAGCGTCTTTTGTCTCACATTAGTTCTGTTGTTGGTATCTGTCAAGAACTCAAGACATCCAACCAAACCAAATTTCCTATCTTTTACCCCTTGACAACTAAACCCAGCATGACTCGTTCTCAGACATTGGACAGTAGCCAAGTATTGGATGCTATGCGCCGTTCATCTGTCACTGAAGCAGACACATTTGCTCAACAATTAGAAAACCACCGTCTGTTGTCTCAAGAGACTAAGGACCTCAACATTTTATCCTTGGACTTAAAGATGGGTCATGGCCATCATGATCTGATCAACACTTTGGAAAGCAAGTCTATTTCCAACTTGTTGAATGATCGTCTTGACCAAAGCATGCGTCATTTGGATAAACTCCATACCCGTGTGGCTGACACTTCTTCCAAAGTGCTTGTGACGGGTGACTTGAATTCTGGTAAATCGACTTTTGTGAATGCCTTGTTGAAGCGTGAACTCTTGCCTGCTGATCAACAACCTTGTACTAGTGTATTCTGTGAAGTCTTGGACGCCATGTTGAATGACGGCCTTGAACAAGTGCATGCTATTCCTGTCGTTAAGAAATACAATCGCCTTGATCCTGATACATACCATGTTATTGAGATGCGTCATCTCTACAAGGTCATTACAGAAGACTATGAGCAATACAAGATGCTCAAGATTTATGCTAATGATGCCAGAACCACACAAGAGTCCTTGTTACATAATGGTGTGGTTGATATTGCCTTGATTGATTCTCCCGGTTTAAATACCGACTCAGTCAAGACGACAGCTGTCTTTGCTCGTCAAGAAGAAATTGATGTAGTTGTGTTTGTTGTGAGTGCTGAAAACCATTTCACTCTTTCTGTAAGTATTCAAACAGACTGAAGCTATGTTACTGACTCCTGTATGTTAGGGTAAAGAATTCTTGTGGAATGCTGCCAATGAAAAGACACATATCTTTATTGTTGTGAATCGATTTGATTCTATTCGTGACAAGGATCGTTGCAAGCGTTTGATTTTAGAACAGATTCGTCAATTATCGCCTGCTACGTATGCTGATGCAGATGACCTGGTCCACTTTGTCAGTGCTGGCAATGTTGACTTGGAACCTGGATCTCGTAAATTGGATGCACCTGATTTTGCTCGTCTTGAACAACGTTTGCGTGCATTTGTGTTGGAGAACCGTACGAAGTCTAAATTGTTGCCTGCCAAGAACTACTTGGTCAATCTTCTGATGGACATCCATGTCTTGTCTGAGGCCAACCGCAAAAAGGCTTCTGATGCTTATGCTAATGCTACAATGGAGCTAGAAAAGGATTTACCTGCCTATCAACAACTGCTGCGTGTACGTGATCGCGTATTAGACCAAGTTGAAAAGACAGCTGAAGTAGCTGTATCTGCTATTCAGATGCATGCAACCAACAAACTCAACCAAGCTGTTGAAAACGTAGGCCATGCTATCAACACCATTGAGTATCCTGGTATCTTGTTGATTTGGCAATACGCTCAAGATATTGCTGATTCTATGGTACAGAAACTCCTGAAGGACGTACATCAAGAAGAAGCACATGCACGTCAAGAGACAGCTGTTTGTCTTGAGCGCCTTCACCGTATGGGCACTGAAAACTTGGGTGCTTATCCATTAGCTGCTGATGTGAACAAGATGTGCCTCAAGAACCGTGATCGACGTGTGACCATCTCGGTTGAACCCACTGATTTCTTTGATTTGGTCTTGGATGATAAATTATCAGGGGCTGCTCTCTCGATGGGTGCTGCTGCTATGGTGGGTGGTCGTATGCTAGGCTTCAGAGATGCTGTCTCTAGTATCTGGAGTGTGTCCAACATGATGGGCAACACTAACATGCGTCGTTGGGTTGCACCTGTTGTAGGTGTAGCCAGTGTTGGTTTCTTTGTCTATGTGGTATCTGATATGCGCTATGCTGTTGAACGTAAATTGCTCAAGAAATTCAAGCAAGCTGTGCGCGACACAGGCTATGTTGAAGGACAGAGTCACCGTATTGCTCGCGAAAGTCGTAAAGTACTTCGTGTTGAAGGCTGGGAAATTCAAAACCGTATTCAAAAGGCTATTGAAGAAAAAGAAAAGAAGCGATCTGATACTGAAGAAGAAGCTGTTGTGTCCAAAGAAACAGCTGAATACTTTGCTTCAATCTTGAACAAGTCAGATTTTTTGCTTGAAAAGATTCAACTTGTATCTACAGATCCTCATCATTTAATGATCAAGGATGCTTCCTAAATCTTTACTTATATTCCCTCTTCTCTTCTTTAAACGCATGCCCATTCTTTCTTTCTTTCTCTCTTTTTCTCTTTCTCTTTCTATTTCATATTCATATCATCTTCTTTTATCATTAAATATTATATTTATTTATGAATAACTTGCTTTCCTATCGTTTCTGGGTGTTGAACATCGTATTCTCTTCGAAGAGCAGCATAAACCAAATCAATCAACAACATCACTTGTCCAAGATTATAGACGAGTGTAATGGCATAAAAGAAGTTGGCATTACCACTACCTGCATAAATCCATAAATGCCAAAAGATAGGTGCTAATACAGAAGCATATAAAAACAAGTTGAATATCAGAAATCCATAGCGACAATCTAATTATCATGAGTTAGAGTTGCTTATAAAGCTTGTTTGTACTTGCATTTCAAGAGTTCGTCATGAACAGGCACAAGGGCTAAATAAAGAGCAGCATCACCAGCAGAAGGATAACTTTTGAAAATGGCCATTATGCCACATAATACAGTCACTGCAAAAATAGGCTGATGGCTAACAAGAATACATGAGCTTCAAAGTGAAATTGAACACTGAGTCATTTACCGTAACTTGATACAGATAGGTGCTGTAAAGATAAATGTATGGAACTGAAATACAACCATAAAAAACGATCTAAACTGATCAAAGATTTCTATGAAAAAGTACCAAAACATGCCTACATTAGGTGTCAAATCAGACACAAAGATACTTGGTTTTTTTTTTTTTTCAAATCAGTCCTGTCTCTTTTTTGTCAACACACTTACATGATACCATAAGTAGCATGAATGAAATCCCATGATCCTGTCAAGATCCAAGATAAGCCAAGTAAAGCAGCAAGAGAAGCACAAAAGAAACTGACAGGTCTAGGTGATTGAAGCAAAATGAGAAATGCAGGCACAAGCATCACGGGATACAGACTAAGATAGGAAGCTAATGCAATCCAAAACATGGTAGGTTTGGATTTCTGCTTTAGACTACTGAGCAAGGCCATTACGATACTCAAATTAGTAAAGATCAAGGTTGACTTTGCAGTACAGGATAAAATGCTGAGCGGATTTAGCAAGTACAAGGCGGCTACTGTATCAGGCGAGATAGGGACTGTATCCTTTGTTTCCACCTGAAGTTTGGGTTGTGATTGGTCGCGTTTTTGTTTGATTTGTGTGATTGAAGCAAGAGCATAAGCAATAAGGATGTCTATGATGCTATAGAGAACAGGAACAGTAAAACTAGGCAATGTCATGAGGAATGAAAACAGACATAATAAAAGTGGTGGCTATGCATACAACAAAGTGAGACAAGTGCTTGTGTAGATCGATCGGTACCTGATGAAACACGCCACCATCATAAGGAGGCACATTATTGTTGTATAGATATATACCTTCTGTCACTATCAAAATGTTAACAATGGAAGCAATAAAGAGTTGTCATTACATCGTTTGTAACTTGTCACGGGTGTAGCTAGTTCTACGCGCTGAACAAGTGTGTTTGCTACTGGGGGAATACTAAATACGACCAGTCGGATAGCTATCGCTGTAGCATAAATCAGTTTTGAATTTTTGGATAAAGAAAGCATAGTGTCAAAAGAGAGAAAAAGAGACAAAAATGGCAGTACATGCAAAACGGAAAGATACTCAGTTACACGAACAATTTCTCAGGAATAACTAAAGAGTGCATTTACGTCAATTGGATAGTTAAATGTAAATAGAAACAGTAAGATTCTTGTTTAATTTACGTTACTTCATCACTGGGGATTGGGATTGATATCTGCAATGCTCAAGCAATTTATCTAGCGATCTATCTCTTGTATCTGAAAAAAGAAAGAAAGACTACATATATGGAGTGAATTCTGGATCTTGGTTTGCTTGAACAAGTGAGATTTACTTGGCTTTGGTGATTACAAGGTTCAATCAATGCTCTTATCATAATCAAGAGGAAAGCAGGTTATTTTTCAGGTATGAAACTGTATTACCAACATGAATCAAGCTTTTTCTTTTTCTTTGTCGTTTCATAAAAATACTTTATGCAATATCTTTGCTTAAATACCATACAATGGTGCTCAAATCTTTTAAAAAATTAAGTATTCTCTGACGTGCTATATCTTGGTATACATACTCAGAATGACATAAAACTTTCTTTTAGCCTACCCATTGTTGTATTTCAGTCGCTTGCGTTGTTTGTACTCTTCTTCTTGCATCGCTTTAAATTTTTTTTGCAGAACATCTTATGTACGTTACTGATCTAAAAATCAAATGTTGTCTTATGACAATATCCATTCAAAAAAAAAAAAATTAATTGGCAAAACAAAAGAGGGTTTCTCCGGGAATCGAACCCGGGACCTCTCGCACCCTAAGCGAGAATTATACCACTAAACCAAGAAACCGTAGATGTTTTGTCATGTGTGCATGTTTATTTTAAATCACGTTTTTGCTCTCTTTCGCGATTTTTCTGGTAATTTTATTATGTTAACAAATTTTCAAATTGGAATGGTACATGTCTCTGATGTTTCTTAAAGTACATACAAAGTTTGGTATGATTTGGTCTAGGTCTGATTGTACAATGGTGTTCCAAAGGTTTCAGCCAATGGTTCTGTCTTCTGTTAGACCCAATCAGATTCGAGTCAAAACTACTGATCGGTGTGTCAATTGTTGGTCTGGGTCTCAATTGTTGTACTTTTTGGTTCCTTATTTGTCCTACTTCTTCCGTATTTTGCTTCATGATATTTTGCTGTGATTTAATTGTGTATTTTATTTTATTTTTTTTGTTTATTATATTTGACAGTTCATCTCAGTTTGAATCTGTTGAATTTTATAATTTAATTGTATTAATTGTTCTCCTGTTTGACATTTCAAACGTGATTGCTTTTGGGCAAGTTTGATCTGTTCTAGATTAATGACAAGCAATTGTCTTTGTAGAAATTTATTCTAAAGAAAGTATAAAAGCTTAAAGAACTTTAGAAGGAATAAAAAATAAAAGGAAATTAATCTTAATAATCGAAAACTTTTTTTTATAAATTTTCTTTTACATATATCTTCATTGTCTTTTGAAGGAACTGTGCCTAAGGTTATAATCTCTCTATTTGTGTCTATCTCTCTATAATTACAATAGTCTTTACAGTCTTCTGTTGTTAATTATTGGTTTATCTCTTTTATTTGTTGGTCTCGTCGTTCAAGGTAAACACAAAGGGAAAAAGAGAGGGTTGTCAGTTTTATTAAAAGTGCAGTAATAATATTTATTTAAAGTAATTTGTATCATGTGATTTTGTTAAACCTCACAGGACAATCGCGAGATATCTTCTTTGTTCCAATTAAGTGCACGAGTTATACTGTTGTATACACAGCATTATTCATCCCTTCTTACACTAGTTATGCCTTAAAAGACCAAGTATTAATGCCATGTATAGATATATCTTTCAATCACAGTTTTATCCGCAGCTTCGATGGATGTCTTCTATCTTAGTTTCAACACGCTAAAGATCAGACCATCACATAATCACAAATTGACATCTGCATCAATACCAATGGTAGACGAGGTCTGTGCCCTGATCATGTACCCAGTTCTTGTGTACCTTAATCCACTCAACCGATTAGCTAGTGTATACACACTCAGTCCCAAATTAAGGATAATCAATTATCATACAAACAGTATAAATACAATACAAAATATAACCTTTAATAAAGCAGACTTCTTTTGGCCGTTTTGGTTCTAATCGACTTATTAATTTGACCATTTTATTAGTGATTATATCACAGGTTTAAAGAGATAACTAAAAAAAAAAAGAATCGAAAGAGAAAACTCTACAAAATTGAAAGTGCAACAAATTGGCAAGGAATGCATTGATCTGTGCTACTACTACTTGAATCATTAAATCGTATTATACACCTCAACACTACAAACGTATCAGTTTTTCTTTGATCAGTAAAATAATATGGGCTCCCCAACATTGGTTAACTTCACGTAACTGTAATAAAGTCTTCAATTAGAGGTAAACAGCGTCATCAAAGTTTGGGAAGAAATGCTACGTATGCTTAAATAATAAAATAAAATGAGTTTTTGATCTTCTAGGTTACGATGAAGCCGTATATTGGCTAGCCTTAAACACCTCCGATACAGATAAACCTATAGGTTTTAGTATAAAAGAAAAGTATAAACAAACAATGGATTCATAGAGAGTAAGTTTAGGAAATCAATATAGAATTTGCTTGATACTCTCTATAGGGTTCATTACCTAATCAATACTGCCTTATAAGTGTTGTATGGCAGTAATACAATAAGCATATTCATATTTATTAAGAAGGGGCGGGGAAGGGGGGGGGAATAAGAAATATAAAGAAGAGATATACACATTATCGATGAATACGATACGACTCAACATTAGTCAATGGATCTTCCAGACTAGGTTCATTATAAGCTGAATACAAAGGATCTGTAGGCTGTACATAGTTCTGTTGCATATTCTATATTCATTTATGATGAGGCATAATTCAATAACAAGTACCTTACCTTATAGGATGTAGATCTTGGTATTTGCCTATGATAATTGCTTGTATAAGGATTATAATCTACCAAAGTAGGATCCACATAATAGCTTGTTGTTGTTCCTAGTGTTGCTGTTGAAGATGTCGTTGCTGTTGCTGTTGTCGTTGCTGTTGTCGTTGCTGTTTTCGTTGCTGTTTTCGTTGCTGTGGTGTTTGAGGGTGTAGTATAGTAATAAGATGTATTCTTGACTTGTTGAGGTTGTATATACAATGGATTTGAATTCGTCTGTTGTGTCTGTGGTTTTTGATAAGCTGGATATTCTGTTTGTCCTAATACATAGCACTGCTGATTTGTATTCTCATATAATCCATTTGTATCTTGTTGATAAACAGGACGCGGCGGGATCCTCAGCTGAACTCGAGTAGGGGGCACATTCAATGTTGGCTGAAGGTATTGTTGTTGTGTCTTACTGAACAAGAAGAAGTTGTGCGTAGCTGCTGCTGCTGCTACTGTGGCTGCATGTTGTTGTTGCTGGTAAGCATATTGCATCCATTGTTGTGAGTTACTATTAACTGACAATGCCATGGTTTCCATCAATCTCTGTCGTTGTATTTCAATAGGCACATCTATCAATTGGCTTCTGAATCCAAACAAAGCTGTTCTCCATCGTTCATATTCTTCTTTTCGAATGGTCAATTCAAATCGTAAAACATCCAAAAATTCGAGCTCCATAATGTTCAAGTCAGTCACTTTCATGCCAGACACTTCAGACCATGTCTTGTTAGTAAATGTGTTATCATCCAAAAACTTGTTAGCCAACATTAATGCGACAGTAAACAGTCTGTATTCAGACCCATCTGCTCCTTGGATATGAGGATTGTTCTGTAACAACATGGCAATGTATTTCAGAGACAAGAGTACGACTGATTCAGACAATTGCGTTGCTGTCAATATCTATAGAAAGAGTAAGTATCAGTCAAAATGAGGGTATATGACTTGCCTGTCGACAAAACTTTTTAAAGGCTGCGCTTGTCATATTGGCCATATCTGCTGTTACTCTTGTTTGTTCAAGGCTATTGTTGTTGTGCGTGATTGTATCTGTCTTTGAGCTTGAATGAAGGTCCATCACAGACTGTCTTCTGGCATGCCACATGAGATAAACCATTGTTGATGAGAATTCAGCTATTTCTGATATGGATAAGGTGATATTGGGTTTATCATCAGTTGCACTAGGAAGAGGCTCTTCTTTGAGTGGCCTTGAAATAACAGTTGGATGAAGAGGAGGTTGTAAGCGTTGCTGCCCATAGGCGGCATTGTCTACAATGGAATACTGTTGAGAATACATGAAGGAAACCTCGAATGGATGTTATTAAAACATATGAGGTATAAAAAGATGTAGATTGAATGTGACGTTGATTTTTTATGTTTCTTAGAAATGATAGAATAGGATCATGTTGTCAGTGTAAAATGATATGGATATCATCTATAGAATGCCTTGAACTGACGGTACATGGCTCCATTACTGCTTTTCTTTTGATAGGGTCTAGATTGTCTTTGGGTTGAGTAATTTATGCTTATCTAGTATCTTGCCTTGTATTTTGGCTGCCCGCAAGTCACTTACTTATGTGACATGCTTTCCTTTTTTTGACGCCACTCTGCTTTGTCTTGACCTTGTTGTTTTTTAACACCCTTTTTTTTTATATTCTTTTGTGATTCTTATTGATTATGGCACCTAAAAATAAGACTGCTGTTCTTTCAAAAGAAAAACCCAAGTCATTGAAGCGTCGCAATGAACAAATAGACGAAAGCGAGGATGAGGGCTTTGGCAATGTTTCTATCGATATGGGATCTTCTGACGAAGAGCAAGACGAAGAAGAAGGAGAAGAAGAAGGAACTGAAGCCTTCCCTGAAATCAGCTTGAGTGACGATGAAGAAGACGAGGATTTTGAAGCTGATAGTGAAGAATTAGAAGATGAAGAAGAAGAAGAAGAAGAAGAGGAGGAGGACGATGAAGAGGATCAGCTCATGAATGATGCTGAACTCGATGAAGAACTCGAACGTGATCTCGAAAGAGAAGAACAGGAAGACGAAGAAGAAAAAGGCGAATTTGAAATGTAAGCTGTTCTATATATTTCGTATGGCTACTAACATGCATAGTCCTGAACCTTACCGTCAACGTTATGCAGAGGAAAAATTGCCCGAAATTGAAGGCAACTATGACTCTGATAGTTCAACAGAAGAAACCGAAAACACCATTGGCAATGTACCTCTTGAATGGTACAGCGACTTGCCTCACATTGGTTATGATGTTGATGGTAAAAAGATCTTGAAGCCTGCCACCAGTGATGAACTTGATAAGTTCTTGGCTACAATGGAAGATCCCGATTCATGGAAGACAGTCAAGAGTGATAAAGAAGGCAAAGATATTGTATTGGATGATAAGGAGTTGGATATCATTCAACGTCTTCAACGTGGTATTATTCCTGATTCTAGTTACAATCCCTATGAACCCACCAATGAATGGTTTACTTCAAAGACAGAAGTGATGCCTCTCAGTGCTCGTCCTGAACCTAAGAGTCGTTTTGTACCTTCTAAATGGGAAGCCAAGAAGATTATGAAGATTGTACGTGCTATTCGACAAGGCCGTATTGTGCCTCGCAAGCCCAAAGATGAGAAGCCTCGTTTCTATAATTTATGGGGAGATGATGATAAACCCCGCGAAGATCATGTCATGCATATTGCTGCTCCCAAGATGAAGTTACCTGAGCACGATGAAAGCTACAACCCACCTGAAGAATACCTTCCTGATGAAAAGGAGGTCAAGGAATGGCAAGAAATGGACGAAGAAGATAGACCCAAGAACTACCTTCCCAAGAAGCACAATAGTTTGCGTCATGTACCAGCTTATGATCAATTCATTCAAGAGCGATTCCAACGCTGTCTTGATCTTTATTTGGCTCCTCGTGTCCGTAAGAACAGATTGAACATTGATCCTGAATCTCTTGTGCCCAAGTTGCCTAGTCCCAAGGATCTTCGTCCTTTCCCTACACATCAATCAATGGCCTACGAAGGACACACAGCCCGTATTCGTGCCCTCTCTATTCACCCTAGCGGTCTCTATGCCCTTTCTGGTGCTGATGACAATACATGTCGTCTCTGGGAAGTCTTGACTGGTCGTTGTCTGTTTATGTGGCAATTCGATAGTGTGATTCATGCACTTGGTTGGTGTCCTAACCCTGATGTATGGATCTTTGCTATTTCTGTAGGCCATGGTCAAGTTCACTTGATTTCTCCTCCCAAGCTATGTACACCAGAACAAGCCATGAACACAGATCAATTCACTAAATCTGGCTTTGGTCTACAAAGTGAAAACAAGTCTGTCAGTTGGAACAGAGCCAGTGAAGCAGATGAAGAACGTTATGGTTATAAATTATGTATTCGACACCCACAAACTGTGAAGCAAGTGACATGGCATCGTAAGGGTGATTATCTTGCTACTGTCTCTCCTGATGCCAAGAACCTTGCTGTCCTTATTCATCAAATCACAAAGCATCAAACACAAACACCCTTTAAGCGTCTTAAGGGTCTTGTTCAAAAGGTTGCTTTCCATCCCATTAAGCCCATCTTCTTTGTTGCTGTAAGTTATTATTTTTTTTATCTATAGACAATGTAACTAATGTCATGCTAGACTCAAATTTATGTTCGTGTGTATGATTTGATGCAACAACAATTAGTAAAGACATTACAGACAAGTGTCAAATGGGTTTCTAGTATTGATATACATCCAGGCGGTGATAATGTGATCATTGGTTCTTATGACAAGAAGGTGTGCTGGTTTGATCTTGATCTTAGCTCAAGGCCCTATAAATCACTCAGATATCACACAAAGGCTGTCCGTCAAGTCAGTTATCATAAGCGATACCCTCTTTTTGCTTCTTCTTCTGATGATGGCACCATTCAAGTCTTTTATGGTATGGTTTATAATGATTTATTGCAGAATCCCTTGATTGTTCCTGTCAAGATTTTGAAGGGTCATGAAACCAAGGATGGCCTTGGTGTATTGAATATTGAATTCCACCCTACTCAACCTTGGATCTTCTCTACTGGTGCTGATGGTTCATTTAGACTCTGGACATAGACTTATGAAATGTAAATAAATAAATAAAAAAAAAAAATATTGGTAATACAGCATTATCGTGGCTTCAAGAATGATAATGTGTTACTCTCTCAGTGTAATATATGTGTGACTATCACACACACACACACACACCAATTTTTTTTTCCCATTCCTTTTTTTTTTTTTCTAATAGAGTTTCATAGAATAAATAATAAAGACAATTGTAATGATATTATGATGGATGATGATGAAATAGAGCGTATCTATTCACAACAACTGCATGAAGAACTACTAAAGCAAACTCGGTTGGCAGTGACACAGTTTATTGAATTATGCCCTGATATATTTGGCCTAAAGAATTTAATTTTACAAACAAACCAATTTTTGTTACCTGTGAATGAGAGAGTAACTCAACTATATCAAGATGTTTGTGACACTTATGCTGACAACCATATTCCATTTGATCACGCATGGGTAAAGTGTAAATGATAAGTGTGGGTGAGCGATAAAAAGACAAATGTTAATATTTTTGATTAGAATTGGGTGATGATATGGAGACAGCAATTATCATTTCGATCTTTAGCTGAACATTATGGTCAAGAACAAGTCATGGCTGCTGTTCATCCAAGAGCAAGAAAAGCAATATCTCAAATCTATACAGAGCATCTAGATCAATACATGCAGTGGTTTCCATGGTCTTGGTTTTCTGAGATGCAATTCATTGGTGCAGGTGGATTTTCAGCTGTTTATGCAGTCAATATGACACCTGCATATGATCCGCAGCCACTTCGGATGGCATTGAAGATTGTAGACTATAAATTGCTGAATGAGGTAAGTCTAGTTTCTAAACATGATGTATACTCAACTACAAGTAAAGATCTCGGTACAGGCAAAGGCATTTTTACCTCTTTTATTTCAAGGGCTGACAGTCTGTGAAAGTACAGGCGATTTAATGATGGTGATGAAATGCAGTAATGATGGTAACCTAGAAGACCATATGCAACAACTTCCTTTGGGTGATCTTGACTTGAAAACAATCACAGGCACCATTTTACGTTTAGCAGCCAATTTAGTTGATTTGCATAAAGTAGGCATGTGTCATCGTAATGTACACCCACGCAATATTGTCTGCACAGATTCGGATTATTTTCTAGTCGATTATCGCTTTGCTACACCGTCTCATGAATCTTCTTCTGTCACAGCTATCACCAAGGCTGTTTATGGCCGATTGCCTTATATTGCACCCGAACTGCGTCAAGGCATCTATACTGAGAAATCAGACATTTATAGCCTAGGCGTGATTATTTGGCAACTGGTCAGTAAAGTGATCTTTCCCTCTCCTGATGTCCTTCTAAATGGCCATAAGGGATCTGAAGAACATGTGTATCGTATCGAGATTGTGCCCGGATTACCCGAATGGTACCAAAAACTTTATATTGCCTGTCTGGAACCCAAACCCGAACACCGCCCTGATGCCATTGAAATCTGTCAAGCATTACAGCCTATCCATAACGCATTGGATTATTCAGTTCCCTTAGACCGTCGAGTGACAGAATACATTGTAGCAAGACGAGCAGAAGTAGCTGATCATCTTCGGACGTATGCTAAAGTCAAAGGAAGCGTGTCTGGATCAACCACACGTTTGTATACCCTATCTAATTTGCCCTCAACGCAACCTTTTGTCTTACTTCCATTTGAAAACGCACCCTTCCATACGATTTGGACTGTCAATGATACGTGTTCGGATACCTTTTCACTTTCTGCCTATATAGACACAGCATCGCCAGTTGTTTAGAATAAACATGTAAATAATGCCACATTTGCTCCGCTTACCTTGGTTTACTTGTACAACTATTTTTCTAGAGTATGTATATATATGTTTCGTGACAATGTGGGAGTATTTCTTTTTGGCTTTTAGTCTTGAACATAAAAGAGTTACACATAGTGTGCTTTCTTTTTTAACAAGGCGGGCTTCCAGAGGGGGGGGGGGAGTTTTATAAACTCCATCAAGTACCACAAAGCTTATTTGCTTTCAGAAAGAATGATGGATAAGAGAAAGTTTTATTAATATATAAAAAAAGGGGAGGGGGATATAGTTAGGTACAAATACTGGCAGACTCCCAAAAGGCTTGCATTTGTTTAATCTTCTTCGTTGATTCTGTATCTAAATCGTCTAAACCCCACATGATTTCTTTTACTCTTTCAGTAGCTTCACCTTTTTCCAAAACGACTGGATCTTCATCGTCTTTTTCTTCTATGTACTTGTTTATCCTTCGCATATCTTTTCTGACTTCATGTACTGTCTTTGCAATAGATCGAAGTCGAGAGTTGAGTTCTTGTACCTGACGTTTATTGACATACATTATTTCTTTGAGTTCTTCAAGTGACTCGGTAGCTGCACTTGTTTCAATAGTCAAGTTTCTTAGGGATGGTAAAGGATTTTCATATGAATAACTAGTGTCGTTCAAGGTGGTCTTTACTGCTGACAACAGTCCTTCCATTTCCCTGAGTGTTTCTATTGACATATACATGGTTTCTTTTCTGAGTGCTCCATCCAAGTTGCGTAGATAGCTTGTCTGTCTTTCACGGTCGCGCGATTTGCGCTCAACCAGATTGATGACAGACTGAATCACATATTCAAAAGGTGGAGCAAAAGTCACGAGGTCTTGGAGTGTTTCATCTACAGCCAAGGTCTTCAACAACCGCTTATGAAGTGTCTTGGTCTCCCACACTGCTGTATTTAAATCTTCCAGCTGTCGCTTCAGGACTTCAAAGGGATCATCGTCTTCTGGGTCGTTGAGAGAAGACCAGGAAGAAGAAAACGAAGATCTTCTACTACGAAGACCGGTGGAAGCAGACCATTGGAGTGGCGATAAGAGTGGGCTTGTCACATCGTTAGATAAAGTACGTCTTTCCATGGCCATAGAAGCTAATTTAGATGATGGTTGTTGTGGTTCTGTTGCGTTGATCATGTTGGTCGGATTTGTGGCTGAAGGTAAAGTAACGACAGAGGGATGCGTCTCAAAACTTTCTTCCATAGAAGGGTCATTTGTAGCTGATTGGAGTTCAGCGGCTAAAGAAGAACCCAAGGGTACTTCATTTAGATATCCTTTGCCTAAAAGTTCGTCTTCTAAAGACTGTCCTCCACCCAAGAAAGCTTCGTCTTCATACAATGAGGGTTCTGTCATCATAGTGATAATAATAAAAAGAAAAAGAAAAAAGAAATGTGAATATAAAAAAGAAAAAGAAGAGAGAGAGAGAGAGAGAAAGAGAGGGTTAAAAATAATAAAGGGGGAAAAAAAGATATTTTTTTTATAAGAAAAAAGGACTAAATACTATTTTGTGTTATCCTAAATAGAAGCCTGTACGAGGATAAGTATATTGCTATTTTTGGGTAAAAGCATATTCAAGTAAAAATAGCATCACTTATGCCCATCAAATCGCCAAGGTATAAAAAGAAAGAGAGAATTTATTTTATATTTTTTGTGTGCCTACAAACATATGAAAAATACGTGTATGTATGTGTATATGCGGATTGCATATATGATAAAGGTGATACACAAAATAGGGATTCGAAATAAACACACATATATATATACACACACACATACTTATATATATATATATATATATATATACACGCACAAGAAGACGATATTCTACTTTATAAATTTCCTGTCAAAAAAGAAAGGATTTGAAGCTTGTCTGATAATGCATAGAAACTTAAAAAAGACATGATAAAAAGAGGAAGCTTATTTCTTTCTTTATTTTCCTATCGGTTATTCAACAAACAAAAAGTCTGAATTTGATCTGCTGTTTGTTTTAGTTGTAATATTGTACCGAGATTCAAAAGTAATAGAGTAAGAATGCTTGTTTTAATGTACCTAAAAGAAGGATACAAACAAAGGTAAGAATCCCGCTTTTTTTATCTGTCTTTAAGAGCCAAAATACAGCACATGGCTTTGGCATCTATCCTTTTTTATTTAATTCACCATGACTGTCTACTGCTCATCGTTGTATTCTCTAATCGGTACTCTCTTAATTCTCTTGTGTAATCATGCATTCGTTTTCCCCAATCTTTTAATCGAACGACCTATGCAAAACAATGTTATTGCTGAATAATAAAGTGATACGCTTACCATAGCAGTTGTGTTGTCGTCACTTTGTAACTGGTCAGCTGCATCAACTAACTTTTTTGCTGAAAGAGAAGGATCTTTATACTGCTTCACAAAATCAACGACTTCTTGGTCCGACATAACCGAAGTAATCCCATCTGTCACGAGCACAATAAACGCTGCAGGGTTCTCTTTTGTGATCTTGTATCGAACAATATCAGGTTCAGCAGAGACACCATATCGCTTTAATTTTGCATCTCCAAAGGCTCGACTGGTAGCCAACATACCCATAATACGCTCATCACCCCAAGAATCAGTGGTTATAAAACCAGCATATTTTCTCAACCGATCCGTTTCAATTGGGTTACCAGGATGATGGTCGCCTGTGGTCAAAGAAAAAACTTCGCCTGACAGAGCATCGCACAATAGAATCCGTGTGTCGCCTACATGACCAATAATGATGTCGTATTCTTCACTATCCCAAAATGATTTTTTGTCTAAAGGTTCAATAATAGCCACACTGCCAGTTGAACCTTCATTGTCCTCATGAGAGTCATCAAATCCACCACGTAATTGTTTTAAGCATTGTGTATCTGCTTCCAAAAAAGCAAGTGTCAAGCGTTGTTCGAGTGTCAAATCATGAACATCAATATCTGGCTTAGGTCTCCCTTTCTCATCCACACAGTTTCTTATCACTGAAGGAATTGGAAATCTTCGAAAATAGCCTCTGTAAGAACGTAAATAATTCAACGTTTCATGAAATTCATTCAAACTAATGGTTTCTAAAAGTTCATGCAAATGGTTCGCCAACCTATGTATACTTTAGAAATAAAATAGAATATAATCAGTTTACCATTCAGATACGACAGAACCACCATGCCTACAAAAGATATAAGATCCAGCAATGGAACACAGTGTATATACCCATCAAAAACACCAAAGTAAGCGCGATTTGCATCCATATTCATCTTTGAAAGGCTGTGACTATCAGGTAATTCTAAAGTAACCGCACTGTATTTATCTTCGTTGCTTCTTCTTGTTCCTCTTAAAGAACAAATACCAATAAGTTGGTTTGATTTATTCAGGTTAATTCTTAAGGAACTGCCTATACTATGTTGGTTCTTTTGTATAACATTTATTTCATACCATTCAAGCCTTTTGTTAAATAGTAATTCTTGTATGCAATTTGCCTTGTGGTCGAGAACAGTCTTTTTATATACATAATATATGGTATAGAGTGGAAGAAAAGAAAAGAAAGTACAATAATGCCCCCGCATTTTTCTATTCAAACCAATTTAAGTTCAGCCTTCTTTTAGAGTACACAAACGTCCTATTTCTCCAAAAAAAAAAAAAAAAAAAAAAAAAAAACGCACCATTAAAAAGCATATGAAAGAATTCATCTCTTTAATGATAACAATTGCTGTACAGCTATAAGCTTGTGATTCTATATATATATCCTTGATATTACTTGTTCTCGTTTATTTCTATAATACAGATAGGTTGCTCTTTGGTTGAGCATAATGGAATTTTTTATGCGTAATTTAATGAACAACTTGAATACCCACACTCTTTGCGACACCAATAATACTGCTAGAGATGCTTTCAAGTGATAAATGCTTCAAATTGGCATCTTGTTGCTTAATTTTGGCAATTTCATAGACATGCTTCAAAGTAACTGAACCGACTACTTCAGTGCCAGGTGTTTGGGCACCCTTTGTGATACCAGCAGCTCTTTTCAAAAAGTAGGTGGTGGGTGGTGATTTGACGACAAAGGTAAAAGTACGGTCAGGCTTAATAGTAATGACAGTAGGTAAAGGTGTTTCTGGAACAATGTGTTTTGTTTTATCGTTAAATTGTTTACAAAAATCCATAGACTTGACACCACGGGCACCAAGGGCAGGACCGACGGGAGGACTAGGAGAAGCCTTTCCGGCACCTACTAAGAGCTTAACGAGAACTTCGGCTGCTTGTGTCTTTTTCGACATGAAAAATATGAAAGAAAGAAAGAAAAAAAAAGCGAAAAAAATGAAAATAAAGGAACCTGGACTATTTTCTTGAAGCCCTTGTCATGTGTGGCTTATTGGGTGGGGTGTTCTAAGTCCGATATGCTTTGCCATATTTGAAGGTGCTGCATTGACCTGATATGCACCGTTCTTTCTCTTTATCAAAAAACTATGTTGCCAAAAGAACTGTCAGGTAAAGTGTGTAGTACAATTAAGCATGCTAAAAAGACATCAGTACTAGTAAAAGAGCTTGTTTCATTTATCAATCATGCAACACTTGCTAAGAATGAAGGCCTGATTGAGATTATATGGAATAGATCAAAGCAACTGGAAAGCACTTCTTTGCTTGATAATCATGATTCAACTGACTATTTTTTACAGCTAAAGCAGCTAATTCAACATGGTAATCCTTATTTTTTCAAGAACAAGATGTTGATTATACATGCATAGGTATTGAATTATGGAATTTGACAGTTGAAATGAACATCTATATCACAAAAAATGAGAGACAAAAGATGAAGGCACTAGCCATGCGTAATTACTTTCTAAGATAAATAAGAGCTAAACATCCATAGTAAAAGATACTTGCTTCCATATCTTCCAAATGGATCAAGAATGGAAAAAAGAGAATTATTGGACTTACTTGCAAATGGTTGCAGGCACATTCAGGATTTGTTTAGGTGGGTCTTTTTATTATGTTATGTAGTTTCTGACTCTTGCTTGTAGATTGCGAAGATATGGAAAGTGAGCAACTAGCTCTAATCGATGAACTGAAAAACGTAAAAAAAAAGGTCATATGATAAGCTTGTACTGATAGATTCAGGCTAATCATATATCGATTGAAGATAATATGGATCCAGAAAAGATTATGACACTATTTAAATGCTTCATCTATCAATCAGAATACGTAAGTGACTGATAAAGTAGTCTCGTTATTAAGTATGTATAGGCTTCAAGATTAGAAGACTGGACAGGAGGGAAAACGTTAATTCTTAAGGCTATTGGTATATTGCAGAATATGATGTTAATGTGCTTATTCTTTATTTTTAGAGATACTTTCACCTATGGCATCTCAAGATAAACAAGGAGAGGTATATTGTTTTGTGTCCTTCAATGACTAAATCGCATAGATCAACCGCTTGCTTTATTTAGTTATCGACACAGCAAGTTTGCTTTGCAATGATGTGAGGACAAAGTCAACTGAAATACTAATGTGGGCCATGCAAACCATCGATAGAATACTAGAATGTGGCAATTGTACATTTCCTATCTATTTTTATGTAAGTTCAATAGATTTGATTATCTTATTCCTCCCCTCTTTTTTTTTCTATTAGGAGCCTTTGTTTGATGTTATAGGTATGTTTACATTCATTTTGTTTGCTTTTGATACAAATGAAGACTAGTGGAAGCATGTAAAAAAGACGACTATCTTATTGCAAGAGCAAATCAATCTCTAAATCTTATTGAAGTAATAGACAAAGCACTAAAAGATGCAAGTTCATTTGTTTATTATTTCTCAACAGGCAATCTAACAATTTCTAGGACAAAAAACATTCCATCAGATATTACTCAACAAAGCTAATAATCTTATTGAAGTCTGTTGATATTGCTTCTTATGCCAAAATAGTTCAAAAAGGTTAGACAGCAGAAGTCTAGTCTGATTGTATTAATACATAGATAGAATATTTTAATCTTGTGGAAAATATTACATTGTCAAACGAACAAGACTTGATTTTGTAATATACAGAATAATTAAATGGGATAACGAAACTCACTTTTTTCTTACTACAGGCTATCTTTTATCATAAGAGAGTTAAATCAAAGTGAATGCATCAGGTATTCATTTTATTTTCAAACCTAAAGCTACTGACTTTTTTTTTTTTTTTTTTTTTTTTTTTTTTTTTTTTTTTTTAGTATTTTGCTTCTCTTGGATGGCTTGGATCTGTTGATTCATCGAGTACAGAATGAAGATGCATCTGAAGGCCTTCAGAACGATAGCAGCTTTCTTTACCTTTTCAAGTTCAATATTTTATCTGAGATGGTTATTGAAAATTACAGCAAGCATCAAGCAAAACTTGACCCAAATGTTTTGCAATCAGCTATTGATGGTAAATTAAATATCTGATGCGTTCGTATCTTATTCTTTTATCAGATCTTTACTTAGTCAAAGGAGATGTCAACGAATTAGATCTATCTGCCATACAAGTAGTAAGTGTGTCGTTTATATGTCAATTTTTACGAATCATAATCAACAGGTCACTTGGACTACAGCTGATTTTTTTTACAATGTAAGCCGTTCAGTTATATACAGTCTCATTTGCTTATAGGGATTATAGAAGCAACTTTATGATCATGCTTTACCTTGGTATCGATATTCTTATAATATCACACAGGTCAACTTTCAAGGAACCAGCAATTCTGTCATCGTGACCCAGTAAAGACAATTTTAAAAAAACGAAGTGGTAGATTAAACTGTGTTTATTCTAGGAAGCTTTCGTTTTGTTATATACAAGCAAACGACTACAATGCTGCCTATGAATGTTTCAAGAAAGGAATAGAAGATGCAGAAAGAGATGTAGAACTAGAGGATCATTTATTGCTTTTGAAATTTGCACTTATGCAAAATATCTGTTCTTTGGAGAAAGGTAATCAAACCCATTTCTTTTTTCTTTGCTCACATCTGTAAAGCTGTCACTCCAATTCTAGACAAGATTCTTGTATTACAAGAATTCAAACTTGAGTGCTTTGTAACTATACTTGAATACTGTTATCAGGTAAATAGAGTAAATCATGCATTTACATACAACTCATATTAGTGTAGTGGTGCAGAAAAGCCTCTTTTATTCAAATCGTCCTGGCACGCATCATTGAGTTTTACAAAAATACGACTCAAAAAATAGAGATAGATGCGTATACCAAGGCCTGCTTCTCTCATTTACTTGTTCTTACAATAAGGTATACTCTTCTTCAGTTTCTCTCCTGATATTTATTGATTAGATGTACTATTTACATCAAGACAACAGTCTATGAATCGTTAGAGAAGGATCATGACTTACACACAAGGTATGTACGTGATAAGCTTTTTTCTTTTATTTTTATAGACATGACATGTACATCTAGGAAATTGGATTTTGTATCTATTGCTTCTTACATGAAGAATGGTAATAGCATTAAGCCAAATCATTCACAAGATGCTTACTTGTTTCGACGTAGTTTGCAAAGTTCTGAAAACCTCAGGAGATATACAAAAGCTTGTTCAGTCATATCCAGCACTGAAAATAGATTTGGAATGGATGGTATATACGTGCTGGAACTTTGGTCTCTTTTGTTTTGGTGCTGAAAGAAATGATGAAGGCACATGTCTATTTGAAGTGATTGGCAAGGTAAAATATTAAAAAGGCCAAGAAGACACTTACAAGACATAGCTCTCTCTCTTCTTCAGCTCGATATCATCCGAGACATTTTCCACAGAGAAAGATCGTATTCGAACATTTCTTTTCGCTGCTTCTTATTTAATGCTCTATAGTCATACAATAGAGGTAAAAATTTACTTGTTTTGAATTCTTACCAAGTCTATTTTTAGCAAGATCAAGAAGAAGAGGATAGTTTAGATAGCAATGATGTTATCCACATGCTGGAGTCACTCAAGGTTCAAGAAAATGACGCTATTTCAATCCTAGCAAGTATCTTTGAAATTCAAGTATATGTTGGTGAGAAAATGTTTGATAAAGCCTATCAATTATTTGAGGCAAGTATAAAGTATAAAGGATTTTATTTATACATCTTTTTTAGTTACACGAAAATCTACCTGAGTGTTCATTTTCTATATTAAAACGCATGGCTGGTACGAAGCAGAAAAATATGTGTATACTAGATACTCATCTATGACTAGGGATTATTATACTTCAACCTCATTGTCCTATGGATTGTAAGTAAAAGTAAATATATTGTTAATATTTAATTGTTTTGGTAGATACCTTTCTTGTGGTCAAAGTAAAAATGCACATAATCTTTAACTTAGAGTTACTCACGATTAGATAGAAATTGCACTTGTCCTCAAAGCTCTCTCAGTTGAGTATTGATGACTATGCTAAATGGACGCGGATCCTCGTCTCTGTAGCTCTCAAAAGAAACAATAGTCAAGACTTGTTTGATTGCTTTGTAACTATTCTTCAACATCAGCTCTATAAAAAGGTACATAGGTCTTTTTTTTTTTTTTTTTTTTTTTTTTTTTTTTTTTTTTTTTTTTTTTTTTTTTTTTTTTTTTTTACACAATGCTAATATATCGGTATAGGCTGAATATCCTCAGCATCAATTGTACTACTTGATAGTCATTGCTTGGAACGAAGGCATCACATGCTGCTTCAGGTACAACTATGGAATAGACAACAAGAGAATTAAACTATTCTTTTATAGATCAAACCCTCAAGGGAAAAACTGGTGTAGGATTGCATTTGAAATATTGGCTTATTTTAATCAAGATGAAGAAAAGAAACATGCCCTTGAGGAGCAGGCAAGTACATAATCAATAATCATCATCAAATGCTTACCATGTATGATTAGATGAGTGATGCCTACAGGCTGTTTGAAAGCAGTGATTGAAAAACAGTCTGATTTAAAATGTACTTCATAGAAAGCCTCCTTGAGTAATAATAACAATGATAATAATAATAATAATAAGCTTAACAAATCTTTCAAATTTAAACAATACCTGATGCTTGAACCAACCTGCCATTTGACTCCCCGCTCAATTCTGAGTCTATAAAAGCCCTTTCTCTCTTCCTTTCTCCCTTTCTTCCTTCCTCTTTTCACTCTCTTACTTTTATACAAAATGACCCGACTAGGTTCACCACATGAAAAATACGATTTCATTGAACAAATAGGCGATGGATCATTTGGCACAGTACATAAAGCACAAAATAAAATTAGCCATAAAATTGTAAAGTGTAAATAATGGTTTATTCATGCCAAATGCAACCACAGCTCACCTCTACTTACTTTCTTTTTTTTAAACAGGTTGCTGTAAAAGTGATGAAGAAAAAATACGCTAGCCTTGACGAGTGCGCATATCAATTTGAACCCAAGTTATTAGACTTACTTCCACCACACTTGAATATTGTTCAACTCTATGATAGCTTTCTTTCACCTACAACATGCGATCTTGCTTTTGTTATGGAGTATATGGATGGTGGTAATCTCTATCAGCTTATGAGAGAACGAAAGCACCACAATTTACCCTTTAGTCATGGTGAACTCCGTAGCATTCTGTACGTGGCTCTCCTTAAATAATAAGTGAATAAAAAAGCTGATTTATTCTGTAGACATCAAATACTATCAGCAGTCTCCCATATACATCGACACCACATCTTTCACCGTGACATGAAACCCGAAAATCTATTGATAGACTATTCAGCCAATCGACCCATCATCAAACTCGCAGACTTTGGTTTAGCTCGAGAATTAAATAGTCCACCACCTTATACTGAATATGTAAGCACGCGATGGTACGTTTAAATATAATATCTTCGTCATCATGACCAATGGAATGTATAGGTATCGTGCACCTGAAGTACTTTTGCGTTCTACTGAATATTCTGCACCTGTAGATCTATGGGCAGTAGGGGCTATTTTTGCGGAATTAATTACCCTGGATCCTCTTTTTCCAGGCGAATCAGAAGTAGATCAGATTTATCGTATTTGTCATGTCCTGGGAAGTCCTGGAAATAAAATGGGTGTGGGGCAGAAACAAAAAGTTGTACGACCTGAAAAACGCTTAAGCCCTGGATTTGCAAGAAAAAAGACAAAAGAACTTGATCGTCCTGATATGCATACGGTAACTACAACATCTACCATGTCACCTCTTGATGGTGGAGGGGAATGGAGAGAAGGAGTCAAGTTAGCCTATAAAATAGGATTCAAATTTCCACAGGTAAAAGTTTTCTTTCATGATCGAAAGCAAGGGAAAAGCTCATTTCTATGCAGGTACAACCCAAACCATTAGAATCGATTATGCCCAATGCATCACCATCTATGCTTGACATCATTCGTCATTTCTTGTTCTTTAATCCTACACAGCGATGGTCTGCAGAGATTGCATTAAGGCACACTTTCTTTTCAGAGTCAGATGAGCCTGTTCATAATGTAGTACCAATGGACATCGAACCTACTACCCCACCGGACCAACCTCTTGATCGACATCTTACAAGCAGCCGTGGTAGAACTCTTAAGGGCATCACACCCTTGGACTTATTAACAACACCCAAGTCACCCTATCAAATTTGTCCTGATTGGAACACAGACCATCCCATTTCTCGTCATGGTAGACAGTCTTCTCATACAACACATGTAGATCGTTTCTTGCATGATGTAGAAGCAGCGGACAACAATGCTTGGTTAACACAAAGTAGACCCATCTATAGTTCTCATCAGAAAGTACATCCTGTTACAGATAGACCCAATTCACCTCATACATGGAAATATAGTTATGCAGCACATCAATCTTATAGACCAAGTACGCCTGTTGTAGAGCATAAAATAGCCCCTTCCTCATCTTCTAAAAGACATTCTTTACGAGCAAATGAAGAAGGAGAGGAAGTACCTCGAAGAACATCAGCTCATCTTTTACATCATAATCATCACCCTCATCATAATGATTATCATCATTCTCATCGTCCCACAAGTAATAACACATCATTTAGTCATGATAGAATACCACATTATGGTAATCAGCTTATAAAATGGGCTCCACCTCACTATCATCATCCTACACCCTCCACAAATGAAGACAAAGCAACAGAGACACGACCCCAAAGTAGACAATGTAGAACACCTGCATCCTTTTCAACCAATCTTATGAAAACTAAGCATGCGACTTCCATGACTACAGCAAATACGCCTACATCATTAACTCATCATTCACCTATCAAGACATGGACTTCTCAGACAGCACCTCCTATTATCAATGCAGATAAAGCGATTGGACATAACGATCAAGTATGGACACGTAAATCAGATAAGCCCCAATCGACACATCGTAATTCGACTCTGAACCGTTTTAATTTATGGGTGCCTGAAAATGACGATAGTGACGATCAAGAAGATAACTATTCAAACAAAAGGTAAATATTTATATGAATGATACACTTATTGACTCTGATTATCAGATGGGTTCAAGTACTGTAAATAATAGCCTGTATTTAATTGCATATATTCCCCCTCCCCTCTCTCTTTTTTTTTAAAAAAAAAAATAAAGCTTATTTGTTGTTATTCCGCACTATTCGGGGCTGAGATGATTATGCGTTTTCTTTGAAAAAAAAGGGGGAGGGGCCGGGAACTATTTCTTTTTTCTTCCTTTCTTTCATTCTTCTTATTTTTTAATTCAATCATGCTTGGACGTGTCACATCAAAAGAAGCAGAAGGCGATCCAGACTGTACAGAAGTCTTGGAAGACAATTCACGTAGCATTTTGATGGGCATCATCAGTCAACTTCGAAAAGATATGGATTTACATAGAGTTACTTTACCTACTTTTGTGTTAGAGCCAAGATCCATGTTGGAAAGAGTAACAGATTTTATGAGCCATCCTGAATTCTTGATAGAGTAAGTTCTTCATGTCATTGAATGATACTCATGCTGTTGAAGAGCAAGCAAAAAATCAGATCCTCTTGTGCGCTTTTTAGATGTCGTAAAATACTTTTTATCTGGTTGGCATATTAAACCTAAGGTACATATATTTTTTTCATACGCGATTTCTGTTTATTTAGTGTATCTTAGGGAGTTAAAAAACCTTATAACCCTGTTTTGGGTGAAGTGTTTCGGTGCAAATACAAATATAATAATGGAACCGAAGCTATTTACGTTGCCGAACAAGTTTCACATCATCCACCTATTTCTGCTTTTTATTATGGTAGTCCTGAAAATGGAGTTTATATCCAAGGCGATCTTCGTCCTAAATCAAAATTCCTCGGAAACAGTGCTGCAACATTGATGGAAGGTGAAAACCATATTGTCTTTACACACTTGTACAATGAACGTTATGATATTACAATGCCTAATATTTATGCAAAAGGCATTTTATGTAAGTCATTCAATCTGTCTTTACTTTAGATTAACAAAAAAAAAAAAAGTCGGTAAAATGGTTTTGGAATTAGGCGATAGTTGTATCGTGCGGTGCCGAACAAGTGATTTAGTATGCGAACTGGATTTCAAAACCAAGGTACAACTATATATATAGGGAGAGGGAGAGAGCGTATGTTCACCTTTCACTAGGGGTTCTTTTCTGGTCAATACAATTCAGTTGCAGGAAAAGTCAAGAGAGAATCAACAGGTGAAGTGCTTTATGAAATCTCTGGTCAATGGTCAAATGAAATTTACATCAAAATGGCCAAGGTAAAAAAAAAAAAAAAAAAAGTGTTTGTATATGAAGCCAACAAGAAATGCAATAGGCTACCAACAAAACACTTTTCTTTGATGTAAAATCTGCTAAAATCCATCCCAAGATTGTTCCAGATATTCAAGACCAAGATCCAATGGAATCTAGAAGGTGAGTATTGAACAAAAGACATGGCTGCTCAACACAAACATTAGATTATGGTCTAAAGTGACAGCTGCTATTCTTAAAGATGATATGGACACTGCTACAGCTGAAAAAACAGTCATTGAAGAAAAGCAGCGTGAGGATGCAAAGCAGCGTGAGGCAGAAGGAAAAGAATTCAAATCTAAATTCTTTAATACTGTCCATGGTGATCAATATGAATTTAAAGGTCTTGCAAAGTAAGTTTTTTTTTCTGTCTTTTGATGAAATGCTGACTTGTTTTCTTTATCAATAGCCTTGATTATAGTAATAAAGAAAAAGCAAAAGCAGACTTGGAGAAAATGGTGCTTGCACCTCTGAGTTCTACTTAACTTGTCAAAAAAAAAAAAAAATAACATATAGAAAAGTACTTTGTCTCTTTTTCTATGTTTTATTGAGCTTAATAGAATACAACACGCCATCTGTCATTTTCATCAGGACCATCACCATAACCAGTAACTTCATTGTTATCAGAATCAAGGGATTCATCATGACTATGTCTATATAAAACAGTTAATTTCATAATAAAGAAGAGAGAATACATACAAAGTAACACCAGTGGCTTTATGACGGAGGAAGAAGGAGCGACCAGTATACCAAGTCTATATAGAAAGGTGTTAAAATAAAAAATAAACATATCAAACTCACATTGTCTCCTTCATCATATTGTTCATTTTCTTCATCGTCAAAAGTCCATTGCTCCACAATCCATTCATCATTTTCATCACTATTGAAATCATCACCGAAACATGTCACTTCTTGTTGTTCAGTAACAGGGCTTGGGATATCAGGATGTGAGTGAAGATTGGTTCTTGTTGGCATATGCTTAAGACGAATTACATCACCAAAGTTGACTTCCACATCACCACTGTCAATTTCATCACCCAAGCGAGGAATGACAATAAAAGTGGTTTCGGGAGTAGCTTCCCAACCACCAGTAAAGACAACTTGTTGACCACTACCATTATCATAATGACGACCACCTTCAGAAGTCAAATAACGACCACTCATGTTATGCTTTAAAGAAATGTGGCTCCTAAACACCATGGATTCAGCTTAAAAAACCCTCCCTTTTAATATCTTTACTTACCCAAAACAAATGGGACCATCAGGGCGAGAACCATAAATTACTTCGTCTGCTGGGATGAATACAACGAACTGAATTCAATTGGATTTCTTACCACTCATTATTAATAATAAAGAAGAAAAAGAAAAAAAAGAATAACAAGAAGTTCTCTTTTATAGTTTTTTAAATAACACATGGAATAAGATTAATGAGGGCAAAAGAGTGCCTGAATTTTTTAGCGGATTCTTAATTACTGCAGACTAGAGTAGTTTATTCATAAACAGTGGGAATATATATACAATTAAAAAGACATGCCTTTGCCTTCAATAGACACTTTGGGTGTTGTTCTTTTAGGTCCAGTTTTGATTGAACGCATTGTGTTGTTCAGTCTTCTGAAAGTATTATCAGGCTATACATAAAATGCATTAAT
Source organism: Gilbertella persicaria (assembly GCF_025201335.1). NCBI lineage: Eukaryota > Fungi > Mucoromycota > Mucoromycetes > Mucorales > Choanephoraceae > Gilbertella > Gilbertella persicaria. Next base: position 24,995 of record NW_026251963.1, on the reverse strand, counting down.
AACAAGCTAAACTGAATTTCACTTACTTTAGAGCCTCTGTTCTTATCAAGACGAACTGTGCTCTGAGGTGCAACATCATAATCTGCTGCAACTGCTTGAGGAACATGAACAAAGTGTCTGTTTCGAGCCCTGTTGTTAAATAAGTAAATAGCTCAATTAAGGAATGACTTACTTTTCTTCTTCAGGCTCTTCTTGAGGACGCTTATATCTCTTTCTTTGGTGAAGACTAAATATACACAATTAACAATGAAATTCCTATTAACCGTTGTACTACAACTTACACATCAATCTGACTATATTCTTGCACAACAGGACGGCGTTCCTTATAATTTTCACTACGCTTAATTACCAACCGACTCCATTTGGCCACCAATTGATCTGCTCTTCTCTTCATTGCTGGCTCAATACGGGGTGATTTTGTGTAGAAGTAAACGATTTTGCCTACACCACTTTCACGTAAGTGATCACCTGAAATAGGTAGTTTGTCCAAGATATCCAACATTTCACTCTGGATATCTAAACTAGGCAAAGAACGATCAGGCAAAGGTTCAAGCCATAATCGAATGACATCTAATAAACCATTATCAAGAACAGCATCATATAAATGCTTACTATAATCAGAAAGTTAGTTCTATAGAAACACTGTGTCAAAACTTACTTTGTCAACATGGTAGATACTTCAGTCAACATCTTTAACTTGGCAACAGCTGGTCTTCTTTCTCCATTGGCAATAGCGTCTTCTTCAGAGGCATTTTTCATGCGTTCTCTTAGTAATGCTAATTCTTCATCCATACTGTTTTCAAGATCTTCACCGTCTTGTCTCTTCTTCTTCTTTTTGCCGCCTCTTAGAGCTTTTGCAAATTCTCGGTCAATCTCATCTCTTAAGGCTAGAATAAAAGCATGAGCTATCCAGTACTGATTCTTTTATTGGCTAAATTACCTTGTTGAGGGTCAACAGGGCCTTGTTCGTCATCTACATCATCTTCTACAGTTGAGGTGTTTTTCAACTCACGAATTTCACGTCGAACTTCTTCTAGTCGAGCGTTTTCTTCATCATCTACATTGCGTTGTTTCTTTTTGAAGGAAGGTAGTTTTGTAACTAGTCTAGCTACTTCTTCTTCTTGTTCTTGTTGATGATATTGCACAGATTCATCTACTTGATCGTAATCTTGACGTCGAACTGGTTCTTCTTCATTATCAGACGCTAAAAAACACATCAATATACACGATGTAGTTGTATGAAAAGATATACCTTGGTCTCCATCAAGATCAGACATTTCTTCTTCTTCACTTGTGCCAAACAGTTTTTCTTGTCTCTGAGTAAATAAATAGGTTTAATACGGGTTAAGTCAAAGGCTTCCCTATTAGTTTACCATAGTCTCTTCATCGTAGGAAGCCATTTTGTATATATGAATCGATAAAGTGTGAACATGATGCGAATTAGAACCGCGCGCATTACAAAAAAAAAACTCGCTAAAGTTGACATCATCACTACAAAGGCAAGTCCTTATATCTCCCCCCACTTTAAGTGACGTCGACCAAGCCTGTGGCTTTTGTTTAGTGAATTTCTAAAATAGTCAACTGAAGTGCATTATCGAGAGCGTGTTAAAACTTGAAGTATATACGTTCAGGCCATGACATCAACAGCAGGCCACAACTGCTCTCAAGTGGTCAAGATGGCCAAGATGGCTAGAAGAGCGCTATCAACAACGCCTTCAAATGCTTTGCCATGGGTTTAATGGTAAGTGAGTTCTTTTTCAAGAATTACAATCCCTAAAGCTAATGTGGCGTATTTACGTAAAGCCTTACAAAGCCCTTCAATGCTTTCTCTAGTCACATCATGATAAAGTGCCCCTGATCCATATACTGTATCGTTATTCTTTCATACCCTACGCGTTGCGTTTAATGCATTGTTAGATTCTGTTCATTCATTGGTTATTTTTTTTTGGGAATTCACTCATTCTAGAGTTGCTATAGCATTCAGGACATACTAAGCCACAATTTTCATCTTTGACAGTTCATTTGAGTGTCGTTCGATAGCAACTATCACCATGAAAATTGTGACCCACATCACACAAGTTACATTGACGTCTTTGTTATTATTGTTGTGTCATGCATATACCCTCTCTCTCATGCTCACTTTGATTTATCGCGTCAAAAGGGAAAAAAAAGTACGCTAAGCCACCCAAATATACTCTTTCTAAAGAGGCACATATAGAAAAAAAATTACAGAAAAAGTTTTCTTTATTTGAGGATTTTAGAAGTAGGAATGAACGACATTTAGTCAAAGAGACCGAAACCCATATCCTATAGAAGCACATGTTAATACCAAACACAAGCAACCTATTGTTATAACTTACATCATCAGATTCTTCCTTTTCTTCAGCCTTTTCTTCTTCGGCAGGAGCATCGCCAGCAGCAGCACCGGCAGCAGCACCACCAGCAGCAGCAACGGGACCAGCAGAAACGGAAGCGAGCTTGGAGGAACCTTCAGCAATAGCCTAATAATCATGTTAATATCCATACACAGAAAAAGTTTTTTTTCCATCACTTACTTCAGCGGCGGTCTTGCCTTCCATAGCCTTCAACAAGGCAGAGGCACGGGATTCGTCAACTTCGACACCAACGGAGCCCAAGACCTTCTTGAGGTCTTCAGCAGAGGGGTGGGCGTTACCACCAGCGACGAGAAGAAGATAAGCTGCGAGATGCTTCATTGTCAAGTGTCAATGTTCAAAAAGAGAGGATGAACCAGTGGCTACAAGGAAAAAAAAATTATTTATGGTGGATTTCTTGCTCAAATTTTTTTCTAATTTACGATGCCTGATTGGATCATTGTAGCTACGTCACGAGTGACTTGCGAATTTATAAATTTTATTCATTTTGAATGTAGCCATCCTTTGCCAAGTCCAGGAAATCAATGAGCTTATGGTACAAGAATTTATATGTCCATGCATTACCCTTGATGCGACGAACATCTACTATATATATTCCTGGAAGATTCTTGATACGGCACATTTCTACTGCAAATCGTATTTCTTCGCCCGTATCAATGGATCCATCGCCATAGATAGGCTCTGTGCCCTGAGTTCGGACTACTTCGAGCGAAGAGTCAGAAGATGTATCCGTTGTGATTTGTTCAGAGCTATTATCCGCTGTTTTGTGAGATTTTGCCTTGCGTCGTGTGCATTTGATGATGAAGTCATTTTCTACTCTAGTATCAATGCCTAAAATACGCAAAATACGTGAAATATCTTGCATAACAATCAAAGGTGATTTGGACGTTAATGCAGTACGGTCAATAGCACCTTGATGAAATTGAAGGCGATCATCCATGGACTGCTTGATTTCTTGCTTGCTCAAGTCTACCAGGGCTGATTCGCTTCCACTCAATGGGTTTCTTCTTCCAATAGTGCCTTGTTCGGGCACATGAATGATTTCTTTGACAGGCTCTTGTTGATACTGAGTTTTAAATCTAACAGTATCATTCACTTTAACAGTATTCGCAGTAGAAGACAAGATGGATTTAATATCTTTGCTGCTGTTTTTGATGACCAAAATTTCTTTCGGTTTAGCTACAGGATCTATGGTTTCCTGGACATGAACTGTCCGATTTCTGTGATGTGTACTCAAATTGATTTTTTTTGATTTGTTTAAAAGCTGAGATGATAGATTGGGAGTAACTGTTTCCTTTTTGGCTTCTTTGACTGTAGATTTCAAGTTAGCAACACGATACATGTATAACAGCTCTTACCATGAGATTTCTTTTTAATCCAATCCATCATTTTCTGACCAGTCTTCTTAGGCGCTGTAGGTTCTTTCATCTCAGATGGAGAAGCAGACCAAGTGTTTCGTTGAGGGCGATATAGTTCCTGTGGTGCATCCGTTTCTTCAAATCGACTTTTAGGAAACGAAACATGAACTTCTTGAGGAGGCTGGCTTCTATGCTTTCTGTAAATACTTCGTCGTACAGCTGCCATGGCTTTCCTTCCACTATCACCTAGGCGGACTGAAGCAGAAGGGCCCATAGGAGCAGGAGGGGCAGGAGAAGCAGGAATACTTGCTGATGAAAATGATGTATTGGCAATTGAATCTGATACTATAGAAGACTCGCTGCCATTACTCACATCAAGATGTGCCGTGCCCTCTTGCTCTGATTTGGACACACCTTTACATGATACAACACTGCTCGTGACTAAAGCTGTGTTGTGATTGGATATTGCACTGATGATACTGTGTTGCTCAATAGGCTTTTCGTCCTGATTCATTGAAGAACTATTCTGAATAGGTTCTTTTGTAGATAGAGTTAATTCTGTTCGAGCCTCTTTTTTGGGTGGCATCATTTGCTCAATAGAACAATCGTCTAGATGAGAAGAAGAATCCTGTGTTGTCTTGGATTCTTGACGAACAAGACTTTTCTGTGCTTTCTTCATGAATGTGCTATTCGCTGCGGGGTTGATTGGTTCATTGTCATCACCATCTCCTTCCTCTTCGTCATCTTGTTTGTTCTCTTTCTCTATTTCTTCAGGCGTTGAACTGGTGTTCAATGGAAGTTGTGCTGGCTTTCCAGCAAAAAAGCTTAAAAGCTTTTCTGTTCCACGACGTTGACTTTTGCGTACACTGCCAAATGTAGAAAACTTGCTTTCAACCACAGAAGGTGAAGATAAAGATCGTTCTGGATTGACAAATGTATCTATATCAACTGATTCGGTTGAAGTGACAGTGATAGCTGAGTCGTTCTTAACTGCCTTTCGGGAAATAAACTGAGGTACCTTGGAAGAAGCATGAATCACATTAGCCGTAGCATTGGATCGGCCAATGGAAAAGTACTTTAATGCATTGCTCTTCATGGGTTCTTCTGATTGTACGAGGTATTTTTCGTTCATGACAGGAGCAAAGTGGTCTCGTTTGATCATTGGAATATGTGTCTTTCTGGTGGTCGTTACTGTTCTTTTTATAGGCAAAGAAGTAGATATACTGCTGCTGATCATCAAACTTGATTTTACATCTGAGGCATTCGTTAGTGTACCGTCTGCTTCGATCTGCACAGCATCTTTTTCGAGAAACGATCGATATTTGTCGAGCCAAGGGTGTTTGATGACATAGTCGAGTGAACAGCGCTTAGCAGGGTCTGGAACAAGCATCTTTTCGAGCAAGTCTCTTGGCTCTGCGCCCACATAAGAAGGAAACATAAGATGTGTTGATAGAATGTAACGATACAACTGATTGATATTGTCACTATCTGGGTTAGATGGATCGTCATCAAAAGGAAGAAATCCACAGAGCATAGCATAAAGAATAACACCACAGCTCCATACATCTACTGCTGAACCAGCATATAGTCCAGCATTTACTACAAGTTCAGGTGCAGCATAACAAGGCGAACCACAGGTTGTGGCCATTAAATCGTCTGCAGCAGAAGCAAATTGATTGGCAAACCCGAAATCAGTGACTACAATATTTCTATTCTTGTCAAGAAGGATGTTTTCCTAATTTAAAAGGGATTAATTATGTAAACTTATGTACAAAGCTCCTGATACTTGCTAACTTTAAATCTCGATGAACGATTTTGCGTTTATGCATATAATGAACACTGCTTATAAGTTGAGCAAAGAATCTTTTTGCATCCTTTTCTTTTAGGTATCGATGTGCTAAAATGTATTCAAATAGTTCTCCGCCTAGAATAAAGTTGTTGATTTCAAGGACAGCTATGCATTGCTTGTTTACCTGAGGCGTATTCTAGAATAATACCAATGTATTTCTCTGTTTCAACAACATCAAGCAATTTTACAATATAAGGATGATTCAAAGTCTATCATTGTCAACACTCGCTTTTTCTTGGTCTTATTGCTTACTTTGAGTACTGAGATTTCTCTTTCTATTTTACTGATATAATTTTCTGATCCTGAATCTTTCTTAATCAACTTTATCGCTACCTAGAATAAAGTTCATTATAAGATAAGCAATTAAGAATACATTTACCTCTTGGCCTGTTTCCACATGAACACCTAGCTTAACTTTTCCAAATTCACCTTCGCCTAATGTCTGTAGCAAATTATAGGATCCAAACCTATTTTGTTTTTTTTGGCTTCTTGTAGTTAATAAATGGGACATGATTATGTAAAGAAAGAGAAGAACGAGATAAACGTAAGATACAGTTCCAATGGATCAGTTTTTATAAATGTTAGAAGAAGGAGTCTATAGTAAGAAAATAAAAGGGGAATTTACATAACACTTTATTATATGTAGGTGTTTGTTTTTGTATTTGTATAAAATTATATAAATGCAAAAGAAAAAAGGGGGAGAATCTAACTTGGTAATTTCTATAAACTTCTAATTGTCTAAAAAAGTGAAAACACAGGGAAAAAAAGAGAAAGAAGAAAGAGAGTAGAAAACGTATATTACAATGAAGAGCAATGATGTTTGAATGCAGAGAAATTCATGCGCGTATTACAGAATATGCATTTCAACCAACTCGGACACGACTTGCGTCAATTACGAAGCGATCTTTTTTTTTTTTTTTTTTTTTTTTTTTTTGTACTAAACTATACATTTTAATGCATAAAAAAATAATGATGATAATGAAAAGAATGAGTTCAGTGTATATCAATCTTATGCTTTTGTAAATGAATATATAATGTGTATTTATTGTAATTACGAAAGAGTGAACGATTAAGAAAGAGATACATATATATATATATAAAAATAAAGATGTAAAGCATCTTCTCTATATATACTCCTTTAGAGATTATTTTTAGTCAGGCCAGTTACATGAAGAAAGTGGCAGCAAGTACACATACGACAGACGCCACAAATGCATCACCATAAACCATTCTACAATTCATTTTAGTGGCACTAGATGATGAACTACCATTTGGACCATTGCCATTGCCACTAGGGCTATCCAAAGCAGGTGCAATTTTAGCACATGAAGCCAAATCATTTCTTTTAGGGATCATTTCTTGCCCAAGGCCGTTAAAGTCACAAGCTCCAGTTGACTGCTTGAGTTCCTTTGTCTTCAAGTTGTAAAGCCAACTAAGTTTGTCTCTAGCAGAACAAAACGAGAATGCACCATAGACCCCTTTTTCAGCATCACCACTGATCTCAGCACATGATACCATGCCACACATTGTATCCAATTGAGATCCAAGCGTACTATTGCCTACGTCACCTGGAATACTCGTTACCTTGTCAGAAGCAACACATTTCATGTTTTGTACCATGCATTCACAAGCACCATAAGAAGGAGTAGGTGGTAGGGAGGAAGATGCTTTCCAAGTGGCACTAATGGCAGGACAATTGGATTCTGGCTTCTTTTCATTATAAGCATCCATCTTGACACCTATGGGTTTTGTCTTTTCCATTTGTTGCTTGAGATTTTTGTAGTCTTCAAGCAGTTCTGCTTCACCAGAGTCTGTGATTCGCACCAAGCCATATCTGTTGTTTTCTTGAGTCCATTCATAGACAACCCCGCCTGACCATATACCTGTCATCTCTGGGCCATAGATAGCAGCCACTTCAGTAAATGGTCGGGGTGTAACAAGATTACAACCATATTCTGAAAGAAACACAGGTTTACTATAGTTTTCAAGTTCTCTTGTACGATCCTTGAAGCCTGATTTTTGAAATGTAGATGTACCACACCATTCATAGAGATTGATGCCAAAGAAATCAGCCTATTTAGAATAAGATAATCTACATTTGCATACTTATTATCATACCTGAGTCTCTGGTTCACCACAATTGAAATAATCCTTGATGTCATCTCGGATAAATTCATCATCATTACTTGCATAACCAACTGGAATTGCCCTGTTGCTGGCACTCTTCACATATGCCTTAATATCACGAAGAGAAGCCTTCACATAAGCAGAAGCCTGAGTGTTTGTCTTATCGTTAGTGACTTCGTTGCCAGCAATAAAGCCAAATAGATTATCATATTTTGTAAAGGCATTGACGGTCGCCTTATAAGCTTCATACAATTGAATACCATATTCTGGTACTTTTCGATTGACAGAGAAGCGTGGTGTTGCAATATCGAGCAATAGATAAATACCTGCGTCTGCAAACGATTTCATACAGGCATCATGGTTCTTTCTTGGATCCACCTATCATGTTGAATGAGTTATCTGTTAAGGAGAGAAAAGAAGAAACTTGCCTCATAAACACGGAGAACATTAGTACCAAGTTTAGCCATGAGCGGGGCATCTCGTGCACAGGCTTCAGGTTCAGCCAAGGGATCAATTGTTTTCTCCACAGTTGACATCTGTGTTCGAGGTTGATATGCCACACTACATCACTCTATTAATACCTTGTGTGTACGCTTTTTCCTGCTTTATTTACCCTTTAATAAAAAACTGCTCCTTTGTTACAGAATCAAAAAATTTTGATCCCTTAGTAACAATAGGATTCAATGCGAGAGCTGAACTAGTGGCATATGCTATCAATAAAAGTGATGTTGAGATCTTCATATTTTTTTTTGTTAAAAGATTAGAGAAAAAAGAAGAAAGAAACGAATTATTGACATGTTGATAAATATCATTTTGTTTTTCTCAAACAAAATAAAAGTCGCACCTAGGGCCTTTTTTGTTATAATTTCTAGGAGGTTGATGCGTTCCTTGACTTCAAAAATGTTTGACCTGTTTTTTGTTGTTGTTTATCTTCACAAGATATAGCAGTGGAATGAGCACAAACTATGCTTTTGTTCTCTTTAGTTTCTTTTTTTTTAAGAAACTAGATTTTTGTTTATTGAACTTACCTAAAAAAAAAAGAACGATGCATGTCAAGACATTTTATATCGGAATAAACATGTAGAAAAGAATGTCATACTTTAAGGGATAATGTTTGTCTAAAAACTAATTCATCTTACAAGTCTTTATTTTGTTTTATTAGTTTCTAATTGCGTTACAAACACAAAATTACACAAAACATCAAATTCTCGATTTTCGAGATTGAGTTTTTCTATCGTTGTCAATATCTTATTGAGAGCCCATTTCCTTAGCAATTTCTTCAGCACGCTTTTGAACATCGCTGATATCACCTTGCATGTAGAAAGCAGATTCAGGCAAGCTATCGTGCTTACCGTTCAAGATTTCTTGGAAAGAACGGATAGTGTCAGTGAGCTTGACAAGACGACCTTCATAACCAGTGAAGACTTGAGCGACAGCAAAAGGTTGAGACAAGAAACGTTGGATCTTACGGGCACGTTCGACAACGAGCTTATCTTCTTCAGACAATTCATCCATACCCAAAATAGCAATGATATCTTGAAGAGACTTGTAGTTTTGAAGGATTTGTTGAACTTCAGTGGCAACCTTGTAGTGTTCTTCACCGACAATACGGGGATCAAGGATACGAGACTTGGAGTCAAGAGGATCGACAGCAGGGTAAATACCCAATTCAGCAATTGAACGAGACAACACAGTGGTGGCATCCAAGTGAGCAAAAGTGGTAGCAGGAGCAGGATCGGTCAAATCATCAGCAGGGACATAGACAGCTTGGACGGAGGTAATGGAACCGTTCTTGGTGGTAGTAATACGTTCTTGCATACCACCCATATCAGTGGAAAGAGTGGGTTGGTAACCGACAGCAGAGGGGATACGACCCAAAAGAGCAGATACTTCAGAACCAGCTTGAGTGAAACGGAAAATGTTATCAATGAAGAGCAACACATCTTGACCTTCGTTATCACGGAAGTATTCAGCAATGGTCAAACCAGTCAAGGCAACACGGGCACGGGCTCCTGGGGGTTCGTTCATTTGACCGAAAACAAGAGCACACTTGGAATCACCTTCCAATTGAATGACACCAGTTTCAATCATTTCATGGTAAAGATCGTTACCTTCACGAGTACGTTCACCGACACCACAGAAGATGGAGTAACCACCGTGAGCCTTGGCAATGTTGTTGATCAATTCTTGAATCAAGACAGTCTTACCGACACCAGCACCACCGAAAAGACCAATCTTACCACCACGAGCATAAGGAGCCAACAAGTCGACAACCTTGATACCAGTTTCGAGGATTTCGGGAGTAGGAGATTGATCAACGAATTCGGGAGCTTCAGCGTGAATAGGACGGTGAGCCTTGGTGTTGATAGGACCACGTTCATCAATGGGTTCACCAATAACGTTGATGATACGACCAAGGACTTCCTTACCGACGGGGATGGTAATAGGAGCACCAGTGTCAACAACCTTTTGACCACGAACAAGACCTATATAGAGTATAAGTATATCGACAAAAAAGAAAAAAAAACGCGAAGCATGCTTTCTATTTACCTTCAGTACCATCCATAGCAATAGTACGGACAGTGTTTTCACCCAAGTGTTGAGCAACTTCAAGAACAAGACGACCTCCAGCGTGATCTTTGACTTCAAGAGCGTTCAAAATGGCAGGCAAGTTGTCTTGTTCAAATTGGACATCGACAACGGCACCAATAACAGAACTAGACAATGAGTGATGAGTAAGCGTGTTTGGGTTGCTATCGTTATTGCTTCTTACCGAATTTGACCAGCACTGGCAGCTGAAGCATATCTTCTGGCTACGACACAATGTCAATAAAATAAACTTGAATGCTTATGAGATTTACCTTGAGAAGCAGCGAAGCGAGCAGCGGGTGTTTGAGCGCGGGTAGCGTTAGAAGCTATAAAGCCAAGTGCACGAGAAATGTACATTTTCCCTTTCGACGATGAGAGAAAGAAAGAAACGGCTGTAAATAATATATCCACCGTAAAAAACACGCGGTGCTTGAATCAACAAGGGATGCTTGTGGATTCTACAAAAAAAAAAATTATTGGCTTAGACCTTTACAGCTCAGGCACAAGCACATTTAAATTTGCATTTCTAAGCTTATGGCTAAGGTTTTGGTAACATATCTTTGACAGCTAAACATCGTTGCTTTTCCTTTTAGTATCGTCTATATTAATTACCTCTACGGTTCTTATTGTCCAAAACACCTTGTTTTTCAATTTGAAAAACTTTATGTATTCATCTTTTTTTCGAAAAAATAGGCCCACACTTCTATTCATACGCTTGCTTATAGTAAGCAATTTAAACCCTAGATGCAATCTAATACTATTGCCATAAAAAGGAGCTTGGCATATTGAAAACAACAATTAGCTTTCAGTTACAAGTGCCTCTTCTTTTAACTTACTGTTAGAAAAGATGTCAGTATCAAGATTGAGTATTCTTCATTATCATTACCAGCTTCTGATAGTGAAAAGGTCGATACTTTAATCTAATAAATCAAAAAGTAGTATGCGAAAAGTTTATTTCAACAATTAGTCTAATGAAAAAATCGGATAATGGAAGTGTTATTCAGGTTCCCTTCTTTATATATATATATCTCTGTTGTTTGCTAAGTCTTCTTCATTTAGTTGAAGTTCTTATGTATAATGGGTGTGAAAAAAAGTTGCCAAATTGAGCAAACAATGAAGTTCCCATAAAGAAAACTGCATGAATCTTGCACCATGGATAAAAAAGGCCGTTGATCTAAATTTAAACCAATTGACTTGACCGTAACACAACCGATTTGTTGATTTGTATAGAAATAATGCCAGCATTTGTATTATAATTAGTTTATTACTTTGATTATGCTATATAAGTTAAAATAAGAATTACAAGAATTGTACAAGAGCAAGAGCAACAGAGGCTCTAACAAGGTACTTGGAAACTTGAGTACCCATAGTGGCTGCATTAGCCTTGTTAATAATGCTAGAAGGTGATAAAGAAGTACTAGAGCCAGTTGCTGAAGCCAAAGTAGAAGAAGGAATTGAAGAAGAAGTTACAGGAGCAGCAGCAATGGTAATGGAGATACTGACATTTGTTTGGGACACGCTGTCTGTAAAAACAACCTGATAGTTACCAGCAGTGGTATTGGAGGGAATGTGGTACTACACAAAAAAATGACCTTTTTAGGATAAAATTCAACACAGACGTCTGATAACTTACGTTGAACTGATGCTCATAGACAGTACCACCAGTAATTTCTTTCTCGAAACTGAATCCTTTACTGATATCAGCAGAAGCAGTCATTACAGTAGAAGAATTATCTCCTACAAGTGAAATAGAGAGCTGAAGGTCTATACAAGTCAATACGACTCTGCGTTTCGCGTTTCCCAACACTTACTATCAGATGTAGAGTTATCAGCAACATCATAAATACAAGGAAGGATTTGGCTAGCAACATAGGGAGCATTAGGAGCAGGAGAAGTAACATTGAACTGATAACTTGGAGATTGCACCAATGCTTCAACAGCAAGGACTAAAGTAGAGAATAAAACTGCGATTTTGACCATGAGGAATAAGTTGAGGGGAAAAACAGAGAGAAAAGAAATATACAACAAAGGATGGGAAATCTATTTAAATACTTGGGGTTGAGAAAAAGGAGAAAGAGAAAAGACATTTTGTGAAGCACAAGAGGAGATTGAATTGCAAAAATCAGGGTGGTTGTGCGACAATCAGCAGATTGGATGCTTTCTTGACAGGGCTGACTCAGTTTAAGATAAACAACATTTTCTTTTTTTTTTACGTTTTGTCATTATCAGCCTCATTATGCTATAATTAACATTGCCTGCTTATCACAACAAGTGTGCAATACGCGACCGTATATAATTTTTTTTTGTTGACATTAGTCTTTTTTGGCTTCAAATTTTTTATGATCTGTACAAATTGCTCGTTCATTTGAGGTATGAATTTTGATCACTCAAAGCAAAAAGCTCTGAGCAATATCAGAAAAAATAACCTTCATTTACTTTCATATATCTTGTAAACAAGACTGAGCATATATTCATTACAATGATCTTCGAGCTATATAGGATAAAAAAAAATGTCGTCTGTGAAATGTTGATAAAGAAAGAAATGACGTCCTTTATTCAAGGCAATGAAGGCTTGTTTGTAACTACTCAATTAATATGCTTTTTGATCTGATATACATAATGCAATTGATATAAGAAAGAAGTATTTGTTATGAGCATATCAACTACAAAATTTTCTGAATAGTATGTACAAATATTACTTAAAGAACGCCACTTTTGTATGTTTGACAAGAACTGTATCTCCGCCTGCAGAAAAAAAATGACGAAAGCTATCTTCTTTTTTTTTTGGTTTGCAAAAGAAAGATGAGGAGGAAGAGATTGTTAGAAAAAAAGGAGATTGTTGATAGAAAAATATTGTGAGTCTCTGAACTGAGTAGAAGAAAGGGGACTGCTGCAATTGCTTTCACAAGCATTGATGTCAGCGAGGTTTACACTAGATTGCCAAGTTAGGTAATACAAAAGGTTATTCTTTTGTTTTGCAGAAAAAGGCATTTCAAGAGCGAATCAGTGGTCAAAACCTTATGTACAACTTTAATATACCACTCTCGTATTGTTTTTACTGTTTCCTAAAAAAAATGGTGACTTGATAAAGTAAGCAAAGAAGAAAGGAGTAATATAATCTAAACAAGTAAAATACAACTTTCTAGTAAGAGATTTCTGGTAATATATACATCAGCATTTAGGGATTACGAAAAAAGGTAAATAAGCCTTAGCATTCTTTATGTATAAATCAGCCACAGCTTTCTTTTACCTAGCAACTGCATGCATTTGAATATTCACGAAATGCTTGCTTGTTGACACAATGTTCTTATGATGCCTTAGGGAATAATGCAAGTAGATTATACAGTGCATTTAATAGCAATGTTTATAAAGAAAAAAAATTAAGTTGAACAGATGTTACTTTTAGCGATTAACTATTCCATAGACCTTTAGCTTTTTAAGTTTGGAATTGAAAACAAATCAGCTATCAAAAACACACATAAATGCAAGTAATTAGTTGCATGGCTAGAAAGATTAAATGTTAATGCTGTGTCTCTTCCTTATTCAAGCACCAATTTTACACTCGTAGAACAAACTAGTTATATGTATTGCGAAATTAACTAAAAGAGTGTATTCATTTGAGGACTTGCTTTTCAGACAATTGTCTAAAATATCAGCTGATGAGAATTAATAGAGTTAAATAAGATTTTATCTAATGCTTTAAAGCTTGGCTTAAGTGGAGTGTCCCTAAAAAATTGAGTTTAAATTAGTATTTTCTCGTTAGAAACTAAAAGCAAAAAATGAAAAAAATTTAGACATTTACCTTTCTTTCGTCTAAAGGATTTTTTAGTACGATGGTCTGGTCACTCTTGGTGGTGCTCCGTATTTTGCTATAATCCCTTGTGAAGGACTGTATCTCTTGGGTATCAACAATTGTGTCAAGTGCCAAGTAATTGAAGACATTTCGGAATGTTGTCCTTTACTTGTGGTATTGGTATTGCCATCTGTAGCATTGAACAAGACAAGATATAAAGAGTACTGAATCTCAGGAGCGACGAACGAAACACTTAATATATCCCTTTTAGGACATATTGAGGGGTAGGCCAGATGACGGCTATTTTATTGGGATTATATAAGACTCATATAACCGTATTGAATGCTTCCACGAAAGCATTGTTTTGAAGACATTTCATATGGCTAGTTACTTTGCTTCACATACACTAGTTTTCATTTACACGATAATTTTATTTTTCACAGAATAAAACCTTTACCCAATACAAAAAGAAATAGACATTCAAAAGACATGATGGACTAAAAGTGTCTAAAAACAAAGAGCTATCAAAAAAGCGTATTAACAAAATTGGTAGATACAAATACGGTGCATCAAATGATTTAGAAAAAGTAACATGTTTAACATCAAGGTAGCGAGCTATCTTCTAAAAACGTGTTTTCCGTTTTTGAGCTGTAGCGTACACTTTTTACACTACTTTTGTGAATGTAACAATTTTAATGTGTTTTATAGACCTAGAGAAGCAACTCGTACTAAGACGTGTTATATCTATAATGTCTCTATCGACCATCAATTGCAAAATAGTGAAAATGAAGATTTGGTAAAGTGTACCATAAGGCTAAAGCGAAGATTTTTTGACTTTTTCAGAACTCGGTATATTTCTGCATGAATGTGTTATTTTATGTATGAAGACAGGAATGAAGGTTTGTTTTAAAAAACCTTCGCGCCTGCAGCGGGCTGCTAATACACTTTTGGTGCTATTATGCTTACCAGTTTTATTCAAGAATGAGTTGTAAGGAAAGCTAGTTGATAAACTAAGATCGTACAATAAGTTTGATGCTCAGAAAACGCATAAGTTGAGGATCAAAAGCATATTAAATACGTAATGTGCCAAATGAAAGCAAAAGTTATTTAGTAGTAATAAACTATGTATGTTTTTTGTTATATGGATATTAGTAAGAATAAGAGAGTAAAACGCACTTTACTTATTTTAAGAAGTAATTTTGCTAAATGATAAGATAGAACAGGAAAGCATTTATCTTTACTTTAAGCAAAATAGAGAGCCTTGAATTGAGGGCTGTGCTTTTGTTTTGCATTGAATTGGCCTGGTGATGATACAGTCGGTAGCACAAGCTTCTTCAAATTTATCCGTTCTTATTTTCACATAAAAGTCTAGAAAAAATCGAGCTTATTGATACCCTCAATAAAGGAACGCTAAAGTACTTTGTCAATGTCAATTGATTTGGCAAAACTAGCGACATTGTCAGATCAAAAGACTGTTTCATGAGGTGCAATTGGAACCTAGCGAAGAAAATTAACAGATAAACACTTTTTTAATTCCGCTTGATTGGCATAGAACCGTCGAAAAATATTGTCACAGTAATTACGGAACATCAAAACTAGGTGATGGCCGGAATTTGAAAGTAAACTAAACAAAGAATCTCAAGAAAAATACATCAATATCTTTAAAAGTATGAAAACGCTCTTGCATCAGCTGAGGTGTGGATGGAGATATCATCCATAAAAATATACTGTCCTTTCGTTACCAGATGCTCATTTGTTTCGCAAAAGCCACTCTGAAAAAAGCACAGTCAATATACTACCGTTAACTCTTGTCATAAGCACCAGTCCTATATTTAGGCTTTCTCCTCCTAATGCACTCTATGATTCTCAGATTAGTATGTGTTGAGCTAGTTGCTGACATTGCAAGAATAAGCAAAGCTCGTGAAATACTGAAAACCACTTCATCTTTTGACACAATCATTTTTGCACGACATAAAATTGTAAAACAGCAACCTTATACTTTATGAAATGACTGTGCGATGCACTGAGAATGTACTACATACACTTGTGTTTGAGAAGAAACTAGACATCAGCCCTCGTTGCATATAAAACCTGATTGTATTAGTTCCATCATCTCTTGAGAAAAAAAATAGTGACTAGGCTTTTGAAAAGACTCGGATGCTCTTTGACAATAATCTGAATGATACAATGTTTAAGATGTTGTCTTGAACAGCAAATATCATTCTAGTTCTCAATCATCAATGTTCTTATTAAATGATACTAAGGTATAAAAAAATTGAATTGATGCACACCTGTCTTGCTTTTCTTGTCTCGACTAGTTTCGTGATACTTGAGCTTACTATAATTGAAAGTCTTTCAGGTCAAATTGAAGCTAATCAATATTCCTCAGTACGTTCTTATGTTCATTCCTAAACTTGCACACAACATTCGAAGCTTGTTTTAAGAGACGCCATCAAGGGAAGATGATTATTTCGGTTGCTTCACGAACCTGCACTCCATGCTTACTTCTATCTTTCAATGGAGACTCTGAGCCTTTTTGAGACCTGCTTGAGCTTGCAGTATAATTTATTCTTTGGATCAGCGGATCTCTAACTATATGTCATACAGCAGGACTTCTTTCTTTAGGTCGCAAGCTCTACATGCAACTTGCCTTGTCCATTTAGGGTAAGAAGCCTTCAAATTTGGTTTCTGCCATGTATTACACAACATATCAGAAGCATGTATGAAAAGCATCTTTATTCGAGAAAAAGCTTTAAAAATTCCTAGGCAGGCTTTATTGACAATATATTACTAAAATGTAATACTTCTACTTGAAAGTAAGGGATGAGATGACTACAGTGAGTAATATTGCTGTTGATTGGCTTCTCTTATGCCATATAAAGGTTTCTTTTGCATCTACATTTATATTGGCTATCAATATGAACCAAAAAAAAAAAAATATTTTTATTCTTTTGAGAGACGTCCATAAGATTAGACACTTTATATTTTTTAGGCTACTTTAGACCTCCATGAAGATCAAAATAACTATGCATATTGTGAAAACAAGAAAAAGATGAACAAAGGTAATATGGCTTTCAATGCTATTAATGTTGTTGATGGTTATTTCTAATAATGGTCCTACCACGAGTACCACAAAATGTCATTTTAGACACTTTGTTCTCTTTTATTGATATGGAAACACCCAATCTAAGAACTATTATGCCCAGTCAATCAAAAAAAAAAAAAAAAAAAAAAAAAAAAAAAAAAAAAACTCGGACCCTATGACATTCTGTTTATCTTTAAAAATTTATGCGAAGCGAAAATAGGTTTTAATCAATTTTTATGATAACAATGCGTGATGAAATAAATAAACATGTTTTTTTTTGTTTTGAGTAAGAAATAGATAAAAATACAGAAATATGACAGCTCTCATTAAAAAGAAGACTGTTTAAAATAAATACAAAAGAATAAATAGATAAATATAAGAAATTAAATTAGTGAACATTGGAGGTTTTTCTTGTATTTGTAAGGCGCGCAAAAGCCCTAGAATAGAGAGACACCATTTCGTAGAAAGTACAAGTAACTGCACGAGCAACAGGTCCTCTAAAACCATAGATGCAACGAAGAGCAACCCATTGCTGTTGACTTTTGGGTACCTTGGTACGTAAAGGGAATCCAGGATCATTGCGTAGAGTAGGACCAATGGCCATGTATATTTCAAAAGCAGCGCGAATACTATCTTGCACTTCTTCGGGTAACCCGTCAATACCCTTTTGAGCTTTGTCTGAGATTTGATCGGCAAGTTCAAGAATACGGAGAGAGAAAGATTTCAATGTTTGTTCACCAACAACGTAGGGAGTTTTCTCGACCTTCAAAAGACGGTAAATGTTTTCAGAAGGAAAAGACATGTATTGAAGAGGAACATAGCAACGACCAACAAGACTGTCAGCAATCACGTCACGAGCAATGTTAACAAGCTGAAGGCACTATAAATATATACATTAGTCTGTGTGTTTAAATTAAGATTCATTTGAGAATATTTACCTGACCAGTAGCCCTTGCTCTTGCTAGTACATCTTCGTTTCGTGCAACGTTCTTGAATTGTTGTCCCCAGTTACCTCGACCAGTTTTATACATGATAACACATGTACAGAGCTCACCAAATGTACCAGAAATCAAGGCAGCATAGTTCAATAAGTCCTTCTGTTTTCTCACAGGCTCTCCACGAAGATCATGTTCCCATGCATCAGTAAGCTCAGACATAGCACGGGGACAAAGATAATGAGAAATACGGGCAAAGTTCTTGAAAATTGTTAACACTTCTTCGTTAGGAAGCAAGCTTGCATAGTGGTCCCAGTTGACATGTGAAGGTAATGAGTCTCTTGACTGAAGTTCGTTTGGCTTGGCTGGTGAAAACACATCACGCAAGAATTTACGAATAGTCACCAAATTTTGAGTGCATTGTTTGTGTGTAGGAGCATCATCAACCAAGTCGTCAGCAGTACGGAAAAACGCGTACAACAAACAGAGGTCTTGACGAAGATTCACAGGAAATAAGGCAGCCATAGTCTTCCAGGATCGAGAAGCAGGACCTAAAACCTTAATAGCAGTTTCAAGATCTTCAATTGGAGAGGGGTCGAGTTCGCACTCAGATGGTAAGGCACAAATTAGACGGAACATATAGACCCAATAAATAAAAGAAGTAGCATCTTGTAACTGAGCCTGTTTCAGCTTGTTAGGTTGTACCAAATAGGGGTAAGTATTTAAAATAGCATCCAAGTAGTCTAAAGAGTTACAGGCAAGAACAAGTATGAATGCACTTGAAACCCAGTTAGAGAAAGACAAAGTGTACAGAATGCTTTGTGTATATGCAGTGCAACAGATAGAGAAACCAAATGCAGCTGATATTAAAGTTACAGCAGCAATTAACTTCCATCTACGAACAAAGTAAGGACCCGAAATGTACCATAAGAAGCCAATTAAAGTAAAAGTCAATGAGTGTTTGTAATGAGAAGCATATTGGCTAAATTTAAATAGGAGGTTTAGTAATGAAATTTTAGTATAATCAATATCTTACCAAAGAATAGCCAACAAAATATTGAAAATAGAGATACCGTATCTCATAAACCCCGAAAGATAAATATTGGAATTGGGTTTAATGAAAGACACCGGAAAGTGCCATCTTGTAAACAGACCATGCACGGAAACAGTGAGAGCTGTCATCATTAAAAGCACAAATGCATCAGTCAACAAGTATGCATGGTTGTCCATATATTGTAAGTGTTGTGCAGCTGCATTGAAAGTGGCTGCTACCAATGTTGAAGGGGAATGCATTGAAGATGATAGGTTTAGTTCTCTTGGGAATTGGATTCCGTGATTTATATGATATGTGTTGTTGTATTCAATTACGAATGGTATAAGGAATGAAATAGCACCCAAAGCAACATATTTGACTTTGTCCAGTTTGGTTATAAATGGTCTGTAAATAGAGAATATCACCAGTGAGAGTGCACAGGTATAATAGAGATATGACATTATGCGTGATTAAATTTTAGGTGCAAGAGATGAGATATCAAATTAAATATTTGTGTGTCAATTGAAATTGTTTTTAAAAGAAAAAAAAAGCGAATGATAACGAATCAATCCTTTAATTTCAGCCGTATTTATAAGCGAGAGCCGAACAGAAGAGCTAGACGAGTAGCACGTTCCCCTTTCCCCTCCTGGCATTACACAAGCGCTTTAAGCCTTGGCTACTAAACAAACAGTGTCCGATGAGTCCCTGTTTTCTAAGTGCTTCAAAATGTTATTTGCCTCCGAAATAAAAAAGAGTATGTGCGCGTTATTCGTGCATATCTACCACTTATATGGTCTACTCCTTTATCTACATCTCTACTACTCCTTGAGTGGCGGTTTTATTGTATAGTGGAAGTACTCAATTTCTAATTTATCAAAATTCGATCAAAAGGGCTGAAGATAACAACAAGAACTTTTGTGTTTACGATGTGTTTTGATGAAACAGAATTCAGTGTAGTACATCTTCGTCAATTGTACGACTGTTGCTTTAAAATGTTACCTTTTTTCAACTCCTACGCTTTTAATGCAGACCAAAGAATATAGTAACTCATCTCCTATTAGTATGATGACTACATGTAAAAAATTTCTTGATCATTCGCATCCAAATAAAGACTAGTACTGCGGTACTTTCGTACACTCTAGAGCACCTTAGAAACAGGTTTCTTTTTTTTTTTACACCTTTGTTTATCTTGTAAAAAAAAAAAGCACATTCGCACATAGAATCATATAGAAATTACATTTACATGATTTTGTTACTTACAATGATTAAAACTTAAAATCGAATTAAGACTTTTGAATATACATTTCGGAATGGCTGTCAATTAGAATAATACTAAAAGGAGGTTTTCCTTGTCCTTCTCTACAAATAGACATTCTCCGCTTTCCTTCGCATTTCCAGAAAGGACGACACTTGTTTGTAGCTAAGCATTATGTTAGCCCCTTTCCCACTGAACAAATGACAGCATCCTCAAAGAAAAAAGAGATGTGTCTCTTGACATCTCCTTAATGCCCCGCTTAAGTAATCGGTGCTAGTTTTTTTTTTTTTTTTTGCCACCTGTTGTCCCGAGTATGTGTATATTTTAAAAAAGCATAATGCTTGTAACTACAAACAACAACAACAACACTAAGAGCTAATAGATACTTGCACTGCAGTCAAATGATTAACGTGATCGCATTTACTACATGAACCAATTGACAATGTATTTATCTATTACACATTTTTTCTGTACATCATAAAAAAATTGAATATGTCGTATGTTTCAGTATTCAGGAGAGGTTTTCTTGGTTTTGACATAAACATGTACTCTTTTCTCCTAAAGCAAAATCTCCTAAGTGAGGAAAAGGACAGTTGTTCCGAAAAGTGTATTATTGAACATTAAAATAATTTTCCCAATGTAATGAAAATGCTATATTTATATATATGTAAATACATCAATAAAACAGAATTATTATTTTATTCTTTGTTTTTGCTTTGAATAAGAAGAAATGTTAGTTTGAAGCCACGAGAATTCAAGTTTAGGGTGGCAAAGGGGTCGCTTAGGAAGTTTACTTGCGTTGAGTTGGTACACGGTATGCAAAGATAAAGTCAATCCAAAAAAGACAAGTATTAAAAACAAAGAAGCAGACATGTATAACGGAGATCATTAAAAGGCAAGTGTTTTAAAAAAAGTTAGTAGCTGTGCTACTTGACTAAAACTCTAGAGAGAATTTCACTAGAAGAAAAATATGATTTCGTTGTCTTTCGCAGAATCACGTCTCTTAATTGTTATATGAAAAATACACAAACACAGCTCAGATAAGCCTTAACTTAAACAACGACATCACTACAAACAAAACGGTACAACACTAGAAAAAACCGGTTTTTTTTTTGCAAATAAACATATACACAGAGACGATCCGCTATGCTTCTCACGTTAAAATAGATATAAAGATCTGGGCTTTGTAAGCATCACGATGATGACTGTAATGATGTCTACATGGTCTTGGGTATATTGTTCACATTGTACAAGAAACGATTTTATAAGAGCAGTGTACAACCAACCTTTTTGTGCTGTTTGTTTTGGTTTTCAAAATGTCAACCTTACTTGGGAATAAACTTTTCATTTCATTTAATCAAAAGACACATCTATACTAAGGAAAAAGATGGGAAGAATCATGTATGAAATGGGACTTAAGAATCAGACGCACCAAACATGTATGCATTCATAAAAGAGGTACAAGGATAATACTCAATTTATTGAGAACAGAGGTATTTTTGAATTTGTCTAAAGATAGCAATTATTTACACCGGCTTTGCTCCCGCCTTTTACTTTTTTATCTTTCTCTATCGCTTTGCATTAGCCAAAAAAAAAAAAAAAAAAAAAAAAAAAAAAAAAAAAAAGGAGTCGAGAATACATGATGAATGATAACTTTTAGCTCATCTTGAGTGATAAAGAAAGGCTTTTTTTCACAAGATACATCATGTGTGTGTGCGCATTAAGGTTTGTAAGATTTGCTCGCGGAGAAGCCTGTAGTCTTCTGATGTACACAGATAGTCGAATATGGTGTATGAATTGAATTGGTTTTTCTGCAGTATCTGTGTGCATAGTCCAAACAAGTTCTATGCATACATACTATAATTGACATGAGAACAAACTCTGGTATGAGGCATCCAGTAATTATACTATTTTTCTATACTTATAAATAAAGTTAAGTGAATTAGCAATTGAGTAACTTGAAAGACTATATCAGTCATTGTCCCACGTATGGATCTGGATTTCACCTACGCACTTAAAGAACAACATTTCTTTTTCTTTTTTTTACTTTCTATTAGTCACCAAGCATAAATCTGCGCTTTATTTTTAGACAGCCATCTCTTATGGATATTATTTGAATTTAAGCTCCTTAATATAATTGCTTATCAAAAGAAGCACATAGAATCTGCTTGGTTCCTGATGATAAAATGAACCAAGTTAACTGGACTATTCAGGTCCACTTTGGTGTAACTGATATATGTGTTAACTCCGCAATTGAAAAGGTGTTGGAAAGAAACAAAAGCTTACAAACCATGCAAGAAATTCTAAGTATACGACATTTATTAAGCTTTCAATTGAATAGAAGCTATGAGCTTGCTTGTTTGTTTGTAAGTTACACTGTTAAAAAAGGCATTATTAAATATAGGAAAAAAAAGCAACTAATAAGTAGAAGACATGGCATAAGTTTTTTTTTTAGTAATACTATTGTTTCAATAGGGAGGCAAGAGCGCTATAAGACACTATGTTAACCATAATTTAATGACGCAGCTGCACTTACTCGAAAGAAATGAGCGGTTTCTCTGTAGATGGTTCAGAAAGTACATTGTTCGTGTCAATAGACTTGCTTGTAGTTAAAAAGTTCTTCCATGACATGTCGCTTCCTGGTGGCGCCTTTGGGATCATTCCACCCGATGATGGCTGTTCTATTGACAATTGTGAAAGTTGCTTTTGAAAGGAATTGATATCAGCTGGACTGGCATTGGACTCTTTGACAGGAGAGCTTTTTGATTCCGCGTTTTTGCTGTCTATTAATTCTGGTGAAGCGGGAGAAGGATTAGATTTCTCTGTGTTGTGCGCTATCTGATAAGGATGGCTAGACTGATAAATAGATGATGATACAGGTTTTGAAGTAGTTTCCTTGCTAGTTGAATTGTACTTTATTCTGTTAGTCTTTACACAGATCAAAGGTTAAGGTCAATGTACCTGATCCACTGTGCCAGCTTCTTTTTGAATCCATCTTTTATATTCATACTTTTCTCGAATCCATGCGTCCATATTATACTCAGATGGCCTTTTATCTTTTAATTCTGCTTCCCAGTACCTTGAAGACAGTAAGAGAATACAAGTAAATTTTCTGATTACTTACGTGTTAGCACGTTGGTTTCCCCACTCGATCATACTATCAATTTGTTCAGGAACCCAGGTGTCTAAATCGACTGATTTTACTATATAATAGAAATTATCAGTATTATCCTAACAAAAGAAAGTCAACCCACCTTTGCTAATATGTGTTCCTAGAGAACGATGAACTCCAGAACAGTGTATGCAAATAAAGATGCCCAGATTCCACGAAGCCCATCGAGGATCTATTTTCTCAAAAGGTTAGCTAATGATGTGTTATTTTTTTTTTTTTTGCTTGTGAGATTACCTTTCTTCTTACAGTCTGCACAATAAGAGTTGTCAGGGTCTTTTAGTAAGTTCAATAATATCTTTGTATGTTTCTCGTTTAGATCTTTATCAGCTATTCTAGCGTATCTTGTAGACATTTTACAAGAAAAAAAAAGTATTAAAAAAAAAGAACAATTGAAGCCAGCCAAGCAGAATACAATTGTGTTACACTAATCGAATCATACTTCAATAAGCAGCTTTTAATATCAAGTATCCTTTGAGGTAGAAGGATTTCAAAATCAATCAATTTGTTTGCTAACTCTTATCAAAAGCTTAAATTCCTATTCATAGATAAGATTTTAGTAAAGTAGTAGTTGTATAAGATATTCAACCAATTACTAGGTCCTTTGTCTTTGATTGCTGTGCCTTTAATTATGTACTACATGCATCACAAACATATGTCTTACTGTCCTCAACAAAACATTGTAAAACAGTCAGTCTATATGACTAATTTTTTTGCACAGCCTTTGATAGTATCAAATCTTCAGATTAATCGAGTTAATATTGATATTAACATCTTATTGCTACAAAAATTATATACATTCAAACATTGTTCTGTTATTTCGACATAAATCGTGCCTTTGTGTTGACCATAACTTAGTAAAGCTGTTCTATTCATATTTAGCTTTAACGTTTTTCTATTAAAACATTCTGATTGGGATCTGATGTACATTGTACCTGTTTATGCCTAATTTATTTGGTTCTTTCGTGTTCTTTTACTACTATTATTATAATTTATCTGCTTCATATTGAACTTATTACTATCAACTCTAAATTCTGACAGATACGTGTATCATAGAAAACTTATTCGCTTATTTGGATCTCAATTATTGTATTACTTCATATCAATTAGACTTTATTCTATTTTAATTTGTTTACTTTATGTTTAGTCAGTTTGCTTTGACATGTTGTATCATTTTCTAGTGAAGACTTGTAAATTCGTACGCTTGAGCTACCTCAATTACACTTTTGAAAGTCCAATATGACTATTCTATAGATATAGATACTAAATCAATTCAAATAAGATAAAGCCATCCTTGAGCTATCTTAGAATTACATTTTTTTTTTTCTAACATAGTCGAACGGCTTAAAACATGGTGTTCATTACATATGACTATACCTACTGTTCTATATATCAACAAATTACTGAAA